>NW_027310009.1:0-327620 GCF_047496795.1 Chiloscyllium punctatum
GAAGGGGACAGAGAGAGGGGGAGGGAGAGTAAGCGGGGTAGACAGAGAGAGTGGCAGAGAGAGAGGGGGGGCAGAGAGAGAGGGGGCAGAGAGAGGGTGGCAGAGAGAGGGGGACAGAGAGGGCGGGGAACAGAGAGA
This sequence comes from Chiloscyllium punctatum, assembly GCF_047496795.1. Classification (NCBI taxonomy): domain Eukaryota; kingdom Metazoa; phylum Chordata; class Chondrichthyes; order Orectolobiformes; family Hemiscylliidae; genus Chiloscyllium; species Chiloscyllium punctatum. Next base: position 139 of record NW_027310009.1, read on the forward strand.
GGGGGGACAGAGAGAGAGACGGGCAAAGAGAGAGCGAGGGTGAGAGAAGGAGAGGGGACAGAGTGAGTGCGACAGAGAGAGGGGGGACAGAGAGAGGGGGGACAAAGAGAGGGGGGAGAGAGAGAGTGCGACAGAGAGTCGGGGGACAGAGAGAGGGGGGGACAAAGAGATGGGGACAGCGAGAGGAGTGAGATAGAGAGGGGGGCAGAGAGAGGGGGGTAGAGAGAGGGGGGCAGAGAGAGCGGGGCCAGAGAGAGGGATGACAAAGAGAGGGGACAGAGAGACAGAGGGGCAGAGAGAGAGGGGGCAGAGAGATGGCGACAGAGAGAGGATGACAGAGAGAGGGGGGAAGAGAGAGAGAGGGGGACAGAGACAGGGGGGACAGAGAGAGAGGGGGACAAAGAGAGGGGGGACAGAGAGAGGGGGTCATAGAGAGTGGGGATAGAGAGAGAGAAGGGCAGAGAGAGGGGGCAGAGAAAGGGCGAGTGAGAGAGAGGGGGACAGAGAGAGAGTGGACAGAGAGAGAGGGGTAGGAGAGAGGGGGGACAGAGAGAGAGGAAAGAGAGAGAGAGAGAGGTACAGAGAGAGAAGGGGACAGAGAGAGTGGGGGACAGAGTGAGAAGGGAACAGAGAGAGGAGGGGACAGAAAGAGAGAGGGACCGAGAGAGAGAGGGACAGAGAGAGAGGGTGACAGAGAGAGTGGGACAGAGAGAGAGGGGACAGAGAGAGAGGGGACAGAGAGAAGGAGGGCAGATGGAGAGGGGGACAGAGAGGGCGAGAGAGAGGGGGAGAGAGAGCGAGGGGGACAGAGAGAGGGGGGCAGAGAGAGAGGTCAGAGAGAGTGCGACTGAGGGGAGGAACAGAGAGAGACGGGGACAAAGAGAGGGGGGACAGAGAGAGGGGTTACAAAGAGTGGGGGACAGAGGGGGAGGGGAAGAGTGAGAGGGGAGGACAGAGAGAGAGGGGACAGAGCGTGGGTGGGACAGAGAGAGAGGGGGACAGAGAGAGAGGGCAGAGAGGGAGGGGTCAGATAGAGGGCATCGGGGGGGGACAGAGAGAGAGGGGGACAGAGAGAGAAGGGGACAGAGAGAGGTGGAGAGAGAGAGAGGGTGACAGACAGAGTGGGGGATAGAGAGGGGGAGAGACGGGGGAGAGAGAGAGATGGGCAGAGAGAAAGGTGGCAGGGAGAGGGGGACAGAGAGACGGGGGCAGAGAGAGCGGGGTAAGACAGAGGGGTGACAAAGAGGGGGGACAGAGAGACAGAGGGGCAGAGAGATGGCGACAGAGAGAGGATGACAGAGAGAGGGGGGAAAGAGAGAGAGATGGGGACAGAGAGAGGGGGGATAGAGAGAGAGGGGGACAGAGAGAGGGGGGGACAGAGAGATGCGGGGACAGAGAGAGAGGGGACAGAGAGAGAGGGGGACGGAGAGGGAAGTGCACAGAGAGAGAGGAGGGCAGAGAGAGAGGGAGACAGAGAGTCAGGGCGACAGAGTGATGGCGACAGAGAGAGGATGACAGAGAGAGGGGGAACGAGAGAGAGAGGATGACAGAGAGAGGGGACAGAATGAGTGGGGGTCAGAGAGAGAGGAGGGCAGAGAGAGAGGGCGACAGAGAGACAAGCGGGGTCAGAGAGAGATGGTCAGTGAGAGAGGACAACAGAGAGAGGGGGGCAGAGAGAGGGGGGACAGAGAGAGAGGGGGACAGAGAGAGGGGGGGACAGAGAGATGGGGGCAGAGAAGGAGGGGACAGAGAGAGAGGGGGACGGAGAGGGAAGGGCGCAGAGAGAGGGGCAGAGAGAGAGGGTGGTCAGAGAAAGGGCAACAGAGAGGGGGGACAAGAGAGAGGGAGACGGAGAGAGAGGGGGAGAGGGGGGTCGAGAGAAGGGGACAGAGAGAGAGGGGGACAAGGAGAGAGGGGGACAGATAGAGGGGAGAGAGAGGGGGCAGAGAGAGGGGGTAGAGAGAGAATAGGACACAGAGAGAGGGTAACACAGAGAGGTGGGATAGAGAGAGGGTGACTGAGAGAGAGGAGGACAGAGAGAGTGGGGGTCAGAGAGGGAAGGGGACAGAGAGAGGGGGAGGGAGAGTAAGCGGGGTAGACAGAGAGAGTGGCAGAGAGAGAGGGGGGGCAGAGAGAGAGGGGGCAGAGAGAGGGTGGCAGAGAGAGGGGGACAGAGAGGGCGGGGAACAGAGAGAGGGTGGACAGAGAGAGAGACGGGCAAAGAGAGAGCGAGGGTGACAGAAGGAGAGGGGACAGAGTGAGTGCGACAGAGAGAGGGGGGACAGAGAGAGGGGGGACAAAGAGAGGGGGGAGAGAGAGAGTGCGACAGAGAGACGGGGGACAGAGAGAGAGGGAGACAGAGAGAGAGGGGGAGAGAGAGGGGGGGGGAGAGAGAAGGGGACAGAGAGAGAGGGACAAGGAGAGAGGGGGACAGATAGAGGGGAGAGAGAGGGGGCAGAGAGAGGCGGGTAGAGAGAGAATAGGACAGAGAGAGAGGGGAACACAGAGAGGTGGGATAGAGAGAGGGTGACTGAGAGAGAGGAGGACAGAGAGAATGGGGGTCAGAGAGGGAAGGGGACAGAGAGAGGGGGAGGGAGAGTAAGCGGGGTAGACAGAGAGAGTGGCAGAGAGAGAGGGGGGGCAGAGAGAGAGGGGGCAGAGAGAGGGTGGCAGAGAGAGGGGGACAGAGAGGGCGGGGAACAGAGAGAGGGGGGACAGAGAGAGAGACGGGCAAAGAGAGAGCGAGGGTGAGAGAAGGAGAGGGGACAGAGTGAGTGCGACAGAGAGAGGGGGGACAGAGAGAGGGGGGACAAAGAGAGGGGGGAGAGAGAGAGTGCGACAGAGAGTCGGGGGACAGAGAGAGGGGGGGACAAAGAGATGGGGACAGCGAGAGGAGTGAGATAGAGAGGGGGGCAGAGAGAGGGGGGTAGAGAGAGGGGGGCAGAGAGAGCGGGGCCAGAGAGAGGGATGACAAAGAGAGGGGACAGAGAGACAGAGGGGCAGAGAGAGAGGGGGCAGAGAGATGGCGACAGAGAGAGGATGACAGAGAGAGGGGGGAAGAGAGAGAGAGGGGGACAGAGACAGGGGGGACAGAGAGAGAGGGGGACAAAGAGAGGGGGGACAGAGAGAGGGGGTCATAGAGAGTGGGGATAGAGAGAGAGAAGGGCAGAGAGAGGGGGCAGAGAAAGGGCGAGTGAGAGAGAGGGGGACAGAGAGAGAGTGGACAGAGAGAGAGGGGTAGGAGAGAGGGGGGACAGAGAGAGAGGAAAGAGAGAGAGAGAGAGGTACAGAGAGAGAAGGGGACAGAGAGAGTGGGGGACAGAGTGAGAAGGGAACAGAGAGAGGAGGGGACAGAAAGAGAGAGGGACCGAGAGAGAGAGGGACAGAGAGAGAGGGTGACAGAGAGAGTGGGACAGAGAGAGAGGGGACAGAGAGAGAGGGGACAGAGAGAAGGAGGGCAGATGGAGAGGGGGACAGAGAGGGCGAGAGAGAGGGGGAGAGAGAGCGAGGGGGACAGAGAGAGGGGGGCAGAGAGAGAGGTCAGAGAGAGTGCGACTGAGGGGAGGAACAGAGAGAGACGGGGACAAAGAGAGGGGGGACAGAGAGAGGGGTTACAAAGAGTGGGGGACAGAGGGGGAGGGGAAGAGTGAGAGGGGAGGACAGAGAGAGAGGGGACAGAGCGTGGGTGGGACAGAGAGAGAGGGGGACAGAGAGAGAGGGCAGAGAGGGAGGGGTCAGATAGAGGGCATCGGGGGGGGACAGAGAGAGTGGGGGACAGAGAGAGAAGGGGACAGAGAGAGGTGGAGGGAGAGAGAGGGTGACAGACAGAGTGGGGGATAGAGAGGGGGAGAGACGGGGGAGAGAGAGAGATGGGCAGAGAGAAAGGTGGCAGGGAGAGGGGGACAGAGAGACGGGGGCAGAGAGAGCGGGGTAAGACAGAGGGGTGACAAAGAGGGGGGACAGAGAGAGACAGAGGGGCAGAGAGATGGCGACAGAGAGAGGATGACAGAGAGAGGGGGGAAAGAGAGAGAGATGGGGACAGAGAGAGGGGGGATAGATAGAGAGGGGGACAGAGAGAGGGGGGACAGAGAGATGGGGGGACAGAGAGAGAGGGGACAGAGAGAGAGGGGGACGGAGAGGGAAGTGCACAGAGAGAGAGGAGGGCAGAGAGAGAGGGAGACAGAGAGTCAGGGCGACAGAGTGATGGCGACAGAGAGAGGATGACAGAGAGAGGGGGAACGAGAGAGAGAGGATGACAGAGAGAGGGGACAGAATGAGTGGGGGTCAGAGAGAGAGGAGGGCAGAGAGAGAGGGCGACAGAGAGACAAGCGGGGTCAGAGAGAGATGGTCAGTGAGAGAGGACAACAGAGAGAGGGGGGCAGAGAGAGGGGGGACAGAGAGAGAGGGGGACAGAGAGAGGGGGGTACAGAGAGATGGGGGCAGAGAAGGAGGGGACAGAGAGAGAGGGGGACGGAGAGGGAAGGGCGCAGAGAGAGAGGGGCAGAGAGAGAGGGTGGTCAGAGAAAGGGCAACAGAGAGGGGGGACAGAGAGAGAGGGAGACAGAGAGAGAGGGGGAGAGAGAGGGGGGAGAGAGAGAAGGGGACAGAGAGAGAGGGACAAGGAGAGAGGGGGACAGATAGAGGGGAGAGAGGGGGTGCAGAGAGAGGGGGGTAGAGAGAGAATAGGACACAGAGAGAGGGTAACACAGAGAGGTGGGATAGAGAGAGGGTGACTGAGAGAGAGGAGGACAGAGAGAGTGGGGGTCAGAGAGGGAAGGGGACAGAGAGAGGGGGAGGGAGAGTAAGCGGGGTAGACAGAGAGAGTGGCAGAGAGAGAGGGGGGCAGAGAGAGAGGGGGCAGAGAGAGGGTGGCAGAGAGAGGGGGACAGAGAGGGCGGGGAACAGAGAGAGAGGGGGGACAGAGAGAGAGACGGGCAAAGAGAGAGCGAGGGTGACAGAGGAGAGGGGACAGAGTGAGTGCGACAGAGAGAGGGGGGACAGAGAGAGGGGGACAAAGAGAGGGGGGAGAGAGAGAGTGCGACAGAGAGACGGGGGACAGAGAGAGGGGGGGACAAAGAGATGGGGACAGCGAGAGGAGTGAGATAGAGAGGGGGGCAGAGAGAGGGGGGCAGAGAGAGGGGGGCAGAGAGATCGGGGCCAGAGAGAGGGGTGACAAAGAGAGGGGACAGAGAGACAGAGGGGCAGAGAGAGAGGGGGCAGAGAGATGGCGACAGAGAGAGGATGACAGAGAGAGGGGGGAAGAGAGAGAGAGGGGGACAGAGAGAGGGGGGACAGAGAGAGAGGGGGACAGAGAGAGGGGGGACAGAGAGATGGGGGGACAGAGAGAGAGGGGACAGAGAGAGGGGGGAGAGAGAGAGTGCAACAGAGAGACGGGGGACAGAGAGACGGGGGGACAAAGAGATGGGTACAGCAAGAGGGGTGAGATAGAGAGGGGGGCAGAGAGAGGGGGGCAGAGAGAGCGGGGCCAGACAGAGGGGTGAAAAAGAGAGGGGACAGAGAGACAGAGGGGCAGAGAGATGGCGACAGAGAGAGAGGATGACAGAGAGAGGGGGGAAAGAGAGAGAGAGGGGTCAGAGAGAGGGGATCAGAGAGAGAGGACAACAGAGAAAGTGGGGCAGAGAGAGGGGGGACAGAGAGAGAGGGGGACAGAGAGAGGGGGGACAGATAGATGGGGGGGCAGAGAAGGAGGGGACAGAGACAGAGGGGGACGGAGAGAGAAGGGCATAGAGAGAGAGCGGCAGAGAGAGAGGGTGGTCAGAGAGAGGACAACAGAGAGAGTGGGACAGAGAGAGGGGAACAGAGAAAGAGGGTGACAGAGAGAGAGAGGGAACAGAGAGAGTGGGGGACAGAGAGAGAGAAGGGCAGAGAGAGAGGAGGGCAGAGAGAGGGCGTGTGAGAGAGAGGGGGACAGAGAGAGAAGTGCACAGAGAGAGGGGTAGGAGAGAGAGGGGGACAGAGAGAGAAGAACAGAGAGAGGGGGTACAGAGAGAGTAGGGGACAGAGAGAGTGGGGCACAGCGTCAAAAGGGAACAGAGAGAGAAGGGGACAGAGAGAGTGGGGGACAGAGTGAGAAGGGAACAGAGAGAGGAGGGGACTGAAAGAGAGAGGGACCGAGAGAGAGAGGGACAGAGAGAGAGGGTGACAGAGAGAGTGGGACAGAGAGAGAGGGGACAGAGAGAGAGGGGACAGAGAGAAGGAGGGCAGATGGAGAGGGGGACAGAGAGGGCGAGAGAGAGGGGGAGAGAGAGCGAGGGGGACAGAGAGAGGGGGGCAGAGAGAGAGGTCAGAGAGAGTGCGACTGAGGGGAGGAACAGAGAGAGACGGGGACAAAGAGAGGGGGGACAGAGAGAGGGGTTACAAAGAGTGGGGGACAGAGGGGGAGGGGAAGAGTGAGAGGGGAGGACAGAGAGAGAGGGGACAGAGCGTGGGTGGGACAGAGAGAGAGGGGGACAGAGAGAGAGGGCAGAGAGGGAGGGGTCAGATAGAGGACATCGGGGGGGGACAGAGAGAGAGGGGGACAGAGAGAGAAGGGGACAGAGAGAGGTGGAGAGAGAGAGAGGGTGACAGACAGAGTGGGGGATAGAGAGGGGGAGAGACGGGGGAGAGAGAGAGATGGGCAGAGAGAAAGGTGGCAGGGAGAGGGGGACAGAGAGACGGGGGCAGAGAGAGCGGGGTAAGACAGAGGGGTGACAAAGAGGGGGGACAGAGAGACAGAGGGGCAGAGAGATGGCGACAGAGAGAGGATGACAGAGAGAGGGGGGAAAGAGAGAGAGATGGGGACAGAGAGAGGGGGGATAGATAGAGAGGGGGACAGAGAGAGGGGGGACAGAGAGATGGGGGGACAGAGAGAGAGGGGACAGAGAGAGAGGGGGACGGAGAGGGAAGTGCACAGAGAGAGAGGAGGGCAGAGAGAGAGGGAGACAGAGAGTCAGGGCGACAGAGTGATGGCGACAGAGAGAGGATGACAGAGAGAGGGGGAACGAGAGAGAGAGGATGACAGAGAGAGGGGACAGAATGAGTGGGGGTCAGAGAGAGAGGAGGGCAGAGAGAGAGGGCGACAGAGAGACAAGCGGGGTCAGAGAGAGATGGTCAGTGAGAGAGGACAACAGAGAGAGGGGGGCAGAGAGAGGGGGGACAGAGAGAGAGGGGGACAGAGAGAGGGGGGGACAGAGAGATGGGGGCAGAGAAGGAGGGGACAGAGAGAGAGGGGGACGGAGAGGGAAGGGCGCAGAGAGAGAGGGGCAGAGAGAGAGGGTGGTCAGAGAAAGGGCAACAGAGAGGGGGGACAGAGAGAGAGGGAGACAGAGAGAGAGGGGGAGAGAGAGGGGGGAGAGAGAGAAGGGGACAGAGAGAGAGGGACAAGGAGAGAGGGGGACAGATAGAGGGGAGAGAGAGGGGGCAGAGAGAGGGGGGTAGAGAGAGAATAGGACACAGAGAGAGGGTAACACAGAGAGGTGGGATAGAGAGAGGGTGACTGAGAGAGAGGAGGACAGAGAGAGTGGGGGTCAGAGAGGGAAGGGGACAGAGAGAGGGGGAGGGAGAGTAAGCGGGGTAGACAGAGAGAGTGGCAGAGAGAGAGGGGGGCAGAGAGAGAGGGGGCAGAGAGAGGGTGGCAGAGAGAGGGGGACAGAGAGGGCGGGGAACAGAGAGAGGGGGGGGACAGAGAGAGAGACGGGCAAAGAGAGAGCGAGGGTGACAGAGGAGAGGGGACAGAGTGAGTGCGACAGAGAGAGGGGGGACAGAGAGAGGGGGACAAAGAGAGGGGGGAGAGAGAGAGTGCGACAGAGAGACGGGGGACAGAGAGAGGGGGGGACAAAGAGATGGGGACAGCGAGAGGAGTGAGATAGAGAGGGGGGCAGAGAGAGGGGGGCAGAGAGAGGGGGGCAGAGAGATCGGGGCCAGAGAGAGGGGTGACAAAGAGAGGGGACAGAGAGACAGAGGGGCAGAGAGAGAGGGGGCAGAGAGATGGCGACAGAGAGAGGATGACAGAGAGAGGGGGGAAGAGAGAGAGAGGGGGACAGAGAGAGGGGGGATAGATAGAGAGGGGGACAGAGAGAGGGGGGACAGAGAGATGGGGGGACAGAGAGAGAGGGGACAGAGAGAGAGGGGGACGGAGAGGGAAGTGCACAGAGAGAGAGGAGGGCAGAGAGAGAGGGAGACAGAGAGTCAGGGCGACAGAGTGATGGCGACAGAGAGAGGATGACAGAGAGAGGGGGAACGAGAGAGAGAGGATGACAGAGAGAGGGGACAGAATGAGTGGGGGTCAGAGAGAGAGGAGGGCAGAGAGAGAGGGCGACAGAGAGACAAGCGGGGTCAGAGAGAGATGGTCAGTGAGAGAGGACAACAGAGAGAGGGGGGCAGAGAGAGGGGGGACAGAGAGAGAGGGGGACAGAGAGAGGGGGGGACAGAGAGATGGGGGCAGAGAAGGAGGGGACAGAGAGAGAGGGGGACGGAGAGGGAAGGGCGCAGAGAGAGAGGGGCAGAGAGAGAGGGTGGTCAGAGAAAGGGCAACAGAGAGGGGGGACAGAGAGAGAGGGAGACAGAGAGAGAGGGGGAGAGAGAGTGGGGAGAGAGAGAAGGGGACAGAGAGAGAGGGACAAGGAGAGAGGGGGACAGATAGAGGGGAGAGAGAGGGGGCAGAGAGAGGGGGGTAGAGAGAGAATAGGACACAGAGAGAGGGTAACACAGAGAGGTGGGATAGAGAGAGGGTGACTGAGAGAGAGGAGGACAGAGAGAGTGGGGGTCAGAGAGGGAAGGGGACAGAGAGAGGGGGAGGGAGAGTAAGCGGGGTAGACAGAGAGAGTGGCAGAGAGAGAGGGGGGCAGAGAGAGAGGGGGCAGAGAGAGGGTGGCAGAGAGAGGGGGACAGAGAGGGCGGGGAACAGAGAGAGAGGGGGGACAGAGAGAGAGACGGGCAAAGAGAGAGCGAGGGTGACAGAGGAGAGGGGACAGAGTGAGTGCGACAGAGAGAGGGGGGACAGAGAGAGGGGGACAAAGAGAGGGGGGAGAGAGAGAGTGCGACAGAGAGACGGGGGACAGAGAGAGGGGGGGACAAAGAGATGGGGACAGCGAGAGGAGTGAGATAGAGAGGGGGGCAGAGAGAGGGGGGCAGAGAGAGGGGGGCAGAGAGATCGGGGCCAGAGAGAGGGGTGACAAAGAGAGGGGACAGAGAGACAGAGGGGCAGAGAGAGAGGGGGCAGAGAGATGGCGACAGAGAGAGGATGACAGAGAGAGGGGGGAAGAGAGAGAGAGGGGGACAGAGAGAGGGGGGACAGAGAGAGAGGGGGACAGAGAGAGGGGGGACAGAGAGATGGGGGACAGAGAGAGAGGGGACAGAGAGAGGGGGGAGAGAGAGAGTGCAACAGAGAGACGGGGGACAGAGAGACGGGGGGACAAAGAGATGGGTACAGCAAGAGGGGTGAGATAGAGAGGGGGGCAGAGAGAGGGGGGCAGAGAGAGCGGGGCCAGACAGAGGGGTAAAAAAGAGAGGGGACAGAGAGACAGAGGGGCAGAGAGATGGCGACAGAGAGAGAGGATGACAGAGAGAGGGGGGAAAGAGAGAGAGAGGGGTCAGAGAGAGGGGATCAGAGAGAGAGGACAACAGAGAAAGTGGGGCAGAGAGAGGGGGGACAGAGAGAGAGGGGGACAGAGAGAGGGGGGACAGATAGATGGGGGGGCAGAGAAGGAGGGGACAGAGACAGAGGGGGACGGAGAGAGAAGGTCATAGAGAGAGAGGGGCAGAGAGAGAGGGTGGTCAGAGAGAGGACAACAGAGAGAGTGGGACAGAGAGAGGGGAACAGAGAAAGAGGGTGACAGAGAGAGAGAGGGAACAGAGAGAGTGGGGGACAGAGAGAGAGAAGGGCAGAGAGAGAGGAGGGCAGAGAGAGGGCGTGTGAGAGAGAGGGGGACAGAGAGAGAAGTGCACAGAGAGAGGGGTAGGAGAGAGAGGGGGACAGAGAGAGAAGAACAGAGAGAGGGGGTACAGAGAGAGTAGGGGACAGAGAGAGTGGGGCACAGCGTCAAAAGGGAACAGAGAGAGAAGTGGACAGAGAGAGGGGGACTGAGAGAGAGGGAGAGAGAGGCGGGGGACAGAGAAAGGATGACAGAGAGAGAGGGTGACAGACAGAGAGGGGGACAGAGAGAGTGGGGGACAGAGAGTGAAGGGGACAGAGAGAGAGGGAGACAGAGAGAGCGGGAGAGAGAGAGAAGGGGGACAGAGAGAGAGGGGGACAGAGAGAGAGGGCGACCGAGAGAGAGAAGGGCAGAGAGAGAGGTTGGCAGAGAGAGGGCGTGTGAGAGAGAGGGGGACTGAGAGAAAAGTGCACAGAGAGAGGGGTAGGAGAGAGAGGGGGACAGAGAGGGGGGGACAGAGAGAGGGGTACAGAGAGAGAAGGGGACAGAGAGAGTGGGGGACAGCGTCAAAAGGGAACAGAGAGAGACGGGGACAGAGAGAGAATGGGACAGAGAGAGGGGGACAGAGAGAGAGGGAGGGGGGGGGGACAGAGAGAGAAGGGTACAGAGAGAGAGGGCGACAGAGAGATGGCGACAGAGAAATGATGACAGAGAGAGAGGGTGACAGACAGAGAGGGGGACAGAGAGAGTGGGGGACAGAGAGAGAAGGGGACAGAGAGAGAGGTACAGGGAGAGAGGGGGACAGAGAGAGGGGGAGAGGGGATGGGATAGAGAGAGGGGGCAGAGAGAGAGGTGGCAGGGAGAGTGGGACAGAGAGAGAGAGGGACAGAGAGAGAAGCAGACAGAGAGGGGGAGAGAGTATGAGGGAGGTAGGGAGAGAGAGGGGTCAGAGAGAGGGGGGGCAGAGAGAGGGGGAGAGAGAGAGGGAGGAACAGAGAGAGAGGGTGACAGAGAGAGAGGGGGACAGAGAGAGGGCAAGTGAGAGAGAGGGGGACAGAGCGAGAAGTGGTTAGAGAGAGAGGGGTAGGAAAGAGAGGGGGACCGAGAGAGGGGAAGAGAAAGAGAGGGGTACAGAGAGAGAAGGGGGCAGAGATAGTGGGGGACAGAGTGAGAAGGGAACAGAGAGAGAAGGGGACAGAGAGAGAGGGGGAGAGAGAGAGAAGGGGGACAGAGAGAGAGGGGGACAGAGAGAGAGGGCGACAGAGAGATGGCGACAGAGAGTGGATGACAGAGAGAGAGGGGGACAGATAGAGAGGTGGACAGAGAGAGAGGAGGGCAGAGAGAGAGGGGGGCAGAGAGAGGATGAGAGAGAGAGGGGGAGAGAGAGAGTCGGGTCAGAGAGAGAGGGGCAGAGAGAGGGGGGACAAAGCGAGGGGGGAACAGAGAGAAGGGATGACAAAAAGAGAGGGGGACAGAGAGAGAGGGGCAGAGAGAGAGGGGGTCAGAAAGAGAGGAGGACAGAGAGAGAGGGGGCAGAGAGAGGGGGAGAGAGAGAGCGTGACAGACAGAGTGGGGGACAGAGAGAGTGGGTGATAGAGAGAGGGGAACAGAGAGAGAGAGGGAACAGAGAGAGAGAGGGTGACAGAGAGAGAGGAGAACAGAGAGAGTGGGGGACAGAGAGAGAAGGGCAGAGAGAGAGGGGGCAGAGAGATGGCGTGTGAGAGAGAGGGGGACAGAGAGAAAAGTGCACAGGGAGGGGCAGGAGAGAGAGGGGGACAGAGAGAGGATTAGAGAGATAGGGGGTACAGAGAGAGAAGGGGACAGAGAGAGTGGGGGACAGCGTCAAAAGGGAACAGAGAGAGAAGGGGACAGAGAGAGGGGGACAGAGAGAGAGGGGGGGGGGCAGAGAGAAAAGGGTACAGAGAGAGAGGGCGACAGAGAGATGGTGACAGAGAAAGGATGACAGACAGAGAGGGTGACAGACAGAGAGGGGGACAGAGAGAGTGGGGGACAGAGAGAGAAGGGGACAGAGAGAGGGGTACAGTGAGAGAGGGTTAGTGAGAGAGGGGGACAGAGAGAGGGGGAGAGAGGGGGGATAGATAGTGGGGGCAGAGAGAGAGGTGGCAGGGAGAGTGGGACAGAGAGAGTGGGGGCCAGAGAGAGGGCGAGAGAGAGAGGGGGACAGAGAGAGGAGCGGACAGAGAGGGGGGAGAGAGGGAGAGAGGGAGAGGGGGGTAGGGAGTGAGAAGGGAACAGAGAGAGAAAGGGACAGAGAGAGGGGGGGACAAAGCGAGTGGGTCCAGAGAGAAGGGATGACAAAGAGAGGGGGACAGAGAGAGAGGGGGCAGAGAGAGAGGGCGTCAGAAAGAGAGGGGGACAGAGAGAGAGGGGGCAGAGAGAGGGGGGAAAAGAGCGAGAGGGTGACAGAGAGAGAGGGAAACAGACAGAGAGGGGGACAGAGAGAGTGGGGTACAGAGAGAGAAGGGGACAGAGAGAGAGAGGGGGACAGGGATAGAGGGGGACAGAGAGAGGGGGAGAGAGAGTCATGGAGGTAGGGAGAGAGAGGGGCAGAGAGAGAGGGGAACAGAGAGAAGGGGAGAGATAGAGAGGGGAACAGAGAGAGAGGGTGACAGAGAGAGAGGGGACAGAGAGAGGGCGAGTGAGAGGGGGACAGAGAGAGCAGTGGTTAGAGAGAGAGCGGTAGGAAATAGAGGGGGACAGAGAGAGGGGGAGAGAGAGATGTACAGAGAGAGAAGGGGGCAGAGATAGTGGGGGACAGAGAGAGAAGGGGGACAGAGAGAGAGGGGGAAGGAGACAGAGGGCGACAGAGAGACGGCGACAGAGAGAGGATGACAGAGAGAGAGGGGGGGACAGAGAGAGCAGTGGACAGAGAGAGAGGAGGGCAGAGAGAGGGGGGCAGAGAGAGGGCGAGAGAGAGTGGGGAACAGAGAGAGAGGGGCAAAGGGAGGGGGGACAATGCGAGGGGGGACAGAGAGAAGGGTGACAAAGAGAGTGGGACAGAGAGAGAGGGACAGAGAGAGAGGGGGACAGAGAGTGTGGGGGACAGAGAGAGGGGGAGTGAGGGGGAGAGAGAGGGGGGGCAGAGAGAGAGGTGGCAGGGAGAGGGGGACAGAGAGAGTGGGTGTCAGAGGGAGGGCGAGAGAGAGAGGGGGACAGAGAGAGAATGGGACAGAGAGAGAGGGGGACAGAGAGAGGTGGAGAGAGAGAGAGGGTGACAGAGAGAGAGGGGGACAGGGAGAGTGGGGGCCAGAGAGAGAAGGGGACAGAGAGAGGGGGAGAGATAGTGAAGGGGGTAGAGAGAGAGGGGGCAGAGAGAGAGGGGGACAGAGAGATGGGAACAGAGAGAGAGGGTAACAGAGAGAGAGTGGGACAAAGAGAGTGGGGGACAGAGATAGAGAAGGGCAGAGAGAGAAGGGGCAGAGAGAGGGCGTGTGAGAGAGAGGGGGACAGAGAGAGAAGTGGACAGACAGAGAGGCGGAGGCGAGAGAGGGGGACAGAGAGAGGGTGAAAGACAGAGAGGGGGACAGAGAGAGTGGGGGAGAGAGAGGGGGGTCACAGAGATTGCGGCAGAGAGAGTGGGGGACAGCGTGAGAAGGGAACAGAGAGAGAAGGTGACAGAGAGAGGGGGGGACAGAGAGAGAGAGGGAGAGAGAGAGAGAAGGGGGACAAGGAGAGAGGGGGACAGAGAGAGAGGGCGACAGAGAGATGACGACAGAGAGAGGATGACAGAGAGAGAGGGGGACAGAGAGACAGGTGGACAGAGAGAGAGGAGGGCAGAGAGAGAGGGGGGCAGGGAGAGGGCGAGAGAGAGAGGGGGAGAGAGAGAGTGGGGAACAGAGAGAGAGGGGCAGAGAGAGGGGGGACAAAGCGAGGGGGGACAGAGAGAAGAGTGACAAAGAGAGGGGGACAGAGAGAGAGGGGCAGAGAGAGAGAGAGGGGGTCAGAAAGAGAGGGGGGCAGAGAGAGAGGGGGCAGACAGAGGGGGAGAGATTGAGAGTGTGACAGACAGAGAGGGGGACAGAGGAGAGTGGGGGACCGAGAGAGGGGGGACAAAGAGAGGGGGGACAGAGAAAGGAGTTACAAAGAGAGGGGGACAGAGAGAGAGGGGTACATAGAGAGGGGATGACAGAGAGAGGAGACAGAGAGATAGGAGGACAGAGAGAGGGGGGGACAGAGAGAGAAGGGCAGAGAGAGAGGGGGTCAGAGAGTGTGCAACAGAGATGGGGGGACAGAGAGAGAGGGATGAAAGACAGAGAGGGGGACAGAGAGACTGGGGAACAGAGAGAGGGGAGGACAGAGAGAGAGGGGCAGAGAGAGTGGGGGACAGGAGAGAGGAAGACAGAGAGAGGGGGAGTGAGAGGGGGGAGAGAGAGAGGAGGGCAGAGAGAGAGCGAGTGAGAGAGAGGGGGACAGAGAGGAAAGAGGACAGAGAGAGAGAGGGGTAGGAGAGAGAGGGGGACAGAGAGAGGGGAGAGAGTGAGAGAGGGGTACAGAGAGTTAAGGGGATAGAGAGAACAGGGGACAGAGTGAAAAGGGAACAGAGAGAGAAGGGGACAGAGAGAGAGGGTAACAGAGAGAGAGGGAGAGAGAGGGTGACAGAGAGAAAGGGGGACAGAGAGAGGGTGACAGAGAGAGAGGGGACAGACAGAGAGGATGGCAGAAAGAGAGGGGGACAGAGAGAGGGCGAGAGAGAGGGGGAGAGAGAGAGGGGGACAGAGAGAGAGGGGCAGAGAGAGAGGGTCAGAGAGAGTGCGACAGGGAGGGGGTGAAAGAGAGAGTGGGGGACAAAGACAGGGGAGACAGAGAGAGCGGTGACAAAGAGAGGCGGACAGCGAGGGAGGGGAACAGAGAGAGGGGAGGACAGAGAGAGAGAGGGGACAGAGAGCGAGGGGACAGAGAGAGAGAGGGGGACAGAGAGAGAGGGGCAGAGAGAGAGGGGGTCAGAGAGAGGGCATCAGAGAGGGGGGACACAGAGAGAGGGCGAGAGAGAGGAGGACAGAGAGAGGGGGGGGAGAGAGAGAGAGGGTGACAGAGAGAAAGTTGGCAGGGAGAGGGGGACAGAGAGAGTGGGGGTCAGAGAGAGGGCGAGAGAGAGGGGGCAGAGAGAGTAGGGGACAGAGAGAGAGGGGGACAGAGAGTGGGCAACACGATGGGAGGACAGAGAGAGTGGGGAAGAGAGAGAGAAGGGGACAGAGAGAGGGGGACAGGGAGAGAGGTGGAAAGAGAGAGAGGGAGTGAGAGGGGGGAGAGAGAGAGGGGGGCAGAGAGGGGGGGACAGAGAGAGGGGGAGAGATAGAGAGGGAAACAGAGAGAGAGGGTGACAGAGAGAGAGAGGGGACAGAGAGAGGGCGAGTGAGAGGGGGACAGAGAGAAAAGTGGTTAGAGAGAGGGGGTAGGAAAGAGAGGGGGACAGAGAGAGGGGGAGAGAGAGAGAGGGGTACAGAGAGAGGGGGAGAGAGAGAGAGGGGTACAGAGAGAGAAGGGGGCAGAGATAGTGGGGGACAGAGTGAGAAGGGAACAGAGAGAGAAGGGGACAGAGAGAGAGGGGGACAGAGACAGAGGGCGACAGAGAGAAGGCGACAGAGAGAGGATGACAGTGAGAGAGGGGGACAGAGAGAGCAGTGGACAGAGAGAGAGGATGGCAGAGAGAGGGGGGCAGAGAGAGGGCGAGAGAGAGTGGGGAACAGAGAGAGAGGGGCAGAGAGACGGGGGACAATGCGAGGGGGGACCCAGAGAAGGGTGACAAAGAGAGGGGGACAGAGAGAGAGGGGGTCAAAAAGAGAGGGGGACAGAGAGAGAGGGGGCAGAGAGAGGGACAGAGAGAGAGAGGGTGACAGAAAGAGAGGGGGACAGAGAGAGTGGGGGACAGAGAGAGGGGGAGTGAGGGGGGGAAAGAGAGAGGGGGGCAGAGAGAGCGATGGCAGGGAGAGGGGGACAGAGAGAGTGGGTGTCAGAGAGAGGGCGAGAGAGAGAGAGGGGGACAGAGAGAGAAGGGGACAGAGAGAGAGGGGGACAGAGAGTGGGCAACAAGATGGGAGGACAGAGAGAGTGGGGGAGAGAGTGAGAAGGGGACAGAGAGAGGGGGACAGGGAGAGAGAGGGACAGAGAGAGGGGGAGTGAGAGGGGGGAGAGAGAGAGGGGCAGAGAGAGAGGAGGACAGAGAGAGAAGCGGACAGAGAGAGGGGGAAAGAGAGTCATGGAGTTAGGGCGAGAGAGGGGGCAGAGAGAGAGGGGGACAGAGAGAGGAGGAGAGATAGAGAGGGGAACAGAGAGAGAGGATGACAGAGAGAGAGAGAGGGGACAGAGAGAGGGCGAGTGAGAGGGGGGACAGAGAGAGAAGTGGTTAGATAGAGAGGGGTACGACAGAGAGGGGGACAGAGTGAGGGGGAGAGAGAGAGGGGGGTACAGAGAAAGAAGGGGGCAGAGATAGAGGGGGACAGAGTGAGAAGGGAACAGAGAGAGAAGGGGACAGAGAGAGAGGGGGAGAGAGAGAGAGGGAGAGAGAGAGAACGGGGACAGAGAGAGACGGGCAGAGAGAGGGGGAAGAGAGAGGGCGTGTGAGAGAGAGGGGGACAGAGAGAGAAGTGGACAGATAGAGAGGCGGAGGCGAGAGAGGGGGACAGAGAGAGGGGGAGAGAGAGGGGGGGTACAGAGAGAGGAGGAGAGAGAGGATGAAAGACAGAGATGGGGACAGAGAGAGTGGGGGAGAGTGAGGGGGTCACAGAGATTGCGGCAGAGAGAGTGGGGGACAGCATGAGAAGGGAACAGAGAGAGAAGGGGACAGAGAGAGAGGGGACAGAGAGAGAGGGAGAGAGAGAGAGAAGGGGGACAGAGAGAGAGGGGGACAGAGAGAGAGGGAGAGAGAGAGAGAAAAGGGGGACAGAGATAGAGGGGGACAGAGAGAGAGGGCGACAGAGAGGGGGGGAAGAGAGAGTGGGGGACAAAGACAGGGGGGACAGAGAGAGAGGGTGACAGAGAGAAAGTTGGCAGGAAGAGGTGGACAGAGAGAGTGGGGTTCAGAGAGTGGGCGAGAGAGAGGGGGACAGAGAGAGAAGGGGACAGAGAGAGGGGGACAGAGAGAGGGGGAGTGAGAGAGGGGTACAGAGAGAGAAGGGGAAGAGATAGTGGGGGACAGAGTGAGAAGGGAACAGAGAGAGAAGGGGACAGAGAGAGAGGGGGAGAGAGAGAGAGGGAGAGAGAGAGAGAAGGGGGACAATGAGAGAGAAGTGCAGAGAGAGGGGACAGAGAGAGGGCGTGTGAGAGAGAGGGGGACAGAGAGAGAAGTGGACAGATAGAGAGGCGGAGGCGATAGAGGGGGACAGAGAGAGGGGGAGAGAGAGAGGTGTACAGAGAAAGGAGGAGAGAGAGAGGGTGAAAGACAGACAGGGGGACAGAGAGAGTGGGGGAGAGAGAGGGGGTCACAGAGATTGCGGCAGAGAGAGTGGGGGACAGCTTGAGAAGGGAACAGAGAGAGAAGGGGACAGCGAGAGAGGGGGACAGAGGGGGAGGGAGAGAGAGAGAGAAGAGGGACAGAGAGAGAGGGGGACAGAGAGAGAGGGCGACAGAGAGATGGCGACAGAGAGAGGATGACAGAGAGAGAGGGGGACAGAGAGAGAGGTGGACAGAGAGAGAGGAGGGCAGAGAGAGAGGGGGGCAGAGAGAAGGCGAGAGAGAGAGGGGGAGAGAGAGTGGGGGAACAGAGAGGGAGGGGCAGAGAGAGGGGGGACGAAGCGAGGGGGTCAGAGAGAAGAGTAACAAAGAGAGGGGGACAGAGAGAGAGGGGCAGAGAGAGAGGGGGGGTCAGAAAGAGAGGGGGACAGAGAGAGAGGGGGCAGACAGAGGGGGAGAGATTGAGAGTGTGACAGACAGAGAGGGGGACAGAGGAGAGTGGGGGACCGAGAGATGGGGGACAAAGAGAAGGGAGACAGAGAGAGGGGTTACAAAGAGAGGGGGACAGAGAGAGAGGGGAACATAGAGAGGGGAGGACAGAGAGAGAGGAGACAGAGAGAGGAGGACAGAGAGAAAGGGGGACAGAGAGAGAGGGGCAGAGAGAGAGGGGGTCAGAGAGTGTGCAACAGAGATGGGGGGACAGAGAGAGAGGGGTGAAAGACAGAGAAGGGGACAGAGAGACTGGGGAACAGAGAGAGGGGAGGACAGAGAGAGAGGGGCAGAGAGAGTGGGGGACAGGGAGAGAGGAAGACAGAGAGAGGGGGAGTGAGAGGGGGAGGGAGAGTGGAGGGCAGAGAGAGGGCGAGTGAGAGAGAGGGAGACAGAGAGGAAAGAGGACAGAGAGAGAGGGGTAGGAGAGAGAGGGGGACAGAGAGAGGGGAGAGAGCGAGAGAGGGGTACAGAGAGTTAAGGGGACAAAGAGAATAGGGGACAGAGTGAGAAGGGAACAGAGAGAGAAGGGGACAGAGAGAGAGGGTAACAGAGAGAGAGGGAAAGAGAGGGTGACAGAGAGAACTGGGGACAGAGAGAGGGTGACAGAGAGAGAGGGGACAGACAGAGAGGATGGCAGAAAGAGAGGGGGACAGAGAGAGGGCATCAGAGAGGGGGGACAGAGAGAGAGGGAGAGAGAGAGGAGGACAGAGAGAAAGTTGGCAGGGAGAGGGGGACAGAGAGAGTGGGGGTCAGAGAGTTGGCGAGAGAGAGGGGGACAGAGAGAGAAGGGGACAGAGAGAGAGGGGGACAGAGAGAGGTGGAGAGAGAGAGAGGGTGTCAGAGAGAGAGAGGGGCAGAGAGAGAGGGGGTCAGAGAGTGGGCAACAAGATGGGAGGACAGAGAGAGTGGGGGAGAGAGAGAGAAGGGGACAGAGAGAGGGGGACAGGGAGAGAGGGGGACAGAGAGAGGGGGAGTGAGAGGGGGGAGAGAGAGAGGGGGCAGAGAGAGAGGGGGACAGAGAGAGAAGCGGACAGAGAGAGTGGGAGAGAGAGTCATGGAGGTAGGGCGAGAGAGGGGGCAGAGAGAGAGGGGGACAGAGAGAGGGGGAGAGAGAGGGGGAGAGAGAGAGAGCGGGACAGAGAGAGAGAGGGGACAGAGAGAGGGCGAGTGAGAGGGGGACAGAGAGAGAAGTGGTTAGAGAGAGAGGGGTAGGAAAGAGAGGGGGACAGAGAGAGGGGGAGGGAGAGAGAGGGGAGAGAGAGCGTGAAGGGGGACAGAGAGAGAGGGGGACAGAGACAGAGGGCGACAGAGAGACGGCGACAGAGAGAGGATGACAGAGAGAGAGGGGGACAGAGAGAGCAGTGGACAGAGAGAGAGGAGGGCAGAGAGAGGGGGCAGAGAGAGGGCGAGAGAGAGTGGGGAACAGAGAGAGAGGGCAGAGAGAGGGGGGACAATGCGAGGGGGGACAGAGGAAAGGTTGCAAAGAGAGGGGGACAGAGAGAGAGGGACAGAGAGAGGGGTTCAGAAAGAGAGGGGGACGGAGAGAGAGGGGGCAGAGAGAGGGGCAGAGAGAGAGAGAGTGACAGACAGAGAGGGGGACAGAGAGAGTGGGGGACAGAGAGAGGGGGAGTGAGGGAGGGAGAGAGAGAGGGGGGCAGAGAGAGCGATGGCAGGGAGAGGGGGACAGAGAGAGTGGGTGTCAGAGAGAGGGCGAGAGAGAGAGGGGGACAGAGAGAGAATGGGACAGAGAGAGAGGGGGACGGAGAGAGGTGGAGAGAGAGAGAGGGTGACAGACAGAGAGGGGGACAGGGAGAGTGGGGGCCAGAGAGAGAAGCGGACAGAGAGAGAAGGAGAGATAGTGAGGGGGGTAGAGAGAGAGGGGGCAGAGAGAGAGGGGGACAGAGAGAGGGGAACAGAGAGAGAGGGTAACAGAGAGAGAGTGGGACAGAGAGAGTGGGAGACAGAGATAGAGAAGGGCAGAGAGAGGAGGGGCAGAGATAGGGCGTGTGAGAGAGAGGGGGACAGAGAGAGAAGTGGACAGATAGAGAGGCGAAGGCGAGAGAGGGGGACAGAGAGAGGGGGAGAGAGAGAGGGGTACAGAGAGAGGAGGAGAGAGAGAGAGGGTGAAAGACAGAGAGGGGGACAGAGCGAGTGGGGGAGAGAGAGGGGGTCACAGAGATTGCGGCAGAGAGAGTGGGGACAGCATGAGAAGGGAACAGAGAGAGAAGGGGACAGAGAGAGAGGGGGACAGAGAGAGAGGGAGAGAGAGAGAAGGGGGACAGAGAGAGAGGGGGACAGAGAGAGAGGGCGACAGAGAGATGGCGACAGAGAGAGGATGACAGAGAGAGAGGGGGGACAGCGAGAGAGGTGGACAGAGAGAGAGGAGGGCAGAGAGAGAGGGGGGCAGAGAGAGGGAGAGAGAGGAGAGGGGGGAGAGAGAGAGTGGGGAACAGAGAGAGAGGGGCAGAGAGAGGGGGGACAAAGCGAGGGGGGACAGAGAGAAGAGTGACAAAGAGAGGGGGACAGAGAGAGAGGGGCAGCGAGAGAGAGGGGGCAGACAGAGGGGGAGAGATTGAGAGTGTGACAGACAGAGAGGGGGACAGAGGAGAGTGGGGGACCGAGAGAGGGGGGACAAAGAGAGGGGGGACAGAGAGAGGGGTTACAAAGAGAGGGGGACAGAGAGAGAGGGGAACATAGAGAGGGGAGGACAGAGAGAAAGGAGACAGAGAGAGAGGAGGACAGAGAGAGAGGGGGATAGAGAGAGAGGGGCAGAGAGAGAGGGGGTCAGAGAGTGTGCAACAGAGATGGGGGGACAGAGAGAGAGGGGTGAAAGACAGAGAGGGGGACAGAGAGACTGGGGAACAGAGAGAGGGGAGGACAGAGAGAGAGGGGCAGAGAGAGGGGGACACAGAGATTGCGGCAGAGAGAGTGGGGGACAGGGAGAGAGGAAAACAGAGAGAGGGGGAGTGAGAGGGGGGAGAGAGAGAGAGGAGGGCAGAGAGAGGGCGAGTGAGAGAGAGGGGGACAGAGAGGAAAGAGGACAGAGAGAGAGGGGTAGGTGAGAGAGGGGGACAGAGAGAGGGGAGAGAGAGAGAGGGGGGTACAGAGAGTTAAGGGGACAGAGAGAATGCGGGACAGAGTGAGAAGGTAACAGAGAGAGAAGGGGACAGAGAGAGAAGGGGACAGAGAGTGAGGGTAACAGAGAGAGAGGGAGAGAGAGGGTGACAGAGAGAAAGGGGGACAGAGAGAGGGTGACAGAGAGAGAGGGGACAGACAGAGAGGATGGCAGAAAGAGAGGGGGACAGAGAGAGGGCGAGAGAGAGGGGGAGAGAGAGAGAGCGGGACAGAGAGAGAGGGGCAGAGAGAGAGGGTCAGGGAGAGTGCGGCAGAGGGGGGTGAAAGAGAGAGTGGGGGACAAAGACAGGGGGGACAGAGAGAGCGGTGACAAAGAGAGGCGGACAGAGAGAGAGGGGAACAGAGAGAGGGGAGGACAGAGAGAGAGGGGACAGAGTGCGAAGGGACAGAGAGAGAGGGGGACAGAGAGAGGGGGGGACAGAGACAGAGGGCGACAGAGAGACGGCGACAGAGAGAGGATGACAGAGAGAGAGGGGGACAGAGAGAGCAGTGGACAGCGAGAGAGGAGGGCAGAGAGAGAGGGGCAGAGAGAGGGCGAGAGAGAGTGGGGAACAGAGAGAGAGGGGCAGAGAGAGGGGGGACAATGCGAGGGGGGACAGAGGAAAGGTTGCAAAGAGAGGGGGACAGAGAGAGAGGGGGACAGAGAGAGGGGAACAGAGAGAGAGGGGTTCAGAAAGAGAGGGGGACGGAGAGAGAGGGGGCAGAGAGAGGGGCAGAGAGAGAGAGGGTGACAGACAGAGAGGGGGATAGAGAGAGTGGGGGACAGAGAGAGGGGGAGTGAGGGGGGAGAGAGAGAGGGGGGCAGAGAGAGCGATGGCAGGGAGACGGGGACAGAGAGAGTGGGTGTCAGAGAGAGGGCGAGAGAGAGAGGGGGACAGAGAGATAATGGGACAGAGAGAGAGGGGGACAGAGAGAGGTGGAGAGAGAGAGGGTGACAGACAGTGAGGGGGCAGGGAGAGTGGGTGCCAGACAGAGAAGCGGACAGAGAGAGGGGGAGAGATAGTGAGGGGGGTAGAGAGAGAGGGGGCAGAGAGAGAGGGGGACAGTGAGAGGGGAACAGAGAGAGAGGGTAAAAGAGAGAGAGAGTGGGACAGAGAGAGTGGGGGACAGAGATAGAGAAGGGCAGAGAGAGGGGGGCAGAGAGAGGGCGTGTGAGAGAGAGGGGGAGAGAGAGAGAAGTGGACAGATAGAGAGGCGGAGGCGAGAGAGGGGGACAGAGAGAGGGGGAGAGAGAGTGGGGTACAGAGAGAGGAGGAGAGAGAGAGAGGGTGAAAGACAGAGAGGGGGACAGAGAGAGTGGGGGAGAGAGAGGGGGTCACAGAGATTGCGGCAGAGAGAGTGGGGGACAGCGTGAGAAGGGAACAGAGAGAGAAGGGGACAGAGAGAGAGGGGGACAGAGAGAGAGGGAGAGAGAGAGCGAAGGGGGACAGAGAGAGAAGGGGGACAGAGAGAGAGGGCGAAAGAGAGATGGCGACAGAGAGAGGATGACAGAGAGAGAGGGGGACAGAGAGAGAGTTGGACAGAGAGAGAGGAGGGCAGAGAGAGAGGGGGAGAGAGAGAGTGGGGAGCAGAGAGAGAGGGGCAGAGAGAGGGGGGACAAAGCGAGGGGGGACAGAGAGAGAGGGGCAGAGAGAGAGGGGGTCAGAAAGAGAGGGGGACAGAGAGAGAGGGGGCAGAAAGAGGGGGAGAGATTGAGAGGGTGACAGACAGAGAGGGGGACAGAGGAGAGTGGGGGACCGAGAGAGGGGGGACAAAGAGAGGGGGTACAGAGAGAGGGGTTACAAAGAGAGGGGGGCAGAGAGAGAGGGGAACATAGAGAGGGGAGGACAGAGAGAGAGGAGAAAGAGAGAGAGGAGGACAGAGAGAGAGGGGCAGAGAGAGTGGGGGACAGGGAGAGAGGAAGACAGAGAGAGGGGGAGTGAGAGGGGGGAGAGAGAGAGGAGGGCAGAGAGAGAGCGAGTGAGAGAGAGGGGGACAGAGAGGAAAGAGGACAGAGAGAGAGGGATAGGAGAGAGAGGGGGACAGAGAGAGGGGAGAGAGAGAGAGGGGGGTACAGAGAGTTAAGGGGACAGAGAGAATGCGGGACAGAGTGAGAAGGTAACAGAGAGAGAAGGGGACAGAGAGAGACGGGGACAGAGAGAGAGGGTAACAGAGAGAGAGGGAAGAGAGGGTGACAGAGAGAAAGGGGGACAGTGAGAGAGTGACAGAGAGAGAGGGGACAGACAGAGAGGATGGCAGAAAGCGAGGGGGACAGAGAGAGTGCGAGAGAGAGGGGGAGAGAGAGAGAGCGGGACAGAGAGAGAGGGGCAGAGAGAGAGGGTCAGAGAGAGTGCGGCAGAGGGTGGGGAAAGAGAGAGTGGGGGACAAAGACAGGGGGGACAGAGCGAGCGGTGACAAAGAGAGGCGGACAGAGAGAGAGGGGAACAGAGAGAGGGGAGGACAGAGAGAGAGGGGACAGAGTGCGAGGGGACAGAGAGAGAGGGGGACAGAGAGAGAGGGGGACAGAGACAGAGGGCGACAGAGAGACGGCGACAGAGAGAGGATGACAGAGAGAGAGGGGACAGAGTGCGAGGGGACGGAGAGAGAGAGGGGGACAGAGAGAGAGGGAGAGAGAGAGGAGGAGAGAGAGAGGGGAGAGAGAGAAGGTGACAGAGAGAAAGTTGGCAAGGAGAGGGGGACAGAGAGAGTGGGGGTCAGAGAGAGGGCGAGAGAGAGGGGGACAGAGAGAGAAGGGGACCGAGAGAGAGGGGGACAGAGAGAGGTGGAGAGAGAGAGAGGGTGTCAGAGAGAGAGAGGGGCAGAGAGAGAGGGGGTCAGAGAGTGGGCAACAAGATGGGAGTACAGAGGGAGTGGGGGAGAGATAGAGAAGGGGACCGAGAGAGGGGGACAGAGAGAGAGAAGGGCAGAGAGAGAGGGGGCTGAGAGAAGGCGGGTGAGAGAGAGGGGGACAGAGAGAGATGGGGACAGAGAGAGTGGGTGACAGAGAGAGAGAGGGAGAGAGAGGGTGACAGTGAGAGAGGTAGCGAGACAAGGAAAGAGAGAGAAGGGGAGGGGGCAGAGAGGAAGGAAGAGAGAGGATGGAGGAGAGAGGAGGGGAGAGGAGGGCGTGAGAGAGGTGAGAGGGGGAGGGAGTAGAAAGAAGAAGGGAGAGAGAGGGTGGGAGAGAGGGGGGAGTCCGAGCGAGTGGAGGGCGAGAGAGAGGGGAGGGAGAGTGAGAGGGGAGGGAGAGTGAGTGGGAGGGAGAGTGAGAGAGGAGGGAGAGTAAGAGGGGAGGGAGAGTAAGAGGGGACGGCGAGACAGTGGATGAAGAGAAGGGGAGGGAGAGTGAGAGGGGAGGGCGACAGCGAGGGGAGGGTGAGAGGGGGAGGGCGAGAAAGAGGGGAGGGAGAGAGAGGGAGGGGAGGGCGAGAGAGTGGAAAGAGAGTGAGGTGGATGGAGAGAGAGGGGAGGTCCAGAGAAGGGAGGGCGAGAGAGTGGGAGGGCGAGAGAGGGGAGGGCGAGAGAGGGGAGGGAGAGAGAGTGGGGAGAGCAATAGAGGGGAGGGAGCGAGACGGCAGAGAGAGAGAGAGGGGAGGTTGAGAGAGAGGGGAGGGCGAGAGAGAAGGGGTGAGAAAGAGAGAGACAGTGAGTGAAAGTGAGAGCGTGAGTGAGAAAGAGAGAGCAGGTGAGAGAGAGGGGGGTGAGAGAGAGTGGTTGGGGTGATAGGAGTGTGAGAGAGAAGGGGTGAGAGACAGAGGGGTGGGACAGAGAGAGAGAGACAGTGTGGTCAGAGAGAGAGGGGTGAGAGAGAGAGTGGGGAGGGAGAGAGAGAGGGGAGGGAGAGAGAAGGGGTAAGAGAGAGAGGGGTGAAAAAGAGAGAGAGTGAGTGAAAAAAGAGAGTGTAAGTGAGAAAGAGAGAGCATCAGTGAGAAAGAGAGCGCGTGTGAGAGAGAGAGGGGTTGACAGAGGGGGTGGGGGGTGAGACGGTGGTGAGAGATAACGGGTGATTGAGAGAGAAAGTGGGGAGGGGGTAATAGAGTTAGTGGAGTGAGAAGGAGAGGGTGTGAGAGAGAGTGGGTGAGAGAGAGGGGTTGAGCGAGAGGAGTGAGAGGGGGAGGGGTCAGAGAGAGAGAGTGAGGAGTAAGAGAGAAAGGACGTGAGTGAGGGAGAGGGGTGAGAGGTGAGAGAGGGAGGGGGGTGAAGTGGTGAGAGAGAGTGGGGTGAGAGAGAGGGGATGAGAGAGAGGGTGGTGAGAGAGGGGGTGGTGAGAGACGGTGTGAGAGTGGGGGCAAGATAGGGGGAGAAAGAGAGTGGAGAGAGAGGGGTAGAGAGAGAGTGGGGGAGAGGGGGTGGACAGAAATGGTGTAGAGAGGGGTGAAAGAGTGGGGGAGAAAGTGTGGAGAGACAGGGGGAGAGAGAGCGATGGGGGGAAGAGGGGAAAGAGAGGGGAGGAGAGAGAGGGGAGCGAGAGCGCGGGAGGGGGGAGAGAGAGGGGTCAGACAGAGGGGGTGTGTGAGTGAGAGTGGGTGTGAGAGAGAGAAGGGGTGTGAGAGAGAAGGGGTGTGAGAGTGAGAAGAGGTGTGAGAGAGAGAAGGGATGTCAGAGAGAGACGTGGGGTGAGAGAGAGAATGGGGTGAGAGAGTGAGATGGGATGGAGAGAGAGGGGGTGTGAGAGACAGAGGGAGATGGAGAGGGAGAGAGAAGGGGGCACAGAGAGGGGGAGAGAGAGGGGATGGGGGTAAGAAGGGGTTGAGTGAGAAGGGGAGATTGAGAGAGAGAAAGTGGGGGGGGTAAGAGAGAGAGTGGAGTGAGAAGGAGACGATGTGAGAGAGAGAGAGGGGCTAAGCGAGAGGGGTGAGAGGGGGAGGGGTTAGAGAGAGAGAGCGCTGGTAAGAGAGAAAGGGTGTGAGAGAGGGAGTGGGTGAGGGGGTGAGAGAGGGAGGAGGGGTGAAAGGGGGTGAGAGAGAGGGGTGAGAGAGGGGATGAGAGAGAGAGAGAGGGGGTGAGAGAGAGGGAGCGAGAAGGAGAGAGGGGATGAGAAAGAGCCAGAGGGATGGTGGGAGAGAGGGAGGGGTGAGAGAGCGAGGGTGTCTGAGAGTGTGTGCGAGAGAGAGGGATGTGAAAGAGATTGGGATGGGAGAGGGGGGAGTGAGAGAGATGGATGTGAGAGAGAGAAGGGGGTTGAGAGAGAGGGGATTGAGAGACTGAGGGGGTGATAGAGTGAGGGGATGAGAGTTTGAGGTGTGATGAGAGAGGGGGTGGTGAGAGGGGGCGGTGAGAAAGAGAGGGAGTGAGAGAGAGAGGGGTGAGAGAGAGGAGTTGACAAAGAAAGAAAGGTCTGAGAGAGAGAGACAGGGGTGAGAGAGAGGATGTGAGAGAGAGTGGTGAGAGAGAGAAGGGTTGAGAGAGAAAGAGAGGGGTGAGAGAGAGATGGTAGAGAGAGGGGGGTGAGCGAAAGGGTGAGAGGGGGAGGGGTTAGAGAGAGAGTGCAGGGTAAGAGAGAAAGGGAGAGGGGTGAGGGGGTGAGAGAGGGAGGAGGGTTGAGAGGGGGTGACAGAGAGAAGGGTGAGAGAGAGGAGATGAGAGAGTGAGGGGATTGAGAGAGGGGGTGGTGGGAGACACAGGGAGTGAGAGAGAGGTGTGCAAGAGAGGGGATGAGAGAGCGAGGGGTGAGAAAGGGGTTGAGAGTGAGAGCGGTGGGGGGGTGAGAGAGGGGGTGGGGGTGAGAGAGAGAGAGGGGTGAGAGGGCGGTGAGAGGGAGAGGTGGGAGTGAGTGACACAGAGGGGGTGTGAGAGAGGGGTGAGAGAGGGGGCGAGAGAGAGGGAGCGAGCAGGAGAGAGAGGGGATGAGAAAGAGGCAGAGAGATGGTGGGAGAGAGAGAGGGGGTGAGAGAGCGAGGGTGCATGATAGTGTGTGTGAGAGCGAGGGTGAGAGAAAGAGGAGTGAGAAAGAGGGTGTGAGAGACAGTGGTGAGAGAGAGAGTTGGGTTGAGAGAGTTGAAGGTGGGAGAGAGAGGGTATGAGAGAGAGTGGGTGAGAGACTGATGGGGTGTGAGAGTGAGGAGATGAGAGATTGAAGGGGGTTGAGAGAGGGGATGAAGAGAAAGAGGGGTTGAGAGAGAGATGGATGTGAGAGAGGGAGACGGGTTGGGGGGATGAGAGACTGAGGGGGTTAGAGAGTGAGGGATGAGAGATTGAAGGGTGTTGAGAGAGGGGGTGGTGAGAGGAGGCGGTTAGACAGAGAGGGAGTGAGAGAGAGAGGGGTGAAAGAGAGGGGTGAAAGAGAGGGGTTGATAGAGAAAGAGAGAATGTGTGAGAGAGAGTGGTGAGAGAGAGGCTGAGAGAGAAATAGAGGAGTGAGAGATAGAGAGGGGCAAAGAAAGAGGGGGTGAGCGAGAGGGCTGAGGGGGAGGGGTTCGAGAGAGGGGTTCGAGAGAGGGGTAAGAGAGAAAGGGATAGGAGTGAGTGGGTGAGAGAGGGAGGAGGTTGAGAGGGGGTGAGAGAGGAGTCAGAGAGAGGGGATGAGAGAGTGAGGGGGTTTGAGAGATGGGGTGGTGAGAGAGGGGTGGTGAGAGACTCAGGGAGTGAGAGAGAGGTGTGAGAGAGAGCAGGTGAGAGACAAGGGGTGTTTGAGAGAGAGAAAGTGGGGAGTAGGTAAGAGAGAGAGTCGAGTTAAAAGGAGAGGGTGTGAGAGAGAGAGTGGGTGAGAGAGATGGGTGAGAGAGCGAGGGGGGAGAGAGGGGGTGAGAGAGAGGAGTTGAGAGAGGGGGTGAGAGAGAGGAAGTGAGAGAGAGGTGGTGAGAAACAGGGGTGTGAGAGAGAGAGAAGGGGTGTGAGAGAGAAGGGATTTGAGAGCCAAGGTGTGTGCGACAGAGAGGGTGTGAAAGAGAGAGAGAGACGTGGGCTAAGAGAGAGAGGGGTGAGAGAGTGAGATGGGAGTGAAAGAGAGGTGGTGTGAGAGACATGGGGAGAGAGGGATTACAGAGTGGGGGCAAGAGAGAGGGTAGAGAGAGGGGGAGAGAGGGAAGAGAGAGAGGTGGAGAGAGGGAGGAGTTGAGAGAGAGGGAGTGAGAGAGAGAGAGTGGTGAGAAAGAGAGAGTGAGTGAAAAAGAGAGTGTAAGTGAGAAAGAGAGACCGTGAGTGAGAAAGAGAGAGAGGGTGAGAGAGCGAGGGTTGAGAGAGAGGGGGTGGGGTGAGAATGGGTTGAGAGAGAAGGGGTGAGAGACAGAGGGGATGGGATAGAGAGAGAGACTATGGTGAGAGAGAGAGGGGTGAGAGAGTTAGATGGGAGTGAAAGGCGGTGTGAGAGAGGGCTAAGAGAGAGAGAGGGAGTGAGAGAGAGGGAGGTGGGACAGAGAGGGGGTGAGAGACAAGGGGTGATTGAGAGAGTAAGTGGGGAGGGGGTAAGAGAGAGAGTGGAGTGTCAAGGAGAGGGTGTGAGAGAGTGGGTGAGAGAGAGGGATGAGAGAGTGAGGGGTGAGAGAGACGGGTTGAGAGAGAGTGGGGTGAGAGGGAGGGGGGTGGGAGAGAGAGGGGGTGAGAGAGAGAGAGCTGGGCGAGAGGGGCGGTGAGAGGAAGAGGTGGGCGTGAGTGACAGAGAGGGGGTGGGAGAGTGAGGCATGAAGAGAGAGAGGGAGTGAAAGAGGAATTGAGAAGGAGAGAGAGGGGATGAGAAAAAGGCAGAGAGATGGTGGGAGAGTGGGCGGGGAGAGAGAGCGAGGGTGTGTGAGAGTGTGTGAGAGAGAGAGGGGTGATGTGAAAGAGATTGGGGTGGGAGAGGCAGTGGTGATGGACAGAGAGGGGAGAGAGAGGGGGTGAGAGCGGTGGATGTGAGAGAGAACGAGGGGTTGAGAGAGGGGATGAGAGACTGAAGGGGTGAGTGAGTGAGGGGGCTTGAGAGAGAGGGTGGTGAGAGAGAGGGGGAGTGAGAGAGAGGGGGAGTGAGAGAGAGAGAGAGAGGGGTGAGAGAGAGGGGTGAGAGAGAGGGGGAGTGAGAGAGAGAGAGAGAGAGAGGTGAGAAAGAGGTGTTGAGAGAGAGGGGAGTGAGAGAGAGAGTGGGGTTGAGAGTGAGAGGGGTAGGTGGTGAGAAGGATAGGAGTGGAGGGTTAAAGAGAGAGGGGTGAGAGAGTGAGACGGTGGAAGACAGGGGGTGTGGGAGAGAGAGGGGGTGAGAGAGAGAGCTGGGTGAGAGGGCGGTGAGAGGCAGAGGTGGGAGTGAGTGACACAGAGGGAGTGGGAGAGAGGGGGTGAGAGAGAGGGAGCGAGAAGGAGAGAGAGGGGATGAGAAAGAAACAGAGAGATGGTGGGAGAGAGGGAGGAGGTGAGAAAGCGAGGGTGTGTGAGAGTGTGTGAGAGAGAGGGGGATGTGAAAGAGATGGTGGTGAGAGAGAAAGGGGTGGCAGAAAGAGGGGAGGGGGGTGAGAGAGGGATGGATGTGAGAGAGAAAGCGGGGTTGAGAGAGCGTGGGGTGAGAGACTGAGGGGGTGAGAGAGTGAGGGGATGAGAGTTTGAGGAGTGTTGAGAGAGAGGGGTGAGAGAGAGGGAGTGAGAGAGAGACCGATGAGAGAGAGGGGTTGACAGAGTAAGAGAGGGTGTGAGAGAGAGAGGGGTGAGAGAGAGGGTGTGAGAGAGAGTGGTGAGAGAGAGGGGGTTGAGAGAGAGGAGTGAGAGAGAGAGATGAGTGAGAGGGCGGTGAGAGGGAGAGGTGGGGGTGAGTGACAGACAGGGCGTGGGAGAGAGAGACGAGTGAGAGAGAGGAGTTTAAGAGAGGGACGAGAAGGAGAGAGAGGGGATAAGAAAGAGGCAGAGCGATGGTGGGAGAGAGGGAGGGGTTAAGAGAGTGAGGGTGTGTGATAGTGTGTGTGCGAGAGACGGGACTGTGAAAGAAATTAGGGTGGAAGAGAGAATGGTGACGGAGAGAGAGGAGAGAGAGAGGGGGGTGAGAGCAGGAACGTGATAGAGCAAGAGGGGTTGAGAGAGAGGGGTGAGAGACTGAGGGGGTTAGAGAGTGAGGGGATGAGAGAGTGAGGGGGTTGAGACAGGGGGTGGTGAGAGAGAGGGGCGTGAGAGAGAGGGAGTGAGAGAGAGGGGTAAGAGAGCGAGGGGGTGAGAGAGAGAGGGTGAGAGACTGAGGGGGTTAGAGAGTGAGGGGATGAGAGAGTGAGGGGGTTTGAGAGAGGGGGTGCTGAGAGAGAGAGGGATGACGGAAGTTAGGGGTGACAGAGAGGGGTTGAGAGAGAGAGAGGTGTGTTGAGAGAGAGAGTTGGTGGAGGGTGAGAGAGAGAAGGGTGAGAGAGAGAGGGTTGAGAGGGGGAAGTGGGAGAGAGAGCGGGGTGAGAGAGAGAGGGGTGAGAGGGTGGAAGGGGGGTGGGAAAGAGAGGGGGCTGAGACAGAGAGAGCTGGGTGAGAGGGCGGTGAGAGGGAGAAGTGGGAGTGAGTGACAGAGAAGGGGTGGGAGAGAGAGGGGTGAGAGAGAGCGGGGGTGAGAGAGAGGGAGTGAGAAGGAGAGAAAGCGGATGAGAAAGAGGCAGAGAGATGGTGGGAGAGAGTGAGGGGGTGAGAGAGCGAGGGTGTGTGAGAGTGTATGTGAGAGAGAGGGGGATGTGAAAGAGATTGGGGTGGGAGAGAGGGGTGAGGAAGAGAGAAGGGAGGGGGGTGGTGAGAGAGAGGGGGGTGAGAGAGAGGGGAGTGAGAGAGAGTTGGATGTGAGAGAGAGTGCGGAATTGAGAGGGGTTGAGAGACTGATGGGAATGAGAGGGTGAGGGGATGGACGATTAAGTGGTGTTGAGAGAGGTGGTGGTGAGAGAGGGGGGTGAGAAAGAGAGATTGAGTGAAAAAGAGAGAGTGTATGTGAGAGAGAGAGTGCGTGAGTGAGAAAGAGAGAGCGGGTGAGAGAGGGGTGGGGTGAGAGGGGGGTGAGAGAGAAGGGGTGTGAGACAGAGGGGGTGGGACAGAGAGAGAGTGACTGTGGTGAGAGAGAGAGGGGAGTGAGAGAGTGAGATGGGAGTGAGAGATAGGGTGTGGGAGAGGGGTAAGAGAGAGAGGGAGTGAGAGAGAGTGAGTGTGAGAGAGAGGGGTGATAGAGAGGGGTTGAGAGTGAGAGTGGGGATGAGAGAGTGAGGGGTTGAGAGAGAGATGGGGGTGAGAGAGAGAAGGAGGGTGTGGGAGAGAGAGGGAGTGAGAGAGGGAGCGGGTGAGAGAGATTAGATTAGATTAGATTAGATTAGATTAGATTAGATTACTTACAGTGTGGAAACAGGCCCTTCGGCCCAAAAAGTCCACACCGCCCCGCCGAAGCGCAACCCACCCATACCCCTACATCTACCACTTACCTAACACTACGGGCAATTTAGCATGGCCAATTCACCTGACCTGCACATCTTTGGACTGTGGGTGTAAACCGGAGCACCCGGAGAAAACCCACGCAGACACGGGGAGAACGTGCAAACTCCACACAGTCAGTCGCCTGAGGCGGGAATTGAACCCAGGTCCCTGGCACTGGGGATGAGAGAGAGAGGGGATGAGAGAGAGGGGGTTTGAGATGAGAGGGGTGGGGGGTGAGAGAGAGGGGTGGAGGCGAGAGAGAGAGAGGGGTGAGAGAGTGAGAGGGTGGAAGAGAGGGGGTGTGGGAGAGAGAGGGGGTGAGAGAGAGAGAGCTGGGTGAGAGGGCAGTGTGAGGGAGAGGTGGGAGTGAGTGACACAGAGGGGGTATGAGAGAGGGGTGACAGAGATGGAGTGAGCAGGAGAGAGAGGGGATGAGAAAGAGGCAGAGAGATGGTAGGAGAGAGGGAGGGGGTGAGAGAGCGAGGGTGTGTGAGAGTGTGTGTGAGAGAGAGGGTGAGAGAGAGAGAAGTCAGAGAGAGAGGGGGAGAGAGAGAGGGGGAGAGAGGGTGTGAGAGAGAGGAAGTGAGAGAGAGGTGGTGAGAAAGAGGGGTGTGAGAGAGAGAAGGGGTGTGAGAGAGAAGGGATGTGAGAGAGAAGGTGTGTGAGACAGAGAGGGTGGGAAAGAGAAAGAGACGTGCGCCAAGAGAGAGAGTGGGGTGAGAGAGTGAGATGGGAGTGAAAGAGAGGTGGTGTGAGAGACAGGGGGAGAGAGGGGGTAGAGAGTGGTGGGCAAGAGAGGGGGTAGGGAGAGGGGGAGAGAGAGGGAAGAGAGAGAGGTGGAGAGAGAGGAGTTGAGAGGGAGGGTTTGAGAGAGAGAGTGGTGAGAAAGAGAGAGTGAGTGAAAAAGAGAGAGGTGGTGAGAGAGCGAGGGATGAGAGAGAGGGGGTGGGGTGAGAAGGGGTTGAGAGAGAAGGGGTGAGAGACAGAGGGGATGGGACAGAGAGAGACGGCAGTGAGAGAGAGAGAGGGGTGAGAGAGTGAGATGGGAGTGAAAGGGGGTTGTAAGAGTGGGCTAAGAGAGAGAGAGGGAGTGAGAGAGAGGGAGGTGGGAGAGAGAGGGGGTGAGAGACAAGGGGTGATTGAGAGAGAAAGTGGGGAGGGGGTAAGAGAGAGAGTGGAGTGTCAAGGAGAGGGTGTGAGAGAGAGAGTGGGTGAGAGAGAGGGGTGAGAGAGAGGGGTTGAGAGAGAGGGAGGTGAGAGAGAGAGGGGGTGAGAGACAAGGGGTGATTGAGAGAGAAAGTGGGGAGGGAGTAAGAGAGAGAGTGGAGTGTGAAGGAGAGGGTGTGAGAGAGAGTGGGTGAAAGAGAGGGGTGAGATAGAGGGGTTGAGAGAGAGGGAGGTGAGAGAGAGAGGGGGGTGAGAGAGAGAGCTGGGCGAGAGTGCGGTGAGAGGAAGAGGTGGGACTGAGTGACAGAGTGGAGGTGGGGGAGAGAAAGGCATTAAGAGAGAGAGGGAGTGAGAGAGGCAGTGAGAAGGAGAGAAAGGGGGTGAGAAAAAGGCAGAGAGGTGGTGAGAGAGACGGCGGGACAGAGAGCGAGTGTGTGTGTGAGTGTGTGAGAGAGGGGGGAATGTGAAAGAGATTGGGGTGGGAGAGAGAGGGATGACGGAGAGAGAGGGGAGAGAGAGGGAGTGAGAGCGGTGGATGCGAGAGAGAGCGACAGGTTGAGAGAGGGGGTGAGAGAGGGAGTGAGAAGGAGAGAGAGGGGATGAGAAAAAGGCAGAGAGAGAGAGGTGACGGAGAGAGGGGAGAGAGGGAGGTGGTGAGAGAGAGATGGAAGTGTGAGAGAGAAAGGGGTTAAGAGAGAGGGGGTGAGAGAGTGAGGGGGTGAGAGACTGAGGAGATGAGAGAGTGAGGGGGTTGAGAGACGGGGTGGTGAGAGAGAGGGGGGTGAGAGAGAGAGGGAGTGAGAGAGAGGGGTAAGAGAGAGAGGGAGTGAGAGAGAGAGGGGTTGAGAGAGAGGGGTTGTGAGAGTGAGGGTGTGAGAGAGTGAGGGGATGAGAGAGTGAGGGAGTTTGACAGAGGAGTGCTGAGAGACAGTGGGATGAGTGAGCAAGGGTTGAGAGAGAGGGGCTGAGAGAGAGGGGGGGTGGAGGGTGAGAGAGAAGGGTGAGAGAGAGAGGGTTGAGAGAGGGGCTGGGAGAGAGAGGGGGTGAGAGAGTGAGCGGGTGAGAGAGTGAGCGGGTGGAAGGGGGGTGGTAAAGAGAGGGGGATGAGAGAGAGAGCTGGGTGAGAGGGCGGTGAGAGGGAGAAGTGGGAGTGAATGACAGAGAGGCGTGAGAGAGAGTGGGGGTGAGAGAGAGGGAGTGAGAAGGAGAGAAAGGGGATGAGAAAGAGGCAGAAAGATGGTGGGAGAGGAGGAGGGGGTAAGAGAGCGAGGGTGTGAGAGAGTGTATGTGAGAAAGAGGGGGTTGTGAAAGAGATTGGGGTGGGAGAGAGGGGTGAGGAAGAGAGAAGGGAGGGGGGTGAGAGAGAGGGGTGCGAGAGAGTTGGATGTGAGAGATAGTGAGGGATTGAGAGAGAGGGGGGTGAGAGACTGAGGGGGGGTGAGAGAGTGAGGGGAAGGGCGATTGAGGGGTGTTGAGAGAGGGGGTGGTGAGAGAGGGGAGTGAGAGAGAGAGGGAGTGAGAATGAGGGTTGAGAGAATGACAGACAGAGAACGATAGAGCAAGAGAGAGAGAAGACGTGAGAGAGATAGGGTGGACTGCGAGAGAGGGAGAGAGAGAGTGAGAGTGACAGACAGAGAGAGTATGTGCGACAGAGAGAGAGCGAGCACGAGCGAGAGAGAGCGAACGAGAGAGACCATGAGATAAGAGAGAGAGGGAGGCAAGAGAGAGGGAGAGAGGCAGGGAGAGAGAGAGAGAGAGCGTGGGAAACGGGTGAGAGAGTGAGAGAGACCGCAAGAGGAAGAGAGCGAGCGGAGAGTGAGAGTGGGGTGAGAAAGTGAGATGCGAGTGAGAGAGAGGGGGTGTGACGGGGGGAGAGAGGGTGTAGAGAGTGGGCGGCAAGAGAGGGGAGAGAGAGAGGGGAGAGAGAGGGGAGAGAGAGGGGAGAGAGAGGGGGACAGAGAGAGGAGTTGAGAGAGACGGGGTGAGAGAGAGGGGTTGAGAAAGAGAGAGAGTGAGTGAAAAAGAGAGAATGTAAGTGAGAAAGAGAGAGCATGAGTGAGAAAGAGAGAGCGGGTGAGAGAGAAGTGGTGAGAGAAAGGGGTTGGGGTGAGAGGGCGGTGAGAGAGACGGGGTGGGACAGAGAGAGAGAGAGACTGTGGTGAGAGAGAGGGGTGAGAGAGTGAGATGGGAGTGAGAGAGAGTGGGCGTGAGAGAGGGTATAAGAGAGAGTGGGGAGTGAGAGAGAGAGGGAGTGTGAGAGAGGGGTAAGAGAACGAGGGGTGACAGAGAGAGATGGGGGTGAGAGAGAGAGAAGAAGGGGAGAGAAAAGAGGGGTGAGAGAGAGAGGAGTGAGACAGCGGTTGAGAGACAGAGGGGTTGAGAGAGGGGGAGAGAGGGGTTGAGAGAGAAGGGTTGAGAGAGACGGGGGAAAGAGGGGTTGAGTGAGAGAGAGAGAGGGTTAGAGAGAGAGAGGGAAGAGAGAGGGGTTGAGAAAGATGGGTTGAGAGATAGAGGAGGTGAGGGGGAGGACTGAGAGAGAGATGGAGAGAGAGCGCGACTGACAGAGAGAACGATAGAGCAAGAGTGAGAGACAAGAGGTGAGAGAGGTAGGGTGGACTGAGAGAGAGGGGGAGAGAGAGACAGACAGAGAGAACATGAGCGAGAGAGAGAGTGAGCGAGAGAGACCATGAGATAAGATAGAGAGAGAGAGGGAGGCAAGAGAGAGGGAAGGAGACAGGGAGAGAGAGAGACAGCATGAGAAGAGGGTGAGAAGGTGAGAGAAAGAGAGCAAGAGGAAGAGAGCGAGCGGAATAGTGAAAGAGAGAGGATGTGTGAGAGAGAGAGGGGGTGAGAGAGGGGTGCGAGAGAGGGGGGCAAGAGAGGAGGGGAGAGAGGAGGGGAGAGAGGGGGCGAGGGAGGGGGAGAGAAGGGTGAGAGAAAGGAGGGAGTGAGAGGGGAGGGGAGGAGAGAAGGGAGAGAGAGAAGGGGAGAGAGAGGGCGGATAGAGGGGGAGAGAGATGGGGGAGAGGTGGTTGTGAGGAGGCGAGAGTGGAGGAGAGGGAGGGAGAGGGGGTGAGAGAGGGGGCAGAGAGAGGGGAGAGAAGGGTGAGAGAGAAGACGAGAGAGAGGGGGGCGAGAGAGGAGGGGAGAGAGGAGGAGAGAGAGGGGGAGAGAGATGGGGAGGGGGGAGTGAGGGGGAAGGAGTAAAGGAGAGGGGGGAGAGAGGGGGTGAGAGAGAGTGGGAGAGAGGGGGTGAGAGAGAGGGTGTTGAGAGAGAGGGGGTGCGAGAGAG
Source organism: Chiloscyllium punctatum (assembly GCF_047496795.1). Taxonomy (NCBI): domain Eukaryota; kingdom Metazoa; phylum Chordata; class Chondrichthyes; order Orectolobiformes; family Hemiscylliidae; genus Chiloscyllium; species Chiloscyllium punctatum. Next base: position 35,809 of record NW_027310009.1, read on the forward strand.
AGAAGGGGTGTGAGAGAGAAGGGGTATGAGACAGAGGGAGTGGGAGAGAGAGAGAGAGACGTGGGGTGAGAGAGAGGGAGTGGGCTGAGAGTTTGAGAGTGGGGTGAGAGAGTGAGATGGGAGTGAGGGAGAGGGGATGTGAGAGATAGGGGAGAGAGGTGGTAGAGATTGGGGGGCTAGAGAGGGGGAAGAGAGAGGGGGTGAGAGAGGGGATGAAAAATTGGGCAGAGAAAGGGGGAGAGAGAAGAGGAGAGAGAGGGGGGAGAGAGAGGGTTTCAGAGAGAGGGGGTGAGAGAGAGGGCGTGATAAAGAGAGAGAGTGAGTAAAAAAGAGAGAGAGTGTAAGTGAGAAAGAGAGAGTGAGTGAGAAAGAGAGAGCGGGTGAAAGAGAGGGACTGAGAGAGAGGGGGTGGGGGTAAGAGGGGGTGTGAGAGAGAAGGGGTGATTGAGAGAAAGAAAGTGGGGAGGGGATAAGAGAGAGAATGGAGTGAGAAGGAGGGTGTGTAAGAGAGACAATGGGCAAGAGAGAGGGGATGAGCTAGAGGGGTGAGAGGGGGAGGGGTTAGAGAGAGAGAGCGAGGGGTAAGAGAGAACTGGTGTGAGAGAGGGAGAGGGGATGAGGGGGTTATAGAGGGAGGGGGAGAGAGAAGGGCTGGGAGAGACGGGTTGAGAGAGAGAGGGGTGAGAGAGTAAGGCTTGGAGAGAGTGAGGGGATGAGAGAGTGAGCTGGGTTTAGAGAGGGGGTAGAGGGAGAGAGGGACTTGAGAGAGAGGGAGAGTGAGAGAGGGTGAGAGAGAGAGGAATGAGAGAGAGGGTGTGAGAGAGAGAGGGGTGTGAGAGAGAGAGGGTTGAGAGAGAGGGTTGAGAGAGGGGGGTGAAAGAGTGAGGGTGTGAGAGGGTGAGTGGATGAGAGAGTGAGGCTGGTTGAGAGGTAGGGAGAGAGAGAGGGGCCAGAGAGAGGGATGAGAGAGAGAGGGGTGAGAGAGAGGGTTGAGGGAGAGAAGAGGGTGAGAGAGAGAGGGGGTGAGAGAGGGGTGAGATAGAGATGGGGGTGAGAGAGAGGGGGTATTGAGACAGAGAGGGGGTGAGAGAGAGGGAGCGGGTGAGTGAGAGAGGGCGATATGAGGGGGTGAGAGGAAGGGGAGAGACAAAGGGGGAGAGACAAAGGGGGAGTGAGAGTGGGTCAGAGAAAGATTGGATGTGAGACAGAGAGGGGGTTGGGAGAGAGAGAGAGTGAGGTTGAGAGAGAGAGGGGGTGAGAGAAAGGGTTCAGAGAGAGTGGGGAAGAGTGAGAGAGGGGTTGAGAGAGAAGGGGGTAGAGAGAGGGGTTGAGAGAGGGAGAGTGGATGAGAGAGAGGGGTTCGAGAGAAAGGGTGAGAGAGACGAGGGTGGGAGAGAGAGGGGTGGGTGAGGGAGTGGGATGACTGAGAGAGGGCGATGTGAGGGGGGTGAGAGAGAAAGGAGAGAGACAAAGGGGGAGAGAGTGGGTCAGAGAAAGACTGGAGGTGAGACAGAGAGGCAGGGAGAAAGGGCATGGGAAAGAGAGGGGTTGAGGGAGAAAGAGAGGGGTGAGAGAGAGAGGGGAAGAGACAGAGGATGTAAACTAGAGGGGTGAGTGGGGGTGTTAGAGAGAGCGAGGAGTAAGAAAGAACGGGTGTGAGAGAGGGAGAGGAGGTGAGGGGGGTGAGAGAGGGAGAGCGGAGAGAGAAGGGCTGAGAGAGAGGGGTTGGAGAGAGTGAGGGGATGAGAGAGTCAGCTGGGGTGAGAGAGGGGGTAGTGAGAGGGGGTTGAGAGACAGGGGGAGTGAGAGAGAGGGTGAAAGAGAGAGAAGTGAGAAAGAGAGGGCGTGAGAGAGAGAGGGAGTGAGAGAGAGAGGGAATGGGGTGAGAGAGAGGGGGGTGAGAGAGAGGGAGGGTTGAGAGAGAGGGTTGGGAGAGACGGGGGTGTGAGAGAGTGAGGGTGTGAGAGAGTGAGTGGATGAGAGAGTGAGGGTAGTTGAGAGGGAGGAAGAGAGAGAGGGGTGAGAGAGAGATTTGTTGAGAGAGAGGGGTTGAGAGAGAGAGAGGGGTTGAGAGAGAGGGTTGAGGGAGAGAAGAGGGTGAGAGAGAGAGGGTGTGAGAGAGAGAGTGCAGAGAGAGGGTTTGAGAGAGAGTGGGGGAGTATGAGAGATGGGTTGAGAGAGAGGGATTGAGAGAGGGGGGTGAGATAGAGATGGGGGTGAGAGAGAGGGGGTTGAGACAGAGAGGGGGTGAGAGAGAGGGAGCGGGTGAGTGAGAGAGGACGATATGAGGGGGTGAGAGGAAGGGGAGCGACAAAGGGGGAGAGACAAAAGGGGAGTGAGAGTGGGTCAGAGAAAGATTGGACGTGAGACAGAGAGGGGGTTGGGAGAGAGAGAGGGGTTGAGAGAGAGTGGGGGAGAGTGAGAGAGGGGTTGAGAGAGAAAGAGGTAGAAAGAGAGGTTGAGAGAGGGAGAGAGGATGAGAGAGATGGGTTAGAGAGAGAGGGTGAGAGAAACAGGGGGTGGGAGAGAGAAGGGTGTGTGAGGGAGTGGGGTGAGTGAGAGAGGGCGATGTGAGGGGGGTGAGAGAGAAAGGAGAGAGACAAAGGGGGAGAGAGTGGGTCAGAGAAAGACTGGAGGTGAGACAGAGAGAGGCAGGGAGAAAGGGCATGGGAAAGAGAGGGGTTGAGGGAGAAAGAGAGGGGTGAGAGAGATAGGGGAAGAGACAGAGGATGTGAACTAGAGGGGTTAATGGGTGTGTTAGAGAGAGCGAGGGGTAAGAGAGAACGGGTGTGAGAGAGGGAGAGGAGGTGAGGGGGGTGAGAGAGGGAGAGCGGAGAGAGAAGGGCTGAGAGAGAGGGGTTGGAGAGAGTGAGGGGATGAGAGAGTCAGCTGGGGTGAGAGAGGGGGTAGTGAGAGGGGGTTGAGAGACAGGGGGAGTGAGAGAGAGGGTGAAAGATAGAGAAGTGAGACAGAGAGGGTGTGAGAGAGAGAGGGAGTGAGAGAGAGAGGGAATGGGGTGAGAGAGAGTGGGTTGAGAGAGAGGGAGGGTTGAGAGAGAGGGTTGTGAGAGAGGGGGGTGTGAGAGAGTGAGGGTGTGAGAGAGTGAGTGGATGAGAGAGTGAGGGTAGTTGAGAGGGAGGAAGAGAGAGAGGGGTGAGAGAGAGATTTGTTGAGAGAGAGGGGTTGAGAGAGAGAGGGTTGAGAGAGAGGGTTGAGGGAGAGAAGAGGGTGAGAGAGAGAGGGTGTGAGAGAGAGAGTGCAGAGAGAGGGTTTGAGAGAGAGTGGGGGAGTATGAGAGATGGGTTGAGAGAGAGGGGTGAGAGAGAGGGGTGAGATAGAGATGGGGGTGAGAGAGAGGGGGTTGAGACAGAGAGGGGGTGAGAGAGAGGGAGCGGGTGAGTGAGGGGATGAGAAAGAAACTGGAGAGAGGGTGGGAGTGATGGAGGGGGCGAGAGAGAGGGGTAAGAGAGAGAGAGGGGTGGTGAGAGAGAGTGCGGATGAGGATGTAAGAGAGAGAGAGATCGATAAAGTGAGAGAGAGGAGTGAGAGAACGCGGTTGCGGTGGTGAGAAAGAGGGGGTGAGAGAGAGAGAGAAAGAGCAAGGGGTGAGAGAGAGGGGGTTTAGAGAGAGAGGGAATTTGAGAGAGTGATAGAGAGCGGGTGAGAGAGAGAGGAGGATGAGGGGGGTGAGAGTGAGAGGGTGAGAGCGAGGGTGAGAGAGAGGGGTTGAGAGACGGGGGTGAGAGAGAAAGGGGTGAGAGCGAGAGGGGTGAGAAAGGGAGAGAGCGCTGAGATAAGGAGAGGGGGGAGAAAGAGAGAGGGGAGAGAGAGGGGGCTGAGAATGAGAGAGAGGGGAGAGAAAGAGAGGGTCAGATAAAGAGTGAATGTGAGGGGGGTGAGAGAGAGACGAGGTGGGAGACAGAGTGGGAGAGAGAGGTAGGTGAGAGAGAGGGATTGAGAGAAAGGGGGAGAGATAGAGAAGGGGTAAGAGAGAAAGGGGGACAGCAAGAGAAAGAGGGATGAGAGAGATGGGACGCGAGAGAGAGAGGGGGAAAGGGGTGAGAGAGGGGGTGAGATAGACAGTGAATGATGGGTTGAGAGAGAAAGAGAGAGACAGAGAGAGAGAGAGAACGAGTGAACAGATGAGAGTTAGAGGGGTGTGAGGGCGATGGGGAGAGAGAGTGGGCGCTAGAGAGAGACAGAGCGAGAGCAAGGAGGAGGGAGGAAGAAAGGGGTCAAAAGAGAGAGAGAAATGGGGTGAACAAGACAAAGAGGGTGCAAGAGAGGGGGTATACAGAGAGAGAGAGAGAGAGAGAGAGAGGTGTGAGACAGAGCGCGAGAGGCAAGGGGAATGAGAGAGAGAAAAAGGGAGCGAGAGACAGAAGGCAATAGAGCGAGAGAGAGGAGGGGATGAGAGAGAGGGCGGGGAGAGAGAGGGTGTAAAGGGGAGAGAGGGGTGACAGGGAGAGAGGTGTGAGAGTGAAAGAGCAGGGTGGAGAGAGAGGGTGTGAGAGAGCGAGGGGGAGAGAGATAACAAGGTGAGAGAGAAAGGGGGTGTGAGAGAGAGAGGCAGTGAGAGAGAAGGGGATGAGAAAGACAGGGGTGCAAGAGAGGGTGGGGATGAGAGAGATGGGTGAGATAGGGTGAGAGTGAGAGAGGAGGGATGAGAGTGGGAGGGGGAAAGAGGGACGGGATGAGAGAGGGAGGGTGAGAGAGAAGGGTGTGAGAGTGGGAGGGTGGGAGAGAGGGATGGGATGAGAGAGAGGGCATGAGAGAGAGGGGTGTGTGAGGGAGAGAGAGGTGTGAGAGAGAGGGGGAGAGAGGGGGAGAGAGAGGGAGAGAGAGGGGGAGAGAAGGTAAGAGGGTTCGAGTGGTGAGAGAAAGAGAGAGTTGACAGAGACACGGGTTTGAGAGAGAGAGGGGTTTGAGAGAGAGGGGCTGTAAGAGGCGTGTGAGAGAGAGCTGGGTGAGAGGGGGTGAGGGGGGGCTGAGAGAGGGAGAAGTGGGTGAGAGAGAGAATGGGGAAGAGAGAGAGGTTTGTGAGAGAGAGAAGGAAGGGGTGAGATCGAGACAGGCTGAGAGAGAGAGAGAGGGTGGGGGGTGAGAGAGCGGGATAGAGAGAGCGGTTTAGAGAGAGGGGTAAGAAAGAGAGGGGTTAGGATGAGAAGGGGTATGAGAGAGACCGGTGTGGAAGAGAAAGCGGGTGAGAAAGAGACGGGGGTGAGAGAGAGATAGGCTGAGTTAGAGAGAGAGGAGTGAGAGAGAGAGGGTGAGAGAGAGAGGGTAAGAGGGAGGTAAGAGAGAGAGAGAGTGAAAGAGAGAGGGGTGAAAGAGAGAGAGGGCCTGAGAGAGAGGGGGTGAGACAGAGAGAGGGGAAAGAGAGAGAGGGGTGGGAGAGAGAGAGGATTGTGAGGGAAGGTTTGTGAGAGAGATCTGGGTGGGAGAGACTGGGGAGAGAGGACGGGGGGCTGAGTGAGAGAGGGATGAGACAGAGGGGTGAGAGAGAGAGGGGTGAGAGAGAGAGGGTGAGAGAGAGAGAGAGAGAGCGGCAGAGAAAGAGAGGGTGAGAGAAAGAAGGTGAGACAGAGGCATTAGAGAGAGAGGGGGAAGAGAGAGAAGGGTGAGAGGGTGAGAGAGAGAGGGAGGATGAGAAAGATCGGGGTGGGGGAGAGAGCGGGTGAGAAAGAGAAAAGGGGTGAGTGAGAGTGGGGGACAGAGAGGAGGTGAGAGAGAGAGATGTAAGGGGGGGTGAAAGAGAGAGGGGTAAGAGAGAGAGAGGGGTGAGAGAGAGGGGTGAGAGAGAGGGGTAAGAGAGAGAGGGGTGAGAGAGGAGAGTGGTGAGAGTGGGAGGGGGTAAGAGAGTGAGAGGGCTAAGAAAGAGAGGTGGTGAGAGAGAGAGGGGTGTGGGGGAGAGAGGGGGTGAGAGAGGGCGTGAGAGAGAGGGATGAGAGAGAGAGGGTTGTGAGAGTGAGGGGGGTGAGAGAGGGGGTGTGTGAGAAAGAGGGGTGAAAGAGAGGGGGTGTGACAGAGAGGGGGGAGAGAGAGCGGGGTGAGGAGGGGTGAGAGAGGGGGTAGTGAGAGAGGGGGTGAGAGAGATAAAGAGAGATGAGAGAGAGGTGTGAGAGAAGGGTGAGAGAGAGAGGGGGTGTGAGAGAGAGAGGAGGGTGAGAGAGAGAGGGGGGTGAGAGAGAGAGGGCCTGAGAGAGAGGGGGTGTGAGAGAGAGAGGAGGGTGAGAGAGTGAGAGAGGCTGAAAGAGAGGGCCTGAGAGAGGTGGGATGAGAGAGGCGGTGAGAGAGTAGGGGTGAGGGAGAGAGGTATGAGACAGAGAGGGTGTGAGAGAGAAGGGGGTGAAAGAGAGAGAGGTGTGTGTGAGAGAGCGGGGGTAAGAGAGAGAGGTGTAAGAGAGAAAGGGTGAGAGAGAGAGAGAGGAGGATGTGAGAGACAGAGTGAGAGGGAGAGATAAGACAGAGAGGGGGTGAGAGAGAGAGAGGGCCTGAAGAGACGGGGTGAGACAGAGAGAGGTTGAGAGAGACAGGCTTGAGAGAGAAGGTGTGTGAGAGAGGTCACGGTGGGAGATACTGGGGAGAGAGGGGGCTGATAGAGAGGGGGACTGAGAAAGAGGGGGGTGAGAGGGAAGGGGTGAGAGAGAAGTGGTGAGAGCGCGGGTAAGAGAGAGAGATGAGAGAGAGAGGGGTAATATAGAGAGTGGTGAGAGAGAGAGGGGTGAGAGAGAGGGGGGTGAGAGAGGGGTTGGGAGAGGGGGTGGTCAGAGAGGGGGTGAGAGAAGGGGGGGTGAAAGAGAGGGATGAGACAGAGAGGGTGAGATAGAGGTGTGTGAGAGAGAGAGGTGTGAGAGAAAGGGGCTGAAAGAGAGGGCCTAAGAGAGAGGGGGTGAGAGAGGGGGTGAGATAGAAGGGATGAGAAAGAGGGTGAGAGAGAGGGGTAAGAGAGAGAGGGTTGGGAGAGGGGTGAGAGAGAATGGGGAGTGTGAGAGAGACAGGGGGTTGAGAGAGAGGTGTGTGAGAGAGAGGGGGGTGTGAGAGCGCGAGGGCCTGAAAGAGAGGGCCTGAGAGAGGGGTGAGAGAGAGAGGGTGAGAGAGAGAGGGGTGAGATTGAGAGACGGGTGAGACAGAGAGAGAGGGGGTGTGAGAGAGGGGGGTGCAAGCGAGAGAGTGGAGTGAGAGAGAGAGAGGGGTGAGAGAGAAGGGTGAGAGAGAGAGGGCCTGAGAGAGGGGATGAGAGAATGTGAGAGAGAGAGGTTTGAGAGAGAGGGGGTGAGAAAGAGAGGCGTGAGGGATTGCGAGGGCCTGGAAGAGAGGGCCTGAGAGAGAGGGGTGAGATGAGAAGGTGAGAGAGAGAGGTGAGAGAGAGAGGGTGAGAGAGTGCGAGGGGCTGAAAGAGAGGGCGAGAGAGAGGGGTGAGGATAAGGGGTGAGAGAGAGGGTTAAGAGAGAGAGGGTGTGAGAGAGTGGGGGTAAGAGAGAGAGGGTGAGAGATAGGTGTGTGTGAGAGAGAGATGTAAGAGAGAGAGGGGTGAGAGAGAGGGTGAGAGAGAGAGAAGGGTTTGAGAGAGAGGGGGATGAGAGAGAGGGAGATGTGAGAGAGAAGGGGATGAAAGAGAGGCCCTGAGAGAAAGGGTGTGAGAGACGGGGTGAGAGAGAAGGGGTGAGAGTGAGAGGGTGAGAAAGAGAGAGAGAGGTGTAAGAGAGAGAGGATAGGAGAGAGAGATGGTGAGAGAGAGGGAGAAAGGTGTGAGAGAGAGGTGTGAGAGTGAGGGGTGAGAGAGGGGGGGTGTGAGAGAGTGAGGGGCTGAAAGAGAGGGCCTGAGAGAGAGGCGGTGAGGTAGAGAGGGGTGAAAGAGAGAGACGGGTGAGAGAGAGGGGAGAGAGATGGGGTGTGAAAGAGAGGGATGTAAGAGAGAGTGGTGAGTGAGAGAGAACGGGTGAGAGAGAGGTGTGTGAGAAAGAGGGGTAAGAGAGAGAGGGGTGAGAGAGAGAGAGGGTGAGAGAGAGAAGGGTGTGTGAGAGAGGGGGTGAGAGAGAGGGTGAGAGAGAGGTGTGTGAGGGAGAGGAGTGTGTGAGAGCGCGAGTGCCTGAAAGAGAGGGCCTGAGAGAGAGGGGTGAGAGAGTGCGAGGAGCTGAATGAGAGGGCCGGAGAGAGGGGGTGAGAGAGAATGGGTGAGAGAGAGAGGTGTGAGAGAGAGAGGGTGAGAGAGATGTGGGTGAGAGAGAGAGAGGGTGTGAGAGAGTTAGAGAGAGAAGGATGTGTGAGAGAGAGAGATGGGGAAGAGAGGGTGAGAGAGAGAGGGGGGTGAGTTAGAGAGCGGGTGTGATATGAGATCGGGGTGGAAGAGAGAGGGGGTGTGAATGAGACAGGGGGTGAGAGAGAGAGACAGGCTGAGAGAGGGAGGGTGAAAGAGATGGGGTGAGACAGAAGGGGTGAGAGAGAGGGTGTGTGAGAGAGAGACGGGTAAGAGAGAGCGACGGGTGAGGGAGAGAGTGGGGTGAGGGAGAGAGAGGGGTGAGGGAGAGAGTGGGTGTGAGAGAGATCAGGGTGGAAGAGAGAGCTGGTGAGAAAGAGACAAGGGTTGACAGAGAGACAGGCTGAGATTGAGAGGGGTGAGAGAGAGGGGGTGAGAGTTAGAGATGGGCAAGAGAGAGAGTGGGGTGAGAGACAGAGATGGGTGAGGGAGAGAGGGGTGAGGGAGAGAGAGGGGTGAGGGAGAGAAGGGGTGAGGGAGAGAGGGGGTGTGATAGAGATCGAGGTGGAAGAGAGACCAGGTCAGAAAAAGAGAAGGGGTGAGAGCGAGACAGACTGAGAGAGAGAGAGGGTGGGGGGATGAGAGACGGGAATGAGAGAGAGGGGTCGAGAGAGAGGGATCAGTGAGAGAGGGGTGAGGGAGAGAAGGGGTGTCAGAGAGATCGGTGTGGAAGAGAGCGTGGGTGAGAAAGCGACGTGGGTGAGAGCGAGAGAGAGCGGCTGTGAGAGAGAGGGTGAAAGAGAGGCGGTGAGAGAGAGGGGGTGAGAGTTAGAGATGGGCAAGAGAGAGAGTGGGGTGAGAGACAGAGATGGGTGAGGGAGAGAGGGGTGAGGGAGAGAGAGGGGTGAGGGAGAGAAGGGGTGAGGGAGAGAGGGGGTGTGATAGAGATCGAGGTGGAAGAGAGACCAGGTGAGAAAGAAAGAAGGGGTGAGAGCGAGACAGGCTGAGAGAGAGAGAGGGTGGGGGGATGAGAGACGGGAATGAGAGAGAGGGGTTGAGAGAGAGGGATCAGTGAGAGAGGGGTGAGGGAGAGAAGGGGTGTCAGAGAGATCGGTGTGGAAGAGAGAGCTGATGAGAAAGAGACAAGGGGGTGACAGAGAGACAGGCTGAGAGAGAGAGGGGGTGAGAGAGGGGACTGAGAGTTAGAGATGGGCAAGAGAGAGAGTGGGGTGAGAGACAGAGAGGGGTGAGGGAGAGAGGGGGTTTGAGAGAGATCGGGGTGGAAGAAAGAGCAGGTGTGAAAGAGAGAAGGGGTGAGAGCGAGACAGGCTGAGAGAGAGAGAGGGGTGGGGGGGTGAGAGAGGGGTGTGAGAGAGAGGGGTTGAGAGAGAGGGGTAAGAGAGAGAGGGGTGAGGGAGAGAAGGGGTGTGAGAGAGTTCGGGGTGGAAGAGAGCGTGGGTGAGAAAGCGACGGGTGTGAGAGAGAGACAGGCAGAGTTAGAGAGACAGGGGTGAGAGAGAGAGGGTGAGAGGTAGGGGAGAGAGAGAGAGGGGCGAAAGAGAGAGAGGGGGTGAGAGAGAGAGAGAGAGACGGCCTGAGAGAGTGGGGGTGAGATAGAGAGAGGGAAAAGAGAGAGAGGGGTGAGAGAGAGACGTGTGTGTGAGAGAGGGGAAAGTGAGAGAGAGGATGAGGGAGAGAGGTGTGATACAAAAGGTGTGTGAGAGAGATCAGGGTGGGAGAGACTGGGGAGAGAGTGAGACGGTGGCTGAGAGAGAGAGAGGGTGAGAGGGAGAGGTGTGTGAGAGAGGGGAATGTGAGCAAGAGGATGAGGGAGAGAGGTGTGTGAGAGAGACGGGGTTGAGAGAGAGGTGTGTGTGAGAGAGGGTTGTGTGAGAGAGACAGGCTGAATGGGTGGGTCTGAGAGAGAGGGGGTGAGAGACAAGGGGTGAGAGGGAGAGGGTGAGAGAAAGAGGGGTGAGAGAGAGAGGGGTAAGAAATGCAGGGGTAGTAGAGACAGTGAGAGAGGGTTTGAGAGAGAGGTGGTGAGAGAGAGGGGTAAGATAGAGAGGGTTGAGAGAGAGGGTTGAGAGAGAGAGGGTGAGAGAGAGAGACAGGTGTGAGAGAGCGAGGAGCTGAAAGAGAGGGCCTGAGAGAGAGGGGGTGAGAGAGACGGTGAGAGAGAGAGGTGTGAGATATAGAGAGGGGTAGGAGAGAGAGAGAGGGTGAGAGAGAGAGGGCGATGTGAGAGAGAGGGGTGTCAGAATAGAGAGGGTGAGAAAGAGGGTGAGAGAGAGAGACGGGTGAGAGTGAGAGAGGGGTGAGAGAGAGAGAAGCGGTGTAAGAGAGAGCGGGGTGAGAGAGAGGGGTGAGAGAGAGGGGTGAGAGAGAGAGAGGGGGCCTGAGAGAGTGAGGGTGAGAGAGAGAGGGGATGAGAGAGAAGGGGCGAGAGAGAGAGGTGTGAGAGAGAGAGGTGTGAGTGAGAGGGATGAAGAGAGAGGGATGAAGAGACAGGGATGAGAGAGACGGTGAGAGAGAGAGGTGTGAGATATAGAGAGTGGTAGGAGAGAGAGAGAGGGCGAGAAAGAGACGGCGATGTGAGAGAGAGGGTTGTCAGAATAGAGAGGGTGAGAGAGAGGAGGAGAGAGAGAGACGGGTGAGAGTGAGAGAGGGGTGAGGGAGAGAGAAGCGGTGTTAGAGAGAGGGGGGTGAGAGAGAGGGGTGAGAGAGAGAGAGAGAGAGGGGCCTGAGAGAGAGTGAGAGAGAGAGAGACGGGTGAAAGTGAGAGAGGGGTAAGTGAGAGAGAAGCGGTGTAAGAGAGAGGGAGGTGAGAGAGAGGGGTGAGAGAGAGGGGGGGCCTGAGAGAGAGGGTGAGAGAGAGGGGATGAGAGATAAGGGGCGAGAGAGAGAGGTGTGAGAGAGAGAGGTGTGAGTGAGAGGGATGAAGAGAGAGGGATGAAGAGAGAGGGATGAGAGAGTGTGTGAGGGGTGAGAGAGAGAGGGGCTGTGAGAGATCAGTGTGGGAGAGACTGGGGAGAGAGAGGGGATGAGAGGGGGTCTGCGAAAGAGAGGGTCAGTGAGAAGGGGTGAGAGAGAGAGATACGGATAAGAGAGAAAGGGTGAGAGAGAGATGGTGAGAGAGAGGCTTGAGAGAGAAGGTGTGCGAGAGAGATCAGGTGGGAGAGACTGAGGAGAGAGGGAGGAGGGCTGAGAGAGAGTGAGGGCTGAGAGAGAGGGGTGAGAGAGAGGGGTGTAAGAGAGAGAGGTGTGAGAGAGTGAGGGTGAGGGAGCGACAGGGTGTGAGAGAAAGATCGGAGTGGAAGACAGAGCGGGTGAGAAATAGAGAGTGGGTGTGAGAGACAGGCTGAGAAAGAGAGGGTGAGTGTGAGAAGGTGAGAGAGAGGCGTGAGAGAGAGGGGGTGAGAGAGAGGGGTGTGTGAGAGAGAGGGGCTGAAAGAGAGGGCCTGAGAGAGAGGGGGTGAGAGAGGGGGTGAGAGAGAAGGGGTGTGAAGGAGAGAGGGTGAGAGAGAGGGTTGAGAGAGAGAGGGAGAGAGAGAGGAGTCTGAGAGAGACAGGGGGTTGAGAGAGAGGTGTGTGAGAAAGAGAGGGGGGTGTGAGAGTGCAAGGGGCTGAAAGAGAGGGCCCGAGAGAGAGGTGGTGAGAGAGGGGGTGAGAGAGAAGGGGTGTGAAGGAGAGAGGGTGAGAGAGAGGTGAGAGAGAGAAGGGTGTGAGGGGGGGTGAGAGAAAGGGTTGAGAGAGAGAGGGAGAGAGAGAGGAGTCTGAGAGAGACAGGGGGTTGAGAGAGAGGTGTGAGAGAAAGAGAGGGGGGTGTGAGAGTGCAAGGGGCTGAAAGAGAGGGCCCGAGAGAGAGGTGGTGAGAGAGGGGGTGAGAGAGAAGGGGTGAGAGGGAGTGGGATGAGACAGAGAAAGGGGTGAGAGTGAGAGACTGGTGAGAGACAGAGAAGCGGTGTGTGAAAGAGAGGTGTAAGAGAGAGAGTGGAGTGATAGAGAGAATGCATGAGAGAGAGAGGGTGCAAAAGAGGGGGTGAGAGAGAGGTGTGTGTGTGTGAGAGAGAGAGGTGTGTGTGTGAGAGAGACGGGTAAGAACAAGAGAGTGAGAGAGACAGGGGGGTGAAAGAGAGAGGGGTGAGGGAGAGAGGGGTGGAAGAGAGAGCGGGTGAGAAAGAGACAGGGGGTGACAGAGAGACAGGCTGAGAGAGAGGGGGTGAGAGAGAGGGGTGTGAGAGAGAGAGGGGTGAAACAGAGAGAGGGGGTGAGAGAGAGTGGGCCTGAGAGAGGGGGGCTGCGAGAGAGGGGGTGACAGAGTAGGGGAGATAGAGAGTGTGTGTGTGTGTGTGTGTGAGAGAGAGAGAGAGGTGTGAGAGAGAGGTGTGAGAGAGAGGTGTAAGAGAGAGAGGGTTGAGAGATAGAGGGAGGTGAGAGAGAGGGGATGAGGGAGAGAATGTGGTGGGAGAGAGAGCGGGTGAGAAAGAGACAGGGGGTGAGAGAGAGACAGGCTGAGAGAGTGAAGGGGTGAGAGAGAGAGAGGGTGAGAGAGAGTGTGTGTGAGAGAGATCATTGTGGGAAAGACTGTGGAGTGACTACGGGGGCTGAGAGAGAGAGAGAGCTGAGAGAGAGGGTGAGAGATGGGTTGAGAGAGAAGGGGTGAGAGAGGGTGAGAGAGAGAGAGGGTGAGAGAGAGAGAGGTGTGAGAGAGAGGGGGCGTGAGAGAAAGAGGAATTAGAGAGAGAGGTGTGTGAGAGAGAGGGGTGAGAGAGAGGGTTGAGAGAGAGAGGGATCAGAGAGAGAGAGAGATCAGAGAGTGCGAGGGGTGAGAGAGAGAGAGAGGGGGGCTATGAGAGAGACCAGGCTGGGAAAGACTGTGGAGTGACTAGGGGGTCTGAGAGAGAGAGGGCTGAGAGAGAGGGGGTGAGAGAGGGGTTGAGAGAGAAGGGGTGAGAGAGAGAGGGCCTGAGAGAGAGGGGCTGCGAGAGAGGCGGTGACAGAGTAGGGGTGAGAGAGAGTGTGTGTGAGAGAGAGAGGAGTGAGAGAGAGGGGTAAGAGAGAGAGGGTTGAGGGATAGAGGGAGGTGAGAGAGAGAGGGGATGAGGGAGGTAGTGTGGTGGGAGAGAGTGCGGGTGAGAAAGAGACAGGGGGCGACAGAGAGACAGGCTGAGAGAGTGAAGTGGGTGAGAGAGAGTGTGTGTGAGAGAGATCAGGGTGGGAAAGACTGTGGAGTGACTAGGGGGGATGAGAGAGAGAGAGAGAGGGCTGAGAGAGAGGGGTTGAGAAAGGGGTTGAGAGAGAAGGGGTAAGAGAGAGAGGGTGAGAGAGAGAGGGGTGAGAGAGAGAGAGGGTTGGTGTGAGAGAGAGAGGGATTAGACAGCGAGGTGAGTGAGAGAGAGGGGTGAGAGAGAGGGGTGAGAGAGAGTGATCAGAGAGAGAGAGATCAGAGAGTGCGAGGGGTGAGAGAGAGAGGGGCTATGATAGAGATCAGGGTGGGAAAGACTGTGGAGTGACTAGGGGGGCTGAGAGAGAGAGGGGTGAGAGAGGGGGTAAGAGAGGGGTTGAGAGAGAGGGTAAGAGAGAGAGCGTGAGAGAGAGAGAGGGGTGGGAGAGAGAGAGAGGGCGGTGAGAGAGAGGGATCAGAGAGAGGTGTGTGAGAGAGCAGGGTGAGAGAGGGGGGCTGTGAGAGAGATCAGGGTGGGAGAGACTGGGGAGAGAGAGAGGGGCTGAGAGAGAGAAAGGCTGCCAAAGAGAGGGTGAGAGAGAAGGCGTGAGAGAGAGAGAGGCTGAGAGAGAGAGGTGTGAGAGATGAAGAGACGGGTTAGCTGGAGAAAGTTGAGAGAGAGAGAGGGGTGACAGATGGAGGGGTGAAAGAGAGAGAGGGGTGAGGGAGCGAGGTGGTGTGAGAGAGACAGGCGGTGAGAGAGAGAGAAAGACAGGCTGACAGAGAGAGAGGGTGAGATAAAGAAGTGGTGTGTGAGAGAGGGGTAAGGGAGAGAGAGGGTGAGAAAGAAAGAAGGGTGTGAGAGAGAGAAGTTGAGAGAGAGAGGGTGAGAGAGAGAGAGATGGCCTGAGAGAGAAGGTGTGAGAGAGAGTGGGTGAGAGAGAGGGAGAGAGAGAGGGGTGCGAGAGAAAGGGGTTTGAGAGAGAGAGGTATGTGAGAGAGGGGGGTGAGAGAGAGAGAGGGCTGAAAGACAGGGTCTGAGAGAGGGGGTGAAAGAGGGTGCGAGAGAGATGGGTGAGAGAGAAAGGGTGAGAGGGAGAGAGGTTAGAGAAAGAGAGGGCTGAGAGAGAGAGCGGAGGTGTGAGAGAGAGGGGAGTGAGAGAGAGGGTGTGAGAGAGGGGGGGTGAGAGAGAGGGTGAGAGAGAGGGGTGAGAGTGAGAGAGAGGTGAGAGAGAGAGAAGCGGTGTGAAAGAGAAGTGCTGAGAGAGGGGGGGTGAGATAGAGAGGGTGTGAGAGAGAGGTGTGAGAAGAGGGAGGGGTAAGAGAGAGGGGTAATAGAGAGGAGGGTGTGTGAGAGAGAGGGGGGTGAGAGAGAGGGTGAAAGAGAGAGGGGTGAGAGTGTGAGAGGGCTGAGAGAGAGAGAAGCAGTGTGAGAGAGAGGCGCTGAGGAAGAGAGAGGGGTGAGAGAGTGAGGGTGAGAAAGAGGGGGTGTGAGAGAAGCGTTGAGAGAGAGAGAAAGGGTGAGAGAGAAGTGTGAGAGAGAGAGAGGGTGAGGGAGAGAGGGGCTGTGAGAGAGCGAGAGGGGCTGCGACAGAAGGGGTGAGAGAGAAGGCGTGAGAGAGAAAGGCTGTGAGAGAGAGATGTGTGAGAGAGACGGGTAAGAGAGATGGGTGAGAGAGAGTTGAGAAAGAGACAGGGGATGACAGAGAGGCAGGCTGAGAGAGAGGGGAAGAGAGAGGGGTTGAGAGAGAGAGATGTTAGAGAGACAGAGGGGTGAACGAGAGAGAGACGGGTAAGAAAGAGAAGGGTGAGAGAGAGAGAGAGGATTGTGAAAGAGAGGGATGAGAGTGAGAGGGGGTGAGGTAGAGAGGGGGTGTGAGAGAGATCAGGGTGGAAGAGAGATCGGGTGTGAAAGAGACAGGGGGTGAGAGAGAGACAGGCTGAGAGAGAGAGGGGGTGTGAGAGACAGGGTGTGACAGAGAGGGTGTGAGAGAGAGAGGTGTGAGAGAGGGGTAAAACAGAGACGGCGAGAGAGAGAGACGGGTAAGAGAGGGTGACGTAGAGAGGGGGTAAGGGAGAGAGGGGGTGTGAGACAGATGGGAGTGGAAGAGAGAGTGGCTGAGAAAGAGACAGGGTTTGAAAGAGAGACAGGCTGAGAGAGAGAGAGAAAGACAGAGGAGTGAGAGAGAGGGGTGAGAGAGAGGGTGTGTAAGACAAAGTAGAGTGTGAGGGACAGGGGAGTGAGTAGGAGCTGAGAGAGAGGGGGTGAGAGGGGGGTTGAGAGAGAAGGGGTGAGAGAGTGAGAGATAAGAGGGAGAGAGGGTAAGAGAGAGCGGTGAGAAAGTGAGAGAGAGAGGGTGTGAGAGAGAGGGGGGTGAGAGAGAGGGTGAGAGAAAGGTGTGTGTGTGAGAGAGAAGCGTTGTGAGAGAGACGGGTAAGAGAGAGAGGGGTGAGAGAGAGAAGCGGTGTGAGAGAGAGGGGTAAGAGAGAGAGGGGTGAGAGAGAGGGGGTGAGAGAGAGAGAAGGGTGAGAAAGAGAGAGTGTGAGAGAGAGAGAGAGGGCCTGAGAGAGAATGTGAGAGAGGGGGGGTGAGAGAGAAGGGGTGAGAGAGAGGGTGAGAGAGAGGGGGATGTGAGAGTGAGAGGGGGTTGAGAGAGCGATGTTTGTGAGAGAGAGAGAGGGAGAGAGAGAAGGGGTGAGAGAGAGAGGGTGAGAGAGATGGGTAAGAGAGAGAAGTGTGAGACAGAGAGAGGGATGAGAGAGAGAGGGGTGAGAGAGAGAGGGGTGAGAGAGAGAGGGGTGAGGGAGAGAGGGGGTGTGAGAGAGATCGGGGTGGAAGAGAGCGCGGGTGTGAAAGAGATAGGGTGTGAAAGAGAGACAGGCTGAGAGAGAGGGGGGTGAGAGTGAGAGGTAAGAGAGAGGGGTGTGAGAGAGAGGGGTTGTGAGAGAGATCGGGGTGGAAGGGAGAGCGGGTGAGAAAGAGACAGGGGATGACAGAGAAACAGGCTGAGAGAGAGGGCGAGAGAGAGGGGGTGAGAGAGCAGGGTGAGAGAGATGTAAGAGAGAGGGGGTAAAAGAGAGAAACGGGTAAGAGAGAGAAGGGTGAGAGAGAGAGGGTTAATATAGAGAGGGGGTGTGAGAGGGATCAGGGTGGAAGAGAGAGCGGGTGTGAAAGAGACAGGGGGCGAGAGAGAGACAGGCTAAGATAGAGAGGGTGAAAGAGAGGGGGTGAGAGAGGAGGGTGAGGGAGGGGTAAGAGAGAGGGTGAGAGAGAGACGGGTGAGAGAGAGAGGGTGATAGAGAGAGGGTGAGGGAGAGAGGGTTTAGGGAGAGAAGGGGTATGAGAGAGATCGGGGTGGAAGAGAGAGTGGGTGAGAAAGAGACAGGGGGCGACAGAGAGACAGGCTGAGAGAGAGAGAGGCGATAGAGAGAGGAGTAAGAGAAAGAGGGGTGATAGAGAGAGGGGTGAGAGAGGGTGTGTGAGAGAAATAAGGCTGTGAGAGACTGGGGAGTCAGTAGGAGGGCTGAAAGAAAAAGGGCTGAGAGAGAGGTTTTGAGAGATGGGTTGAGAGCGAAGGGGTGAGAGAGAGAGAAGAGAGAGAGAATGGAAGAGAGAGAGGCGTGAGAGAGTGAGAGAGAGGAAGTGTGAGAGAGAGGATGGGTGAGAGAGAGAGGGGGTGAGAGAGAGAGGGTGAGTGAGAGGTGTGTGTGTGAGAGAGAAGCGGTGTGAGAGAGACAGGTAAGAGAGAGGGGTGAGAGAGAAAGGATGAGAGAGAGAAACGGTGTGAGAGAGAGAGAAGGGTGTGAGAGAGAGAGAAGGGTGAGAGAGAGAGAGGGGGAGAGAGAGGGGGCTGAGGGAGAGAGCGTATGTGAGAGAGATCGGGGTGGAAGAGAGAGTGGGTGTGAAAGAGACAGGGATTGAGAGAGAGAGACAGGCTGAGAGAGAGAGAGGGGGTGAAAGAGAGGGGTAAGAGAGAGACGGTTGAAAGAGAGAGAGGGGTGAGAGAGAGGGGGGGCCTGAGAGAGAGGGGGTGAGAGAGAGGGGCTGAGAGAGAAAAGGTGAGAGAGAGAGAGAGTGAGTGTGAGAGAGGTGTGAGAGAAAGAGACGGGTAAGGGAGAGAGAGGTGAAAGGGAGAGTGGGGTGAGAGAGATCAGGTTGGGAGTGACTGGGGAGAGAGAGAGGAGGGGGCTGAAAGAGAGAGGGCTGAGAGAGAGGGAGTGAGAGAGGGGATGAGAGAGAAGGGGTGAGAGAGAGAGGGTGAGAGAGAGTGGCGTGTGAGAGAAAGAGAGGTGAGAGAGTGGGGTGAGAGAGAGGGTGTGTGAGAGAGATCAGGGTGGGAGAGACTGGGGACATAGAGGGGGCTGAGAGAGAGAAGGTGTGAGAGAGAGGAGTGTGAGAGAAGGGGTGAGAAAGAGAGGTGTGTGAGAGAGGGGTAAGAGAGAGAGAGAAGGGTGAGAGAGAGAGAGGGGGTGAGAGATAGAGAGGGGTGTGAGAGAGATTGGAGTGGAAGAGAGACCGGGTGAGAAAGAGAGAGGGGTGAGAGAGGGACAGGCTGAAAGAGAGAGGGTGAGAGAGAAGGTGAGAGAGAGGTGTGAGAGAGGGGGTGAGAGACGGGGTAAGAGAGAGTGAGTGGAAAGAGAGTGAGGGATGAGAGGGTGATAGCGAGAGGGGGATGAGAGAGATTGGGGTGGGAGAGAGAGCGTGTGAGAAAGAAGAGAGGGGGTGAGAGAGTGTGGGGGAGTGAGAGTGGGGGAGAGAGTGGGGCAGAGAGTGGGGAGGGGGGAGGGTGGAGGGGTGAGAGAGGGGTGACAGAGAGGGGGAGAGAAAGGGGTGAGAGAGGCCAGAGAGAGTGGTGAGGGTGGGGAACGGGATGAGAGAGGGGTGTGAGAGAGGTATGAGAGAGAGAGGGAGAGAGAGGGGAGAGAGGGGGAGAGAAAGGGGGTGAGAGAGAGGCGGGAGAGGGGGGAGAGAGAAAGGGGAGGGAAGGGGGATGGAGAGGGGTGAGAGAGGGGGCAGAGAGTGAGAGAGATAGAGAGGGGGAAGAGAGAGGGGAAGGGGAATGACAGCGAGGGGGTGAAAGAAAGGGGGTGAGAGAGGGGGGAGAGAAGGGGAGAGGGGAGAGAAGGGGTGGTGGAGAGAAACGGAGAGAGGGGTGTGTGAGACAGGTGGAGTGAGAGAGGGGGAAGAGAGCACAAGAGGGGCAGAGAAAGAGGGGAAGATAGTTAGAGGCGGGGAGAGAGAGGGTGAGAGAGAGATAGGTTGAGAGTGAGAGGGGGTGAGTGAGAGGGATGAGAGAGGGGCGAGCGAGCGAGAGAGGGGGCGAGCGAGAGAGAGAGAGGGTAAGGGGGGGCAAGAGAGAGAGAGGTGCAAATGAGCGGGAGGGAGGGGACGCAAATGAGACAGAGAGTCTGAGAAGGGGACAAGAGAGAGAGAGAGTGAGTGAGAGAGAGAAAGATAGATAGCGAAGAGGCAGAGCTGATAGAGAGAGATAGAGGGCGATCTAGTGACATAGGGATGAGAGCAAGGGACACGAGGGAGAGAGAAGTTGGGCGGGAAAGAGTTTGGGCGGAGAGTGAGTGAGGGGGTGAGAGAGAAAGAGAGGGTGAGAAAGAGAGAATGAGAGTGAGGGGGTGAAAGAGAGGTCGAGAGAGAGAGTCAGAGAGAGATGTCTCAGGGAGGACCAGTACAGCAGAGGTGAAAGCAGGTCCCTCACAAGATGATGTGAATGAAGCCTAGAATGTAGCTGTTCCTTACCCAGCTCTGTGTCTATGTCCTGTCTTCCAGGTCTGAATACAGAAGGTCACTAACCCCTCCATGTGCTGTTTACTGTGAGTGATCTTAGCGGCTGCAGGATTTACTGAAGGCTCCAGATCTCCCTCTCCATCTCTCTCTGGCTGACCAACCCCGTCTTTGATGTGGTTATGGACGAGACAAGAGTTAGGAATTCGGCTGAGACAGGAACATCCTGATGACCTACAGGAGACAGAGAAACAGACAGAATGGGAAATTAGACTGATGCCATGAGGGTTACACATGACGAATGGCACTGAATCCCACAGAGATCTCGAAAATCCCAGTCTCCATCCCTGGCCTGTACTGGTGTGTCCCTCTGAAATGCAGAATTCTATTGACTCAGGATCTGGAGTAGCTGCAAGTGTGAGAGACACTGACAGAGGCAGCAATTAGACCCACACAGTGAGGGATACCACATGGAGAGAGACTGAGTGATATAACCAGAGTGCAGGAAGGTATCAGGATCACACAATGGTCATGATGAAAGGGTTGTGATTCATGGTGCACGGGGATCAGTACTCAGTGACGGTTGAACTACGAGTGGGACAGGTGATGGCCTCGTGCTATTCTCACCCGACTGTTCATCCAGATGTTAATGCCGGTGTCCAGTATAACCCATCTAACTGCTTAATATCCTTTTAGGAAGGAAATCTATTATAGACAGTGGGTCTGGCCTACATATGATCCAGACCCAGAGCAATGGGGTTGACTCTAAACTGCTCTCTGTAATGATCCAGCAAGGCACTCAGCTCAAGGGCAGCTCGGAGTGGACATGCGATGCTGGCCAGCCAGAGACAGCAACATCCCATGAGTGAATTAAACAAAACACTGTAGGGAGCAGTGTCCTGGCCAACCATGTCGGTAAGCTTATGGGCAGGACTTTAAACGACAGAGAGAATG
Source organism: Chiloscyllium punctatum (assembly GCF_047496795.1). NCBI lineage: Eukaryota > Metazoa > Chordata > Chondrichthyes > Orectolobiformes > Hemiscylliidae > Chiloscyllium > Chiloscyllium punctatum. The sequence continues at coordinate 55,870 of NW_027310009.1, forward strand.
CAGGGCCAGGGTTCAGGTGAAAGGAGCTTTCCAAATCCAAACAGAAAATGGTGATGTAGCTGAAGACAAGCAGAAAGGAACAGAAGGAGACAGAGTTTAACTGAAACTGTACATCAGTGAATTGGACTGTGACAAGAAATTGTGGAAATAGTCAATCGTAATGTTCTTTTTTGGACTGGATAAAGTCTCTGCAATAAGGTGGATGGACTGTGGCACAGAGGTAAATGAGATTTAGTGGTGACACAGTGAACAAAAGGTGGAACATGAATATTTTATTGTCCACCTCCTTGAGGGGTGTCAGGGAGTGCAGGATGGGTAACCCTGACAGTAATGGGTAACAAAGGCATTACAGTGAAAGCATTTGGCCTCAGATGATGCAGCTGAATCAGTCTGAATGCAGATTCTGGGTAACACGTGTCAAAAACACAAGCAGGAGAACAGTTTTTAGGTGACCTAACAGAATTTCATTGCTCAACCCTGTTACACATTCCTGTGTAATACAAAGGCACTGTGATAATTCTGGGAGACTTCAGTCTTTGTATAATCTGGGACAATCACATCGGCAAAAGTGATGTTCTCCGAACTCCTCTTTGGATGTTTGTGTCAGTGTTTCTTTGAATAACACATTGTGGAAACAGCCAGGGAGGTGACTATCTCAGATCGACCGTTGGGTGATGACGCTGAGTGAAGGAGTAATGTCACACTGAGATATCCTCTGGGAAATTGTAGTGTAGTGGAATTCAGCGAGATGATGGATTTTTAAAGTGACCATAAAGCACACCTTATAATCACAACCAAAGCCATTGACATGTGTTTGAGAGGAGAACTGACCAAGGTAAACAGGGGAAACAGTGAAGTGTATGGCTGGAAATGGACAGTGGAAAACATTCACAGTCATAGAGATGTACACCACAGAAACAAATCATACACGCCACCCACATATCCGAACATAATCTCATCACATTTGCCAGCACTTGGCCCAAATCCCTCTCAACCCTTCCTGTTCGTCTCTCCATCCAAATGCCTTTTAAATGCAGTAATTGTACCAGTCTCCACCACTTCATCTGGCAGTTAATTCCATACACGCAACACTCTCCACATCAAAACGTTGTCCCTTACGTTCCTTTTATATCTTTCCCGTCTTACCGTCAACGTGGGCCCTCCAGTTCTGGACTACCCCATCCCAGGGAAAAGAACATGTCTGTTATACGTATCGATTTGTTTCATGGTTTTATAAACCTCCGTATGGGTGCCCCTCAGCCTCAGACATTCTCGGGAAAACAGGCCCAGCCCCTTTCACCTCTCCCTGTAGCTCACATCCTCCAATCCTGTCAGCCTCTTTGCAAATCTTTTCTGAACCCTTTCAATTTATACAACATCCTTCCGATAGGGAGGAGACAAGAATGGCACACACTATGCCAAAACTGGCTTATCCAATGTCCTATACAGCCACAAGATGACCTCCCAACTCCTCTACTCAATGCACTGATCAGTAAACACAAGCATACCAAACACCTTCTTCACTATCCTATCGACCCACAATTCTCCTTTCAAGGAACAATGAACCTGCACTCCAAGGTCTCTTTGTTCAGAAACACTCCCTGGGACCTTAACATTAAGTGTATCAGTCCTGCGAAGAGTTGCTTTTCCAAAATTCAGCACCTCCCATTAATCTAAATTAAACTCCATCTGCCACTCCTCAGCCCATTGGCCCATCAGTTCACGATCCCATTGTAATGTAAAGTAACATTCTTCACTGTCCACTGCACCTGCAATTTTGGTGTCATCCACAAACTTACTGCTGTGTTCACATTATATAATTAATGGAAAGTAGTGGACACCACCACCCCCCCACCCCCCGATCCTTTTGGCACTCCACTGGTCACAGGTCTCCAGTCTGAAAAAACAACCCTCCCAAACCACCCTCTGTCTTCTACCTTCGTGCCAGTTCTGTATCCAAATGGCTGGTTTTCCCTGTATTCCATGAGATCTATCCTTGCTCTCCAATCTCCCATGTGGAAACATTTCGAATACCTTACTGAAGTCCAGATCACTCACATCCACCACGCTGCCCTCATCAATCCTTTTGGTACTTCTTCAAAAAACTCAATATCTTGAGCCATGATTTCCCATGTACAAAGCAATGGTGACTATCCCCAATTAGACATTGCCTTTCTAAACACATGTAATTCCTGTCCCTCATGTATCCGTCTCTCAATGTGCCCACGACTGACGTCAGGCGAAACAGTCTGTAGTTCCCTGGCTTGTCCTTACCACCGTTATTAAACAGTGGCACCACGTTAGCCCAACCTGCAGTCTTCTTGTACCTCACCTGTGTCTATCGATGATACAAATATTTCAGCACGGGGCACAGCAATCACTTCTCTAGCTTCCCACAGAGATCGAGAGTACACCTGATCAGGTCCTGTGGATTTATCCACCTTTAACCATTTCAAGACATCCAGCACCTCCTCCTCTGTAATATGGACATTTTGCAAGATGACATCATCTACTCCCCAATGCTATTTCCCAAACCATCATTCTATTCTATATCTTCCATATCCTTCTCGACAGGAAATACTTGTTCGGTATTTTCTCAATCTCCTGCAGCTCCACGTGCAGGCTGTCTTGATCTTTGAGGGCCCTATTGTCTCCCCAGTGACCCTTTGGCCTTTATGCATTTGTAAAAGATCTTTGGATTCTCCTTAACCCTAATTGTTAAAGCAATCTCATGTCCCATTTTTGCCCTTCTGATTTCCCTCTAACCCTACCCAACACTGCAATCTCCCCCTCCCTGAATGATCCCTACCCAACACTGCAATAGCCCCTCCCTGACTGGTCCCTCCGCAACACTGTAATCTCCCCCTCCCTGACTGATCACTACCCAACACTGCAATCTCCCCCTCCCTGACTGATCACTACCCAACACTGCAATCTCCCCCTCCCTGACTGATCCCTACACAACACTGCAACCTTTCCCACCCTGACTGATCCCTACCCAACACTGCAATATGCCCCTCCCTGACTGGTCCCTCCCCAACACTGTAATCTCCCCCTCCCTGACTGACCCCAACCCAACACTGCAATCTCCCCCTCCCTGACTGACCCCCATCCAACAAAGTAATCTCCCCCTCCTGACCCATCTCTCCCAGATCAGGTCAGAGGGATGCAGGTATTAATAATTAATCCTGTCCTTTGTGTATTTGTATGTATTAGAATGTATGAACGTGGACAATTCTCCTGACCAAATATATCCAACAACACTGCAAGAGGCGAGAGAAGAAATTGTGGGGTCCCTGGCTGATCTTTTTGCATCAACATTACCTACGGGTGAGGTCCCAGATTTTGGAGGGCAGCAAATGTTGTGCCCTTATTCGAGAAGGGCTGTAAAGGAAAACCTGGGAACTATAGAACAGTAAACCCAACATCCATGGTAAGTAAATTACTTGAGAAGATGCTCTGTATTTGGAAATACAACATTTAATTGGAAGTAGTCAGCATAGCCTTGTGTATGGAAGACTAGGCCTCACAAATTTGTCAGCGTTCTTTTGATGAAGTGATCAGGAAGTTTGACGAGGGCAGGCCAGTACATGTAGACTCTACAGACTTCAGGAAGGCCTTTGATAAGATTCCACATGGTACCTTGCTCTGGAAGGTTAGATCGCATGGAATCCAGGGTCCGTTAGCAAACTGAGTACTCAATTGGCTTGATGGTAGGAAGCAGAGGGTAACAGTCAGACTGGAGGCCTGTGACTAGCGGTGTGACTCAGCGGTCATAGAATCATAGAATCCCTCTTCTGTGGAAACAGGCCCTTCGGCCCACACAAGGCCACTGGCCCTCTGAAGATAATTTCACTCAAACCTATTCCCGTACCCTGTTAGTCTACATTAACCCCTGACTAATGCAACTTACTTACACATCCATGAACACTATAGGCAATTGAGCATGGCCAATTTACCTGACCTGCACATCTTTGGACTGTGGGAGGAAACCGGAGCACCAAGAGGAAACCCACGCAGACATGGGAAGAACATACAAACTAGTTGGGTTGGCATGGTGTCTCAGTGGTTGGCACTGCTGCCTCACAGCGCCAGGGACCCGGGTTTGACCCCAGTTTCGGGTGACTGTCTGTGTGGAGTTTGCACATTCTCCCTATGTCTGCCTGGGTTTCCTCCCACAATCCAAAAATGTACAGGTCAGATGAATTGGCCGTGCTAAGTTGTCCATAGTGTTCGGTACATTCGTCCAGGGTAAATATTGGGTAAGGAGAATGGCTCCAGGTGGGTTACTCTTCAGCAGGTCGGTGTGGACTTGGTGGGCCAAATGGCCTGTTTCCATACTGTAGGAAATCTAGCCCTAACAGGACCTAACCCACACAGACCATCCTGTGAGGTTGGAATTGAACCCACATTGACAGTGCTGTGAGGCATGAGTGCTAACCACTGAGCCATTGTGCCACTGAGCTGGTCAGTGCTAGGCCCATGCCTGTTTGTTATCTATATCAATGATTTGGATGAGGATGTTTAAGGCATGATTTGAAAGTTTGCCGATTACTCTAAAATAAGTGAGGAAGGTTCTCAGCAATTGCAACAGGGCCTTGATCAGCTGGGGAATTGGGCTGAGAAATGGCAAATGGAGTTTAATACAGACAAGTGCGAGATCTAGCATTTTGGAAAGTCAAATCAAGACAGGGGTTTCATGGTGAATGGTAGGGCCTGAAGGAGTGTAGTGGAACAGAAGGACCTTGGATTCCAGGAGCACGGCTCTCTGAAATCAGGGAGACAGGGCAGTGAAGAAGGCTTTTGGCACACTGGGCCCTTCATCAGTCAGGGCATGGAGTATCGAAGTTGGGAAGTTCTGTTGTAGTTGTGCAGGATGTTAGTGAGGCTGCACACGGAGTATTGTGTTCAGTTTTACCCACCTTGCTATCGGAAGGATATTATTAAACTGGAAAGAGTGCAGAAGAAACTTACAAGGATGTTGCCAGAACTCAACTAGACAGATATAGAGAGAGGTTGGACAAGTTAGGGCATTTTCTTTAGTGCGTAGGAGACTGACGGGGTGTCCTGATAGAGGTGTATAGGATCATGGGAGGCATGGATAGGGTGAATGCACTTAGTCTTTATCCAAGGCTTGGGGAATCAAGGATGAAAGGCATCAGTTTAAGGTGAAAGGGGAAGATTAAAAGGGAACCTGAGGGACAATGCTTTTACCCAGAGGGTGGTACACATACGGAATGAACTACCAGTGCAAGTGGTCGAGGAGGATATATTTAAGAACATTTAAAATGCACTTGGACAAATACATGGAGAGGAACGTATTGGAAGGATATGGGCCAAGTGCAGGGAAACGGGGTTAGTGTGGATGGACCAGTTTGGGCCAAAGAGCCTGTCTCCATGCTGTCGAACTCTATGACTCTATGAACATATCCAGGTGTCCCATAATACAGAAGCGACCAAAGCAATAGGAACACGAGCCGGTACAAATGTGAAACAGTCCTGCAGAATTTCACAGGAAGCCAGCCTGACCTTGCAGTGAAGGATTCCTGGTACAGGAGCTGTGGTGAGATACCCATAGAGAACTGGGGAGGGAAGCTGGATAGCTCACTCCACTGCCGATAGCCTGGAGGACCCCTGGCTGGGATAAGGCAGCTGGGATCCGGTCACCCCAGGGAAACCTACAGGCTGGGACAGAGCTAGGTCTCCGACACAATGGGCAGCACAGAACAGGACAGGAAAATCTCACCCACATGGGACGACTCCAGTTACAATTGGGAAGAGCCCAATCCAGTTAAAGGAGGGTCTCTGGGGATGGGGAGGCAGCCTCAGGTTACATTGACAATCTGGAAGGAGAGTGTATGAGCTTCAAGCAGCTGCATGGGTCCTGTACCCCTGCAACACGGAGCAATACACATCAGGCCCTAGTAGGAGGTGTCAGGAGCAAATACAGTCCCTAGTGTGAGAAACAATGCCCACTCACTTCAATAATTTCAGTCCGAGACAAGATCTGAATCAGTAGTGCCATTTATTTTACACTTGCAAGTGGGTGTGATATCCACTGTCTACAAGGCAAGGGACATACACACACCAAATTCAATTCATACACAACATTTATATGATTTGATGTCTATTGTTTTACACTGCTCCCTCCCCTGTTTAGATCGTCCACTTCCCGAAGACCGGCCCCCATTACCCCTGTTTATCTCTTGCCTTATCCGGCCTTGTCTGTGACAAAATGCTTATTCCTGGCCTCACAAGGCTGTTTGACCTCATCCTGCTGTAGGTCATTGTTAGGCATATTCTTTCTTCATCATTATCTACCCCCTTCATCTGTGCCTTTCCCGAGGCCGTTCTGATCCCTATGACCCTTTTAATTGGGGTTTGTTCCTGTGTTTTTGTAAAGGTGGGAAGCAAATGTTTATATCTACTTTTTGTACAGGCGTATCTAGCTTAACTTCATCCCCTCACAACATCTTATTTACTTGCCCGTAATGTCTACCTTCTGACATACAGTTTTAGCTAATACAAAAACAATTATATATTTTCTCCACATCGTTTCCATTCTTGTTGGCTCAGCTCTTGTCTAAAACAATTCCACACTGGTGTGAGTTCATTTTACTTTGTAAGATGGAATTGCAGAATTGCAGAAGTAACATTAATTTACCTATATCCCACAATTTCCCCAGAATGGGATAACGTGTGCCTTTGGGGTTCTACCTCCCCAGGGAGATAATGACAGGCCCCACACTGACACATCCACACCCTCCCACGGATGGGGAATCCGACTGTTTTCTCCCAGGTAACTGAACATTTTGCCCCCACCGCTCACCCAGAGACGGACCCAGAGTCCATGAATCCAGTGGTTATCCAGTGTCAAACAGCTGATGGTCTCACTCCATATACAACCATTCAAGGTACCCAGCTGGTGGGCAGCACCAAAATTGCCACTCTGTTTGATCCTGTCTCAAACCCAGATACATTTTTGGATGAGATAGACTGACAGTCTGTCATACACGGAGTGGATGCTGACAAACAAATTAAATTAATCACCATGTGACTTTGTCCGCCAGGCTATTCAGCCCTCGCTGAGGGACAACAGTGAGGGAGGGGCATCCATGATGAAATGAAGGCAGCGGTCCTCACTGCTCGAGAAAAGTCCCATCCCGGATTAATGACAAACAGCGTAAATATTTGTTCCAGGAGAACACCCACACGAACTTGACTCACTGTCAGTTACAGCAGCTCACCAAGGGCTGGGTTAATGACAGCTGCAAGGACACTTTCGGTGGGGCACTGGGCTTGGTGCGAGGGATTCCAATTATCCCAAGTGACAAAGTTAGGATGGAGATCTTTGAAGTCGAAAGTATCGGAATTATATTAAAAAAGGTATTTGGATGGGTTATCATGATTCCCTCCCACATGCTGTGGAGATTGAGGGGACATTGACTGGGACCACACTGATGTAAATGTGAAGGAACAGGCCATACCATGGCATTCCCACCGCCTGTCATTAACGAATTCGGCTCCTCTCACATCAAGCTGTGGTCCTAACTGCACTCACCTTGATATATCTCGGGATACCGGTGGTTAGGATTGCAGGCTGTAACAGATGGGTACGATCATGGTGAATAATGCCTGGATACACCCCCAGGGACTGGAAGGTAGATGGAACTCCCCGGGTGATCACCTTAGTTTCATTCATTTGCAGTGTTTGAGTGTTCCTGGCTGGGCCCAGTATTGATTGCCTGTCCGTAGCTGCTCGGGAGCTGGTTTTGGTGGTGAGCAGCCTCCTTGAACTGTTGCAGGTGGTGGACTCACAATGTCCTTCGGGAGGGAATTCCTGGAGTTTGAGCCAGCAGATCTCATTCACTTGCATTTATTCTGCTCACTGGATATTGGAAATGCATCACAATTCTGTATGGATTCTCAGGACGGAATATGTTTTGTCAAAACAGTTAGGAATACCACAGTCCCTCAGTGGTTAGCACTGTTACCTCACAGCGCCAGAGACCTGGGTTTGATTCCACTCCTGAGTGACTGTCTGTGTGGAGTTTGTACATTCTCCCTGCATCTGCATGGGTTTTCTCCCACTGTTCAATGATGGGCATTTTTGACAGATTGCCCGTAGTGTCGAGGGATATTCAGGTTAGCTGGAATAGCCATGGGAAATGCATGGTTTCAGGGATATCATCAGGGGATAGATCTGAGTTGGATTCTCTTCAGAGGGTCATTGTGGACTCGATGGGCTGAAGGGCCTGTTTCTGCTCTGTAGGGATTCTATCGTATCACTTATCAGCCATATGACAATCGGTTTGACCAATGTACAAAATGGTTTTCGCTCAAATAGCAGGCTACTCTGACAACAAGCATAACCAGCTTTTAAAATTAGGTTTGTAATTCATTGTATATGCTTCTTTCTATTCAAAAGACTGGGTGGGGGAGGGGGAATGGGTGAAATGTTGCGGCCTCCTTGCTAAAACACAGATAGACAGCCAGGAGATGCTGGGTATATTGGACAAGTTATACTCCCAAATCACAAAAGCCAGACAGCAGCCAGATGGTTATCCCATCAGCATAATGTCAAAGGCAACAGTTCCCCTGGGCAGACATATCCCTAATAACGTCTCCACCAAACAAAGGAGGGCCCAAACAGGAAGGTACCGGGTCCTGCTACACAAAGAAACTAACGGGAACAAGCTATCCAAATGATTAGCAACGCTTTAAACTATTAACTGATTCTCTGAATTGGCCAGAAGTATAGAAAGTTCTGGGAAACCATCCAGAAATGAACAAAACCAGGGCTCACCTGCAGACTGATCTCTTGGATTTTCTGGAGGCTTTCTGAGGTGACCAACATGACAAGGGACAGAGACCAGCTCACCATCCAGAGAGAGGGAGAGAGAGAGGGAGAGAGACAAGCTGAAGGAAACCTCAGGAGCATGGGAGAGAGGGAGTGTGAAAAACCATTGAGAGAGAGAGAGCTGGAACCAACTGGAATACTGAGTGTCACCCCTTCAGTCTGTCCATGCTTTAACGCCTGTTTGTCTCAGTCTGACTTCCCCTTCTCTCTTTGTCCTTCTCTCTCCCTGTCTGTCTCTTTCTCTCAATCTGCCTTTCTCTCACACCCTCCCTCTCACTGTCTGTCTCTGCCCCTTCTTTCTCTCATCCCCCTTCTCCATCCCCACTCGCTCTACCTCTCTCTCTTTTTCTCACCCTCCCTTTCTCTTTATCTTTATTTCAGACCTGAAAGTGCTCACCCAATTTTGACCCCCCCAAAAACATTTGCCCCTCATTTTAACTCTCCCCCCAAATTTATTCCCTTCCCCAAATACCTTCCCTCCCAAATACCTACCTTACCCACTGTGCCCCCATCAAATATTTCGCTGCCCCCAACATTGCTGTGAGCCCCACTCCCTGGGGCAGAGGGAGTTGAGTGGAAAAGTGTGGAGCTGGAAAAGCCCAGCAGGTCAGGCCTGACCCATCGACTCTCCTGGCTGACCCGCTGTGCTTCCCCAGCTCCACACTTTGTAACTCTGACTCTCCAGCATCTGCAGTCCTCACTTTCTCGCACCAGTAAACGAATCTGGGTTGACTGACTCGCCTGGGACGATTTTAATGTACAGCAAGATCCCAGTCCGAGAATTACAGAAGGTTTGCATCACAGATGGAGTCCTTTCTGCCCATCATCCCCCCTCCCCCATTAAATGATCCTGGACCGGTTCAGTATCCTCAGGATTGGCCCCTGAATGGCCTCATCCTTCCTGTGGAGACCTCTTCACAACCCTGTCTCAGATTTTGCATCACATGCTATCCCTCCCTTCATCTCTCTCTGACAACAGCCCCTCCTTTCTCCACCAACCCCAAAACTCCATCAAACCCTCCCCCTGTCTCTGGCTGTCCCACTCTCTCCTTGTCTCCCACTCTCCCCCTTCCAATGCAGACTCACAGCCCCTGGGTTGGAGGACATAGTGCAGAGACTAACTCATCTTTTGACTGACTGCTGTAATGCACAACAAGATCCTACTCTAAAACCATCGCCAAGTACACACACTGTCCTTCTCCCTCAATATATGCCCTTCTCACTCTCTCTCTCTCTCCCTGTCTCTCTCACTCTGTCCTTTTCTCACTCCACCTCCTTGACTCTTACTGCCCATTTCTCTCTCTCCACTTTCTCCATCTCCACTCTCTCCATGTCTCTTTCACTTTTTTTTACTCTCCCTTTCTCTTTCTCTTTTTCTTTATTTCAGACTCCCTCAGAAAAGTACTTCATGTTCCTTCCATTCACCCCCTCCCCACAGTGGGGGTAAAACCTGGGAGAGACCAGGCACTGAGGCAAGCTCTTCCCATTGCCCCTTCCCCAGTCACTGGGACAGAGCAGAGGGGTCCAGGGAGAAAGAGGGAAAGAAACTACAGGAGAGAAAGAGAGATGGACGGACAGACAGTGAGAGGGAGTGAGAGAACAAGAGAAAGACAGGCAGGCAGAGGGGGGTAGAGGAAGTGAGAAGAACTGAGAGAGAGCAGGACAGAGACAGACAGAGAGAGAGAGTGAAACTCCAGGAAGAGAAATACAATGTCAGACAGATACAAGGTGAAAATGTGGAGAGAAAGACAGGGAGAGAAATTCAGGCAGACAACAAGACAGAAATCCCAGGGAGAGATATAGAACAGAGAGAGAGAGAGAGAGAGAGAGAGAGAGAGAGAGAGAGAGAGAGGAGTTGCAACAGCAGAGCGATAGAGCTGAGAGAGTGGGGTGTTGGTGGTGGCTGTGATGTTGCTAGAGTGATGTACCGACAGGAATAGCAAGATCCCACAGAGCTGAGAGACAGATGCAGAGAGAGATGAGCAAGGTGTTAGTTTTGTGAAAAACTGAATGATTAAGCATTCCTGAAAAACCTGGTGAGGTGACAAAGGGGGAAGGGAATCTACTGGGAAATGTAAACAGGACAGAGATGTGAAGGATGTTGAGAGATAGGGATTGAAGGAAAGATGTGGGAGAGAGAACTGGAAACACAAAAATAGACATGAGAGCTGCAGAGAGAGAGGGAAGGAGTGAAATCTGTGGGATCAGATCCCTCTCTAGCATTTTGCTCCTTTGTCTCTCCCCGTTCCCACTGACGGCCTGAATCTCCTGTTCCTATTTTGGATGGTCTTATGTTCTTAACACTACCTCCCAGCTGTGGGATATAGGTAAATTAATGTTACTTCTGCAATTCTGCAATTCCATCTTACAAAGTAAAATGAACTCACACCAGTGTGTAATTCTTTTAGCCACGATCTGAGTCAACAAGAATGGAAACGGTGTGGAGGAAATATATAATTGGTTTTGTATTAGCTAAAACTGTATGTCAGAAGGTAGACATTATGGGCAAGTAGATAATATGTTGTGAGGGGATGAAGTTAAGCAAGATATGCCTGTACAAACAGTGGGTATAAACATCTGCTTCCCACTTTTACAAAAACACAGGAACAAACCCCAATTAAAAGGGTCATAGGGATCAGAACGGCCTCGGGAAAGGCACAGATGAAGGGGGTAGATAATGTTGAAGAAAGAATATGCCTAACAATGACCTACAGCAGGATGAGGTCAAACAGCCTTGTGAGGCCAGGAATAAGCATTTTGTCGCAGACAAGGCCGGATAAGGCAAGAGATAAACAGGGGTAATGGGGGCCGGTCTTCGGGAAGTGGACGATGTAAACAGGGGAGGGAGCAGTGAAAAACAATAGACATCAAATCATATAAATCTTGTGTATGAATTGAATTTGGTGTGTGTATGTCCTCTGCCTTATAGACACTGAACATTACACCCACTTGCAAGTGTAAAATAAATGGCACTACTGATTCAGATCTTGTCTCGGACTGAAATTATTGAAGTGAGTGGGCTTTGTTTCTCACAATTCGGGGCTCGTCCGGGATTTTCTTCCATCACCGGGGGGAGTGGCTGGCCTTGGACACTGGGAAGACGCGTCCCGTTCCCCATTGAGGAGCGGTCTCGTGTCCTGGTTTGGTATGCTCCCTTGGGCGACTGGTACGAATCTCACAAGAGAGACATCTGAATCAGACAGTGATAGGAGCTCGATAGACAATACGGCACAAAGGGGCCAGGCAACTCTGTGCACAGACCAAGGTAAGAAACATGACTTTTAAGTATTGCCTTGGTGGCCGGATTGAGTTTTAGTAGTTAATAAGGGACCAACGAAGGAACTCAATATGGGTTGTGCCGTGGGTAAGGATAAAGCCTCCGGGAAAACGAAAGAAGGAAAAAGCAATGGAATTGGAGGCGGGGTCCCTTACAACATACCTCCAGAAAGTCCTTTGGGGAGGATGTTGTGCAATTGGCAAAATAATACTTGTACAGGGGAAAAAGATAATTAAATATTGTTGCTTCATATGGACTAAGGAATCCATTCTTCGTCCCGCCTCTTTTGGCCAAAATTCAGGTCGGACAAAGACTGGGTTTGTAAATATCTGAATTTATTTGTCAATGAGTGAGAGAGAGAGAGAGAGAGAGAGAATGAAGAGAGCTGTACAGCTGGTAGAAAGTTTAACCCTTTGTGATTTGGTTTGAATGCACATTTGTTTGTTGGTGATTGAATGTTTGCGTTTTATTCCCTGGAGCTTGAGTTCCGGGACTGTTTTGAATCTAATTTTTATTATGGAAACTTAACATGATTTCTTTTAAGGTTAAGGATTCTATAGAGATTATAAAAAAAAAGAATGATAACTCCTGTTCTTCTTACAGGTCATGACTACCTTACTATCAGTTTCTAACTAATCTCTTTTATATTTACATAAAAGCGATTTATGGAGGACAGTTGAAGTTTCAGTTCAACATTAGATTGTAGTAAAAACAAAATTCTATGGTTAATATCTGTGACCTTGGATTCAGCCATTGTTCATGCATTAGAAGTTTATTTTAACTTGAGTAGACAAAAATCTTTTAAGGCAGCTCTGATTATTTCACGACCTATAGTATTGTAATTGAGCAATGATTGGTCAGGACTACTTAAGAAAACTAATTTTGGATTTAAATTAATGGACTAAAACTGGGTGATTACAGTGGATTTCAAAATTGAGAACTGTATACATTTTGAATATTAAATACTGAATAAATGAATGTAAATATATAAATATATTTATATTTACAAATATATTTACAAGTTTGGAACAGGCTTTAAAGTTAGTCAAGCATGAATTGATGAATTGGTGTTTGAAGTTATGGGGAGCTAGAAATATTGCAATATTTCTTTAAAAAAAGGAAAAAGGGGAAGAACGTAATGACTTATCCCCTTCGTGAGGTACCAATAGGGGACAAAGAGATTGGGTTTGTAAGTGTCCCCCTCAGCAGTGGGGAGGTCAGAACATTTAAAAAAACGAAATGAAGGTCCTGGTTGAGGATCCGGTAGGGTTGTCTGAACAAATTGATCAATTTTTGGGGCCCAGTCTGTATACCTGGGCTGAGTTAATGTCTATTTTGAATGTACTATTTACTGGGGAAGAAAGGGGACTTATATGGGGAGCAGCCATTAAAATATGGGACAGGGAACATCCGATTGGAGATGGGGATGCTGGACAGGGAGAGGTGAAGTTTCCCCTCAGAGACCCCCAGTGGGAAAATCAAAATCCGGAGCATAGAGAAGAAGGAATGAGGGAATTGAAAGACCTGATTCTAAAAGGTATAAGAGAGGCAGTTCCGAAGTCACAGAATTTGACTAAAGTCTTTGAAGTTAGACAGGAGAAAGATGAGACTCCCTCAGCTTTTTTTGCAGAGATTAAGAGACTCAATGTGGAAATATTCTGGAATGAACCCTGAGGACCCAGTGGCACAGGGTCTTTTGAAAGTACATTTTGTGACAAAGGCATGGCCAGACATACAGAGAAAGATACAGAAGAAGAAGGGTGGAGTGAAAACCATGATATGAATTGTTAAGAGAGGCACAGAAAGTGTTTGTAAAGAGAGAGGATAAGAGACAAAAACAGAAGGTGAAAATGATGGTAGCTACGGTTGATGAGGTAGTTAAGAAAAGAATGGAACCAATAGTGAGCAACCGGAGCGGTGGGTGACAGCATGTCCGACAGAGAGGACAAGGGGGAGCGTTTGATAGAGGGTTCGAGCGACAGGGGCAGAGCTGGAGGTCTCCACAGGCAGGATGCTATTATTGTGGAAAGATAGGGCACTTTAAGCGGGTGTGTCCTGCTTTGAAAAGGGAAGAGAGGGCAATTCCGCTTATGAATTTTGATGAAGAATAGGCGTGTCAGGGGTTCCTGCCCCCGGGGACCCACCAGGAACCCTTGATAAACCTGAAGGTGGGACCCTGTAGGGAAGAGGTAGTCTTCCTCGTAGATACGGGGGCAGCACGGTCATCGCTGAATTTTAAACCAAAGAAAGTAGGAATGTCAACACGGTCAATTACTGTTTCGGGGGGAAAAAGGGGAAGGATTTACTGTTCCAGTATTTGAACCTATGATGATAGAAGGTCCGAAGGATAGGGTCACAGGGGAACTGCTGTATATCCCTGATATAGGCCAAATGGGTGGTCAGCTCAGACTTGTGAACTCTATGCATTGGAAAGAGCCCTTAGGGCATTAGAGAATAAAGAGGGAACAGTACACACTGACTCTAAATATGCATTTGGTGTTGTGCACACTTTCAGTAAGATATGGCAGGAACGACAGCTGATCAATAGCCGAGGGAAAGAATTAGTACATGAAGAATTGATTAAACGAGTCTTGGAGTCCCTATTACTTCCCCGAGAAATAGCAGTAGTGCATGTAAATGGTTATCAGAAAGGAAATGAACCAGAGGTTAGGGGAAATAGTTTAGCCGATGAAGTGGCGAGGGAAGCAGCCCTGAACCCACAAGAAGTGGTGATTCATTCCCTAATACCTACTGTCCCAAGTCCGAGGGAAGCTCCTATATTTACTGAAAGCGAAGAAAATGAATTGAGAGATGTAGGGGTTGTAAAAACAGCAGACGGGCATTGGATGTTACCTGATGGAAGAAGAATTTGAACAAAATGATGATGCGAGAAATTATGGCTGTCCTACACCAAGGCAGCCATTGGGGAGTACAAGCAATGTGTGATTTGGTTCTTAGGGAATATGGATGTAAAGGAATATATACAATTGCTAAACAAATATGTGAGGGATGTATCATATGCAGAAAGATAAATAAGAAAGTCTAAAGAAAACAGACCCCGGGAGGAAGAGACGCAGAACTGAGACCTTTCCAGAGTATACAAGTAGATTATACTAAACTCCCCAGGGTATGGAGACTAAATTATATGCTGGTTATAGTAGATCATTTGTCTGGTTGGGTTGAGGCATACCCCCTAGCTACCGCCACTGTGAGTGGAGTGTCTAAAACAATATTGGAGCACATAATTCCCCGATATGGGCTCGTGAACCATATTGATTCCGACCAAGGAACTCACTTTACCTCTAAAGTGTTACGGGGGGTAATGAAAGGGTTGGGAATTTCCTGGGAGTTCCATACTCCATGGCACCCGCCATCATCGGGAAGGGTTGAGAGAATGAACCAAACACTCAAACGACAGCTCTCTAAATTGATAATAGGAACCAGACTGCCTTGGATCAAATGTCTACCTATAGCTCTCTTGCGAGTACGAACAGCCCCAAAAAACGACTTGGGACTATCCCCCTATGAAATCTTATTTGGATTACCTTACTTGGGAACGAATGGAGAATTGCCAATTCCCGAAACTAAAGATTTGTTTTTAAAGAAGTATATACTGGGCTTGTCCTCCTCTTTGTCTTTCCTCAGGAAACAGGGTTTATTGGCACAGACTCCACCCCTTGAATTCACCGTTCATCCCATCCGGCCGGGCGATTGAATCTTAGTAAAATCATGGACAGAGACTAAATTGCAGCCGGACTGGGAAGGGCCGTACCAGGCTCTTTTGACTACTGAAACGGCAATAAGGACAGTGGAGAAAGGATGGACTCACTACACTCGGATCAAAGGGTCAGTGGAATCTCCAGTGAGGAAGAAGTCTGGACAACCGAATCAATGCAAGATTCGCTGAAACTCAGACTAAAGAGACTTTGAGTAACTAATTATCCAGTGGCGACGCGAGTGCGGGATTATTTCTGTAAGATTGTATATTCAGCATGATGTTTAGAATACTGGGAATGCTACTAGAGATATGATGCTAACCCTTTTAGTATTGGGATTTTGTCAAATATCATTTTCATATGTATTATTAACGGTTCCTGAATCTGATAATCCACAAGTAATAGACGCTGATGTATGCAGCTTAGTAAATTGTGCGGATGTAGATAATCAGAGACAGTACCGCAGCTCTGAGATACATCTTAAGTCCTATGGGAATGGCCTCGGGGATGGTACTTAGTATAATGGTCTCGTCACAGTACACCGGGCCCCCTTCCGACCAGCTCGTGATTGTCCTGATAAAAAGTGTAACTGAATATACCTAACGATAAGGAAAATCACCTGGCACGAAACAATCCTGGGGGTTGGGGGCACCTATGAGATACAATGAAATGAAATGTTTGGGATAGAAATGAAAGCAAATGGGAAGGATTTCTTGGGCTATTGTTTTCAAATTAGCGTAGGACGGGGAAGACGGGTAGAACTACTGGGAAATAAGATACAATCTTTCACCCCTCCCGCTGATCCTAAAGTAGTAAAATTTATAGAGGTAAAGGACTTGAAACAGACCATTGAAATAGAAACTGGGTATGGGGACGCAAATGCCTGGGTTGAATGGGTAAAGTATACTGTGAAAAGTCTGAACAAGACCAATTGTTATGCATGTGCCTCCGGTCGGCCAGTGGCCCACGGGATTCCCTTTCCGCTCGGGTGGAAGGGAGACAGGAAGGGCATGAAATGTATGATAGCCCTGTATCAGGATGAGACTGCATGGAATGATAGGAATTGTACCTCCCTATCTCTGATGTTCCCTCCCTTGAAGTAGAAAGATGCAAAAGTTCCCCCCATATTTTCTGCCGCAGTTGGAAATCACACATCGTGTGTGTAGACGAGGTACAAGACGATCGAAAGATTTGGGGGAGCTGAAATTATGTACAGAAATTAAGAATGTAACCGAAATAGAGAAGGGAGGGAACTACTCAGCACTGAAAGTTCCCCGAGCGGATCTGTGGTGGGACTGTGGAGGCAAAATATTGAGACCCACGCTACCTCCAGATTGGAGAGGGATATGTGCAATTGTACAATTGGCAATTTCATTTACCCTGGCATTTGAGAAGGAAAAGATAGTAGGGAAAAAGGGAAGGGGTAAGAGATTACTGTTAGACACTTTTTTCGATGACAGGATTTATCTCGATTCGGTAGGAGTCCCTAGGGGGGGTACCTGATGAATTCAAGGCTTGTAACCAGATTGCAGCAGGCTTTGTGTCAGTTCTCTTTTGGTGGGTAACAATTAATAAAAATGATCATACCCTGTATACGAAGGCTCACCCAAAGACTGATTGAAACAGACTTGATGAAACAGGTGCCCCTAAAAGAAAAATGCAGAAGACAACAAATGGTAATTAAAGAAAAGGGGGAAATTGTGGGATATAGGTAAATTAATGTTACTTCTGCAATTCTGCAATTCCATCTTACAAAGTAAAATGAACTCACACCAGTGTATAATTGTTTTAGCCAAGAGCTGAGTCAACAAGAATGGAAACGATGTGGAGGAAATATATAATTGTTTTTGTATTAGCTAAAACTGTATGTCAGAAGGTAGACATTATGGGCAAGTAGATAAGATGTTGTGAGGGGATGAAGTTAAGCTAGATACGCCTGTACAAAGAGTAGGTATAAACATCTGCTTCCCACTTTTACAAAAACACAGGAACAAACCCCAATTAAAAGGGTCATAGGGATCAGAACGGCCTCGGGAAAGGCACAGATGAAGGGGGTAGATAATGATGAAGAAAGAATATGCCTAACAATGACCTACAGCAGGATGAGGTCAAACAGCCTTGTGAGGCCAGGAATAAGCATTTTGTCACAGACAAGGCCGGATAAGGCAAGAGATAAACAGGGGTAATGGGGGCCCGGTCTTCGGGAAGTGGACGATGTAAACAGGGGAGGGAGCAGTGTAAAACAATATACATCAAATCATATAAATGTTGTGTATGAATTGAATTTGGTGTGTGTATGTCCTCTGCCTTATAGACATTGGACATCACACCCACTTGCAAGTGTAAAATAAATGGCACTACTGATTCAGATCTTGTCTTGGACTGAAATTATTGAAGTGAGAGGGCTTTGATTCTCACACAGCTCTTGGCCCCCACATTGGAGGTTATGACTCCACAAGGCCCTGATCTGTAGAGTGCTGCACTCTTCCGTGAGTCTCGGAGGGAACCAGCCTGATTTGTTTTGGAGTTGCAGCCTCTCAGTGAGAAGTGAAATCTCCTCGAGATTCCCCTCAGACTCTCACTGTAAGGTGGAGCAGGCCAGTCCTGGGGAAGCAAACAGCAGGCCAGGTCTGCCCTGTCCTCCAGCTCCATTTCAGAAGGCCACATGGGAGGGGGTTGTTTCCTTCATCAGCTTCCCTTGCTCTCCATTCTGGGTTAGGGTGGGCCGAATGGCCTTGCTCCTGGCTCTTATTGAGGTGCAGGCTGGATATAATTGGGTTATACAGGACATGCCCCTGGAGTGAGGTTGGTTAGCTCAGTTATCTGGGCAGTTAGCTTACCACACTCGCTAGAGTTACCCTGAAGGACTCTCCTTCCCAACCTCTCCCCTCAGCTGGGCCATGGTGACCCTCTGATTAAATCCCCACCAGACACCGCTCTGTAATGAGGAGCTGTCCCATGCTCTGGTAAGACGACGGTGACATTACATTGGTTTGTACCTGGAGCACTGTGTGCAGGATTGTCACTGCATTGCCAGAGGGATGTTAGTGTGTCGGGAGGTTTACTGGATGAATCCCCACTGGAATGAACAGCACTCTCTTTCCCACAGTTAAGTCACTCTTGCAGCCTTTGTGTATTTGGAGACACGAGGACCATTTCACCTGAAACAGCAGCTGGGCACACAATAAGACTGGCTAGTTTACACACACACTTACACACACACACACACACACACACACACACAAACACACACACACAGACACACACACACACACATACACACACACACACTCTCACAGACACTCACTCTCCCAAACACACACTCTCAAACATATACACACATTCCTCTCTCTCACACACACATTCCTCTCACACACATACACACAAACACACACTCTCTTTCAAACACACACTCTCACTCCCTCAAACACACACATTCCTCTCTCTCTCACACACGCACACAAACACACACTCTCACTCCCTCAAACACACACGCATTCCTCTCCTCTCACACACACGCACACAAACACACACTCAGACAGACACATACATAAACACATAATCCCTCTCTCACACACACAGACACACAGAGATACACACACATGCACTCTCTCTCTCACACACAGACACTCGCTCTCTGTCTCTCTCTCTCACACAGAGATACACACACATAACCACGATTACTGTACAAACATGGAGGAAGGTTCGATGGAGAGATTACTTCTCCTAGGACTGAACCCTGATCTCGCATGATGACTGCTGTAGGGAGACAGACATCAACTGCAAATGACTTGTTGGATCTTCCTGTGCACCACGTCTTGCATCGACAGCATTGGTCTGTTTGGGTGCCTGCTTTTCTAGTGAGTCTCCAAGCTACAAGTGACCATACATTGACAACAGTTTTCCTCCATGTTTAAGACACATGGTGTTGTTATTTTTCAATGTTTGTTCAAAAAGATCTGAATCTTCTAAAATGGACGTGGCCTCCATCCCAAATTGCGACACCAGTGTGCCTTGCGGACCCTGAGGGAATGATCAGGGAAATGTATCTGTACCTTCCTACATTCTGCACCTTGTACCACCAGATAGTGCTCCCTCATACCTCAGAAAGCACCACTCCATTGTGTTTACCCACAATGCCCCTCAGACAGTACCTCCACAAAAATATTCACACCCTTAACACCTCAGAACACAGCCCAGCCCAACTCTCAGCCTGCATTCATCCACAAACCCCTTCAGATTGTAAGGACCCACATCCACCGCAGTCCAAGATTGGAGCCCTGGTCCTCAGAATATTATTGGGTCTCTTGATTAATCATTGAATTCCTACAGTGTAAAATCAGGCCATTCTGCCCATCAGGTCCACATCGGCCGTCTGAAAAGCATTCCACCTACACTCACACTCACTATTCTATCCCTGTAATGTTGCATTTCCCATGGCCACCCCACCTAACCAGCTCATATTTGGATTGTGGGTAGAAACCGGAACACCCAGAGGAAACCCACAGATACAGGGAGAATGTGTAAACTCCACACAGACAGTGGCTGGGAGCTATAATCAAAGTTGCATCCTTGGTGCTGTGAGGAAGCAGTGCTAACCACTGAGGCACCGTGTTGTCCTGTCTCCCTGGATGTCATGTCATCTAACCTTTTACTCACCAGTCTCCCATGTGAAACCTTCTCATCTATCTTCTCAGTCAACCCTTCAAAACCTCTATCAAGTTGGATAAACCATTTCCACAAAGCCATGCTGACCATCCCTAATCAATTCTTGCTTTTCCAAATGCATGTAAATTGTCTCTCAGAATGCCCTCCAACAGCTTACCCACCACTGCCATCAGGCTCACAGCTCCATAGTTCAATGGCTGTTCATTGCAGCCTTACTTCAATAATGGCACATCATTAATCACCCTCCAGTCTTCAGGCACTTCACCCGTTGTCACTGATCGGTCCATCTGACAAGGCCATCTCCATCCTTCTCTAATCTAAGGCTATCATCCTCAGTATTTATCACCCAACCAATCTTCATATTACTCATGAACCCAATGATTAACCCTCCACCATTCAAACCTAAATCTTTTCTATCAACCACATCAGTAAGACCCCAACAGTGAGACATGAACAGACAGAGATTTCTAATTGGGCCATCACTGTCTGCTTCCTCCCACTCAGCATTCTGCGCCAAATTCCTTGGAACTTGAGTGTTTATTTTCAATATCAGATTCCAATATGGATCCTGATAAAAGCCTTACTCACCTCCAAGCAGGCAACAGGAAAGTATTGCCCCTTTTTACACACCTGGTCACCTCCTTAAAAAGTGCAATCCCATTGGTCAGACCTCACCCCTCCCCTTAACACAACCATTCTGACTGGTCTTCATGAACTCCAGTCTCTTTAAATGCTGATTAATTCTATCTCCCAAAATTGCTTCCAACAGACGTCCCACCCACGATATTAGCCTGACTGGCATGTAGCTGCCTGATATATCCCATGTTCCTTCTTGAATAACAGTACCACATGGTCAGTCCGACGACACCTCTCCTGTGGCCAGAGGGGATTTGAAAATGTTTGCAAGTGTACCTGCTACTTCCTCCATCACCTCATTCGGTAAACTGAGATACATTTCCACCGTCGTTTGAGATTTATTGGGTTGTAAGAAGGTCAGACTACTCAGAACCATCTCTCTCTCTATATATGCTCATTCATTTAATTGTATCACAGAGCATCTCCACGATTTCATATCAAACCTGTCCCAATGAGCACTGACAAAATGCATCCATTCACTATAGCCTCTGGGTCCATGCACAAATTCGCACTGTGTTCCACAACCTACTCTTTCTCTCATTATGAATTCACCCTGTATGTCACTGTAAGGTACATTCAGAATTCTATTTCCCCTCTTAGCATTCCTCTCTCCCACGCAATGAGCCTGCGATATGATTTGGAGGAGTGTGGGATGTCATTCTGGATGTGGATTAGCATTGGGAAGCTCAGAAATAAGGAACACACGACTGTGCTGAGTGTGGAGTAGTGGGATTCATTTGGGATGAGTACACGGAAGCTGAGGAATAAACCTCAGTCCTGCAGCATGAAAATATCCCTTTGATCTGGCAGGTCAGTCACATGAAACGAAAACTCCAACACTGGAAAAAGCGGGTGGAACCTCTTCAGGTTCAATATCCAATTAAAGATGGTCTGTTTGAACACAGTCTCTGGAATCTGGACGTGGGAGTCATTACTGAGCAGGGTATGTAGGATGCAGAGGCAGAAATATACTGAACAATTTCAGATATTCCTCTTAGGCCACAAGACATGGGAGCAGAAATTAGGCCATTCAGCCCATCTGATATTGTGGCACTCACTCAGTCCTGACTCTCTTGCAATGCAAGTATCCCCCAGACTGATGCGCTGACAGTGCAGCACTCCCTCAGTACTGACCCTCTGACAGTGCAGCACTCCCTCAGTCATGATCCTCTGACAGTGCAGCACTCCCTCAGTCATGATCCTCTGACAGTGCAGCACTCCCTCAGTACTGACTCTCTGACAGTGCAGCACTCCCTCAGTACTGACCCTCTGACAGTGCAGCACTCCCTCAGTACTGACCCTCTGACATTGCAACACTCCCTCAGTACTGACCTTCTCACAGTGCAGCACGGCCCCCAGATTGACCCTCTGACATTGCAGCAATTCCCCATTACTGACCCCCCTGATAGCGCAGCACACCCGCAGTAGTATCCTCTGACAGTGCAGCACTCCCTCAGTACTGACCCTCTGACAGTGCAGCACTCCCTCAGTACTGACCCTCTGACATTGCAGCACTCCCTCAGTACTGACCTTCTCACAGTGCAGCACTGCCCCCAGATTGAGCCTCTGACATTGAAGCAATTCCCCATTACTGACCCGCCTGATAGCGCAGCACACCCGCAGTAGTATCCTCTGACAGTGCAGCACTCCCTCAGTACTGACCCTCTGACAGTGTAGCACTCCCTCAGTACTGACCTTCTCACAGTGCAGCACTCCCTCAGTACTGACCCTCTGACGGTGCAGCACTCCCTCAGTACTGACCCTCTGACAGTGCAGCACTCCCTCAGTACTGACCCTCTGACGGTGCAGCACTCCCTCAGTACTGACCCTCTGACGGTGCAGCACTCCCTCAGTACTGACCCTCTGACGGTGCAGCACTCCCTCAGTTCTGACCCTCTGACAGTGCAGCACTCCCTTGGTATTGGCCCTCTGACAGTGAGACTCCCCTCAGTACTTTTCCTATGACACTGCAGCCCTCCCTCTGTACTGACCCTCTGACAGTGAGGCATTGCACGTATACTGACCCTCCCACAGTGTGGGGCACCTTCATACTGACTTTAAGACAGTGCGGCGCATCCTCTGATCATTCAATACTCCCTCAGAACTGACCCTCTGACACTGCAACAGCCCCTTGGCCCCTGACGGTGCTGCAATCCCTCAGTACTGACCCTCTGACAGTGCAGCTCTCCCTCAGCACTGCTCCTTTGACACTGCAGCACACCCTCAGAAATGACATTCTGACACAATAGCCTTCCCTCAGCACTGACATTTCTGCAGTGTGGCATTCCCTCGGTACTGACCCTCCAATAACACGGCATTCCCTCAGTACTGACCCTCCGACAGAGCAGAACTCACTCAGTACTGACACTCTGACAGTGCGGCACTCCCTCAGTACTGACACTCTGACATTGCAGCACTCCCTCAGTACTGACCCTCTGACAGTGCGGCACTGCCTCATTCCTGCACTTCTGATAATCCAGCACTCCCTCAGTACAGACCCTTTGGCAGTGCAACACTCCCTCAGTACTGACCCTCTGTAACAACACTCCCTCAGAACTGACACACTGACTGTGTAGCGCTCCCTCAGTAATGACCCTTTGAGTGTGCATCACTCTCTCTGTACTGACCCTCTGGCAATGCAGGAATCACTCAGTACTGACTGTCTGACACATAGTGTGGTGCTTCCTCAGTACTGACCCCCTCACAGCGCGGTGATCCCTCAGCACTAATCCCCTCACAGCGTGGTGATCCCTCAGTACTGACCCCCTCACATCGCGGTGATCCCTCAGTACTAATCCCCTCAGAGTGTGGTGCTCCCTCAGTACTGACCCCCTCACATCGCGGTGGTCCCTCTGTACTAATCCCTTCAGACTGCGGTGCTTCCTCAGTTCTAACCCTTTCACAGTGCAGCGCTCCCTTAGTAGTAACCCTCTCACAGTGCGACACTCTGACAGCATGGCCATCCATTAGTACTGACCGTCAGAGAGTGCGCACTTCATCATTACTGACCCTCTCACTGCACAACAATCCCTCCGTCCTGACTCTCTGACAATGCTGCACTCCCTCCACACTGACCCTCTGACAATGCTGCACTCCCTCCATACTGACCCTCTGACAATGCTGTACTCCCTCCACACTGACTCTCTGACAATGCTGCACTCCCTCCATACTGACCCTCTGACAATGCTGCACTCCCTCCATACTGATCCTCTGTCAATACAGCACTCCCTCCACACTGATCCTCTGAATAGTGATGTACTCCATCAGTACTGACTCTCTGACAGTGTGGAAGTGGCCCTATACTGACCCTCTGACAGTGTGGCCCAATCTCAGGACAAAACCTCTGACAGTACAGCACTCCCTCAGTACTGACCCATTGACAGTGTAACACTCCCTCAGCACTGACCCATTGACAGTTTAGCACTCCCTCAGTACTGACCCATTGACTGTGTAGCACTCCCTCAGTACTGACCCATTGACAGTGTCGCACTCTCTCTGTACTGACCATCTGACAGTGTAGCACTCTCTCTGTACTGACCCTCTGACAGTGTGGCACTCCCTCTGTGCTGACCCTCTAACAGTATGGTGCTCCCTCAGTACTGACCCTCTGTCATTTTCAACCCACCCTTAGCTTCTTCATTACACTGATTTCAACACAGATAAAGAAACAGAGTTAGTGACCATCCACCGTCACCCTGTTATAAAACTTATTTTCAAATGTGGCTTGTATGTGATTCCCACACCCTCTAATAGTTGCCTGGAAGGTGGGGGGGAGCTGTTTTCTCCTGCTGCAGTCCTTGGGTGTCCCACAGTGATGTGAGGGAGGGAGCTCCAGGAGTTTGACCTGAACCATGTAAAGAGCTCTCTTACTAGAGTGCCCTTTTTAAAGTTGGGAAGTTAATATAGACCAGGAGGACCCGAGAGCTGCTGTCTTGTCAGAGAGAGAGGCCTGGTGGGTCACACACCTCAGGTGAGGGGCGAGGTTGAGAAGCTGGGGCCTTCATGGTCATTTCAGACATGATAGAGATTGAACCAACAATGTTGGTATCACGAACCTGTTAGCTATGGTAACTGACCCCCCTTTGTAGCAGAGGGATTCAAACCCTTTAATAGAGCAAGCTGGAGAATTCAACACTAAAATCAATATGTACGGACGCACTAGAGACCTGAAACATCAATACAGAGATTGCTGAAGAAGCTCAGCATGTCCGGCAGCATCTCTGAAGGGAGAGGGAGAAAGAGACAGAGAGAGAGTTCAACTTTCAATCCAGTGATTTCTGCGGGAAAGTTCCTTCAGAACAGACCGTTTTGAGGAAGAGTCACTTGGAATGCGAATTGTTCCTCTCTCTTCACCGTTGCTACCTGCTGAATTGTGCTGAATTTCCCCACCATCAGTTTACTTGAGAACTTGACCTGATCCAAGTGTCACTGAGTAATTCAGTCTGTGTTCAATGCC
The DNA here is from genome assembly GCF_047496795.1 of Chiloscyllium punctatum. NCBI lineage: Eukaryota > Metazoa > Chordata > Chondrichthyes > Orectolobiformes > Hemiscylliidae > Chiloscyllium > Chiloscyllium punctatum. Next base: position 81,483 of record NW_027310009.1, read on the forward strand.
CTGAGGCTGCTTCTGCTGAAAGTTGACAAACAGGTTTAAGGCTGTGTAAGGTATTGTATTCAGAGGGCGGGATACATGGGAGAACAGATACAGAACAAAGGCACACCGAAATGTTAGGTCTGAGCTGTTCCTTCTGAACTAACATCACAAAGTTACATTGATCAGGATCTTTGTGAAGTGCCTTTGTCAAGTGACCCTTCCTCAAAACGGTCTGTTCTGAAGGAACTATCCCGCAGAAATCACTGGATTGAAAGTTGAACTCTCTCTTTCAGGTCAAACTCCTGGAGCTCCCTCCCTAACATCACTGTGGGACACCCAAGGACTGCAGCAGGAGAGTACAGCTCACCCCCACCTTCCAGGCAACTATTAGAGGGTGCGGGAATCACATACAAGCCACATTTGAAAATAAGTTTTATAACAGGGTGACGGTGGATGGTCACTAACTCTGTTTCTTTACCTCTGTTCAAATCAGCGTAATGAAGAGGCAAAGGGTCAGTTGAAAATGACAATGATATCCTTTCGTAGGTTGGTGTTTATTCGAGTTTGTATCGACAGTATGAATGTTTGAGCACTTATTCAAGGGCATGCAGGTAGGTGCCAGAGGAAGTGACGGGGGCTGGTATAATTGCGACATTTAAAAGGTATCACGATGAGTAGGTGAATAGGAAGGGTTTAGAGGGATATCAGACAAGTGCGAGCAAATGGAATGAAATGAGATGAGAATATCTGGTTGGTATGGACGAGTTGGACAGGAGCGTCCATTTCCAAGCTGTGCATCTCTGTGACTCTGTGCCTCTGAATACTCTATTGCAGAGAGTTTCATCTCAGTGACTCTGAGCCTCTGAATAGTCTATTGCAGAGAGTTTCAGACAGGGTTTGGTTTGTGTGTCTCTCTCATGCTTCCTCAGAATCTGCAAACCCTATGTCTCCAAATTTCCACAAGACTCTATGAAATAGAAAAAAAGTGGGTCAGTGCTGAGGGAGTGCTGCACTGTCGGAAGGTCAACACTGAGGGAGTGCTGCACTGTCGGAAGGTCAACACTGAGGGAGTGCTGCACTGTCGGAAGGTCAGTACTGAGGGAGTGCTGCACTGTCAGAGGGTCAGTACTGAGGGAGTGCTGCACTGTCAGAGGGTCAGTACTGAGGGAGTGCTGCACTGTCGGAAGGTCAACACTGAGGGAGTGCTGCACTGTCAGAGGGATTGAATCCCTCTACTACAAAGGGGGGGTCATTAACCTCAGCTAACAGATTCGTGATGCCAACATTGTTGGTTCAATCTCTATCATGTCTGAAATTACCATGAAGCCCTGAGGGAGTGCTGCACTGCCAGAGGGTCAGTACCTAGGGAGTGCTGTACTGTCAGAGGGTTAGTACTGTGGGAGTGTTGCACTGTAAGATGGTCAGTACTGAGGGAGTGCTGCAGTGTGAGAGGGTCAGTACTGAGGGAGTGCTGCACTCTCAGAGGGTCAGTACTGATGGAGCGGTGCATTCTCAGAGAGTTAGTACTGATGGAGCGGTGCATTCTTAGAGGGTTAGTACTGAGGGAGCACTACACTGTAAGAATGTCAGAACTAAAGGAGTGCTGCACTGCCAAAGAGCTGCACTGTCAGAGGGTCAGTACTGAGGGTGTACCACACTGTCACATGGTCGGTATGGGGGCAGAGCCACACAGTCAGATGGTCTGTACTGAGGAAGTTCTGCACTGTGTGAGCGTCAGGACTGAGGGAGTGCTGCACTGTCAGAGGGTGAGTACTGAGGGATCACCGCACTATCGGACAGTCAGTAGTGAGGGACTGCTGCATTACCAGAGGGCCATTTCTGAGGAGTACTACACTGTCAAAGGGTCAGTACTGAGGGAGCACCACACTGTCAGCGGTTCAATCCAGAGGGAATGCCGCACTGTCTGAAGCTCTGTACTCTGAGAGCACTGCACCATCAGAGGGTCAGGACTGAAAGAGCACTACACTGTCAGAGGGTCAGAACTGAGGGAGCATGCACTATGAAAAGGTCAGTACTGAGGGAGAGCTATACAGTGAGAGTGTCAGTTCTGAGTGAGTGCTATTTCAGATGGTCAGTACCGAGAGAGTGCTGCACTGTCAGAGGGTCAGTACAGAGAGAGTGCTGCACTGTCAGATGGTCAGTACTGAGGGAGTGCCTCATTGTCTGAGGGTCAGTACTGAGGGAGTGCTGCACTGTCAGATGGTCAGTACTGAGGGAGTGCCTCATTGTCTGAGGGTCAGTACTGAGGGAGTGCTACACTGTCTGAGGGTCAGTACTGAGGGAGTGCTACACTGTCTGAGGGTCAGTACTGAGGGAGCACTGCACCATCAGAGGGTCAGTACTGAGGGAGTACTGCACTGTCAGATGGTCAGTTTTGCAGGAGTGTCACACTGTCAGAGGGTCAGTACTGAGGGAGTGCTGCACTGTCAGATGGTCAGTACAGAGAGAGTGCTGCACTGTCAGAGAGTCAGTACTGAGTGAGCACCACACTGTCAGAGGGTCAGTACAGACGGCAAGCCTCCCTATCAGAGGATCTGCACTGAGAGAGCACTGCACCATCAGAGGGTCAGTCCTGAGGGAGTGCCTCATTGTCTGAGGGTCAGTACTGAGGGAGTGCTGCACTGTCAGAGGGTCAGTACTGAGGGAGTGCCTCATTGTCTGAGGGTCAGTACTGAGGGAGTGCTGCACTGTCAGAGGGTCAGTACTGAGGGAGTGCCTCATTGCCAGATGGTCAGTCCTGAGGGAGTGCTGCACTGTCAGAGGGTCAGTACTGAGGGAGTGCCTCATTGTCTGAGGGTCAGTACTGAGGGAGTGCTGTACTGTCAGAGGGTCAGTACTGAGGAGTGCTGCACTGTCAGAGGGTCAGTACAGAGAGAGTGCTACACTGTCAGATAGACAGTACTGAGGGAGTGCTGCACCATCGGAGGGTCAGTACTGAGGGAGTGCCTCATTGTCAGAGGGTCAGTACTGAGGGAGTGCTGCACTGTCAGAGGGTCAGTACTGAGGGAGTGCCTCATTGCCAGATGGTCAGTACTGAGGGAGTAGTGCACTGTCAGAGGGTCAGTACTGAGGGAGTGCCTCATTGTCTGAGGGTCAGTACTGAGGGAGTGCTGCACTGTCAGAGGGTCAGTACTGAGGGAGTGCCTCATTGTCTGAGGGTCAGTACTGAGGGAGTGCTGCACTGTCAGAGGGTCAGTACTGAGGGAGTGCCTCATTGCCAGAGGGTCAGTACTGAAGAGTGCTGCACTGTCAGAGGGTTAGTACAGAGAGAGTGCTACACTGTCAGATAGACAGTACCCTGAGGCACTGCTGGACTGTCAAAGGCGCAGAACCGAGGCAGAGGGTCAGTACTGAGAGAGTACTACCCTGTCAATGAGTCAGTACTGAGGCAGTGCTGTACTGTCAGAGTGTCAGTTCTGATGGACAGCAGTACTGTCAGAGGTTTTGGCCTGAGATTGGGCCACAATGTCGGAGGGTCAGTATAGGGCCACTTCCACACTGTCAGAGAGTCAGTACTGAGGGAATGCTATACTGTCAGAGCGTCAGTACTGAGGGAGTGCTGGACTGACAGAGGGTCAGTACTGAGGCACTGCTGGACTGTCAGAGGTGCACGACCAAGGCAATGGGTCAGTACTGAGGGAGTGCTACCCTGTCACTGACTCAGTACTGATGCAGTACTAAACTGTCAGAGTGTCAGTTCTGATGGAGTGCTGTACTATCAGAGGTTTTGTCCTGAGATTGGGCCACACTGTCAGAGGATCAGTATAGGGCCACTTCCAAACAGTCAAAGAGTCAGTACTGAGGGAGTGCATCACTATCAGAGGGTTAGTGTGGGGAGAGTGCAGTATTGTCAGAGGGTCAGTGTGGAGGGAGTGCAGCATTGTCAGAGGGTCAGTGTGGACGGAGTGCAGCATTGTCAGAGGATCAGTGTGGACGGAGTGCAGCATTGTCAGAAAGTCAGTACTGAGGGAGTGCATCACTATCAGAGGGTCAGTGTGGAGGGAGTGCAGTATTGTCAGAGGGTCAGTGTGGAGGGAGTGCAGCATTGTCAGAGGGTCAGTGTGGACGGAGTGCAGCATTGTCATAGGATCAGTGTGGAGGGAGTGCAGCAGTGTCAGAAGGTCAGTGTGGAGGGAGTGCAGCATTGTCAGAGGGTCAGTGCGGAGGGAGTGCAGCAGCGTCAGAGGGTCAGTGTGGGGGGAGTGCAGCATTGTCAGAGGATCAGTATGCAGGGAGTGCAGCATTGTCAGAGGGTCAGTGTGGACGGAGTGGAGCATTGCCAGAGGATCAGTGTGGAGGGAGTGCAGCTTTGTCAGAGGATCAGTGTGGAGGGAGTGCAGCGTTATCAGAGGATCAGTGTGGAGGGAGTGCAGCATTGTCAGAGGATCAGTGTGGAGGGAGTGCTGCATTATCAGAGGATCAGTGTGGAGGGGGTGCAACATTGTCAGGGGATCAGTGTGGAGGGAGTGCTGCATTGTCAGAGGATCAGTATGGAGGAAGTGCAGCATTGTCAGACGATCAGTGCAGAGGGAGTTCAGCATTGTCAGAGAGTCAGTTTGGAGGGGATGCAGAATTGTCAGAGAGTTAGTGTGGAGGGAGTGCAGCATTGTCAGAGAGTTAGTGTGGAGGGAGTGCAGCATTTTCAGAGGATCAGTGTGGAGGGAGTGCAGAATTGTCAGAGGGTCAGTGTGGAGGGAGTACAGCATTGTCAGAGAGTCAGTGTGGAGGGTGTGCTGTATTGTGAGAGAGTCAGTGTGGAGGGAGTGCAGCATTTTCAGTGGATCAGTATGGGGGGTGCAGCATTGTCAGAGGGTCAGTGTGGAGGGAGTGCAGCATTGTCAGAGGGTCAGTGTGGAGGGGGTGCAGCATTGTCAGAGGGTCAGTGCGGAGGGAGTGCAGCATTGTCAGAGGATCAGTGTGGAGGGAGTGCAGAATTGTCAGAGGGTCAGTGCGGAGGGAGTGCAGCATTGTCTGAGGATCAATGTGGAGGGAATGCAGCATTGTCAGAGAGTCAGTGTGGGGGGAGGGCAGAATTGTCAGAGGGTCAGTGCGGAGGGAGTGCAGCATTGTCTGAGGATCAATGTGGAGGGAATGCAGCATTGTCAGAGAGTCAGTGTGGAGGGAGTTCAGCATTGTCATAGGGTCAGTATGGAGGGAGTGCAGCATTGTCAGAGGGTCAGTGTGGAGGGGGTGCATCATTGTCTGAGAGTCAGTGCGGGGGGAGGGCAGTAATCTCAGAGGGTCAGTGTGGAGGGAGTGCAGCATTGTCAGAGGGTCAGTGTGGAGGGAGTGCAGCATTGTCAGAGGATCCGTGTGGAGGGAGTGCAGCATTGTCAGAGAGTCAGTACTGAGGGAGTGCATCACTGTCAGAGAGTGAGTGTGGAGGGAGTGCTGTATTGACAGAGGGTTAGTGTGGAGGGAGTGCAGCATTGTCAGAGGATCAGTGTGGAGGGAGTGCAGCATTGTCAAAGGGTCAGTATGGAGGGAGTGCAGCATTGTCAGAGGATCAGTGTGGACGGAGTGCAGCATTGTCCGAGAGTCAGTACTGACGGAGTGCATCACTATCAGAGTGTCAGTGTGGAGGGAGTGCAGTACTGTCAGAGGGTCAGTGTGGACGGAATGCCGCATTGTCAGAGTGTCATTGTGGAGGGAGTGCAGCATTGTCAGAGGGTCAGTGTGGAGGGACTGCAGCATTGTCAGAGAATCAGTGTGGAGGGAGTGCAACATTATCAGAGGGTCAGTGTGGAGGGAGTGCAGCATTGAAAGAGGGTCAGTGTGGAGGGAGTGCAGCATTGTCAGAGGATCAGTGTGGAGGGAGCGCAGCATTGTCAGAGGTTTCGTGTGGAGGGAGTGCAGCATTGTCAGAGGATCAGTGTGGGGGGAGTACAGCATTTTCAGAGAGTCAGTACTGAGGGAGTGCATCACTATCAGAGGGTCAGTGTGGAGGGAGTGCAGTATTGTCAGAGGGTCAGTGTAGACGGAATGCAGCCTTGTCAGAGTGTCAGTGTGGAGGGAGTGCAGCATTGTCAGAGGGTCAGTGTGGAGGGAGTGCAGCATTTTCAGAGGATCAGTGTGGAGGGAGTGCAGCATTGTCAGAGGGTCAGTGTGGAGGGAGTACAGCATTGTCAGAGAGTCAGTGTGAAGGGCGTGCTGTATTGTGAGAGAGTCAGTGTGGAGGGAGTGCAGCATTGTCAGATGATCAGTGTGGAGGGTGTGCAGCATTGTCAGTGGGTCAGTTTGGGGGAGTGCAGCAGTGTCAGAGGGTCAGTATGGAGGGAGTGCAGCATTGTCAGCGGATCAGTGTGGAGGGAGTGCATCATTGTCAGAGGATCAGTGTGGAGGGAGTGCATCATTATCACAGGATCAGTAAGGAAAAGGTGCAGCATTGTCAGACGATCAGTGCAGAGGGAGTGCAGCATTGTCAGAGAGTCAGTGTGGAGTGGGTGCAGCATTGTCAGAGAGTCAGTGTGGACGGAGTGCAGCATTGTCTGAGGGTCAGTGTGGAGGCAGTGCAGCATTGACAGAGGATCAATGTGGAGGGAGTGCAGCATTGTCAGAGGGTCAGTGTGGAGGGAGTGCAGCATTGTCAGAGTGTCAGTGAGGAGGGAGTGCACCATTGTCAGAGGATCAGTGTGGAGGGAGTGCATCATTGTCTGAGAGTCAGTGCGCGGGGAGGGCATTAGTGTCAGAGCGTCAGTGTGGAGGGAGTGTAGCATTGTCAGAGGATCCGTGTGGAGGGAGTGCGGCATTGTCAGAGAGTCAGTACTGAGGGAGTGCATCACTATCAGAGAGTCAGTGTGGAGGGAGTGCAGCATTGTCAGAGGGTCAGTGTGGAGGGGGTGCAAAATTGTCAGATGGTCAGTGTGGAGGGAGTGCAGCATTGTCAGAGGGTCAGTGTGGAGGGAGTGCAGCATTGTCAGAGGGTCAGTTTGGAGGGGGTGCAGCATTGTCAGAGAGGCAGTTTGGAGGGAGTGCAGCGTTGTCAGAGGATCAGTGTGGAGGGAGTGCAGCATTTTCAGAGAGTCAGTGTGGAAGGGGTGCAGAATTATCAGTGGATCAGTATGGAGGGAGTGCAGCATTGTCAGAGGATCAGTGTGGAGGGCGTGCAGCATTGTCAGAGGTTCAGTGTGGAGGGAGTGCAGCATTGTCAGAGGATCAGTGTGGAGGGAGTGCAGCATTGTCAGAGGATCAGTGAGGAGGGAGTGCATCATTGTCAGAGAGTCAGATTGGGGGAGGGCAGCATTGTCAGAGGGTCAGTGTGGAGTGAGTGCAGCATTGTCAGAGAGAGAGTACTGAGGGAGTGCATCACTATCAGAGGGTCAGTGTGGAGGTAGTGCTGTATTGACAGAGGGTCAGTGTGGAGGGAGTGCAGCATTGTCAGAGGGTAAGTATGGAGGGAGTGCATCATTGTCAGAGGGTCAGTGTGGAGGGTTTGCAGCATTGTCAGAGGGTCAGTGTGGAGGGAGTGCAGCATTGTCAGGGGGTCAGTGTGGAGGGAGTGCAGCATTGTCAGAGGATCAGTGTGGAGGGTTTGCAGCATTGTCAGAGGGTCAGTGTGGAGGGAGTGCAGCATTGTCAGAGGATCAGTGTGGAGGGAGTGCAGCATTGTCAGAGGGTCAGTGTGGAGGGAGTCCAGCATTGTCAGATGATCAGTGTGGAGGGAGTGCAGCATTGTCAGAGGGTCAGTGTAGGCGAAGTGCAGCATTGCCAGAGGATCAGTGTGGAGGGAGTGCAGCATTGTCAGAGTGTCAGTGTGGAGGGTCTGCAGCATTGCCAGAGGATCAGTGTGGAGGGAGTGCAGCATTGTCAGAGGGTCAGTGTGGAGGGAATGCAGCATTATCAGAGAAACAGTGTGGTGGGGCTGCAGCATTGTCAGAGGTTCAGCATGGAGGGAGTGCAGCATTGTCATAGGATCAGTGTAGAGGGAGTGCAGCATTGTCAGAGGGTCAGTGTGGAGGGAGCGCAGCATTGTTAGAGGATCAGTGTTGAGGGAGTGCAGCATTGTCAAAGGATCAGTGTGGAGGGTGTGAAGCATTGTCTGAGGGTCAGTTTGGGGGAGTGAAGCATTGTCATACAGTAAGTGTGGAGGGAGTGCAGCATTGTCAGAGAGGCAGTGTGGAGGGAGTGCAGCGTTGTCAGAGGATCAGTGTGGAGGGAGTGCAGCATTTTCAGAGAGTCAGTGTGGAAGGGGTGCAGAATTATCAGTGGATCAGTATGGAGGGGGTGCAGCATTGTCAGAGGATCAGTGTGGAGGGCATGCAGCATTGTCAGAGGTTCAGTGTGGAGGGAGTGCAGCATTGTCAGAGGATCAGTGTGGACGGAGTGCAGAATTGTCAGAGGATCAGTGTGGAGGCAGAGCAGCATTGTCAGGGGATCAATGTGGAGGGAGAGCAGCATTGTCAGAGAGTCAGTGTCGACAGAGTGCAACATTGTCAGAGGGTCAGTATGGAGGGAGTGCAGCATTGTCAGAAGTTCAGTGTGGAGGGAGTGCAGCATTGTCAGAGGATCAGTGTGGAGGAAGTGCATCATTGTCTGACAGTCAGTGTGGGGGGAAGGCAGTAGTGTCAGAGGGTCAGTGTGGAGGGGGTGCAGCATTGTCAGAGAGTCAGTGTGGAGGGAGTGCAGCATTGTCAGAGGTTCAGTGTGGAGGGGGTGCAGCAGTATCAGAGGATCAGTATGGAGGGGGTGCAGAATTGTCTGAGGATCAGTGTGGAGGGGGTGCAGCATTGTCAGAGTGTCAGTGTGGAGGGCGTGCAGCATTGTCAGAGGATCAGTGTGCAGGGAGTGCAGCATTGTCAGAGGGTCAGTGTGGAGGCAGTGCAGCATTGTCAGAGGAGCAATGTGGAGGGAGTGCAGCATTGTCAGAGAGGCAGTGTGGAGGGAGTGCAGCATTGTCAGAGGGTCAGAATGGAGGGAGTGCAGCATTGTCAGAGGGTCAGTGTGGAGGGAATGCTGCATTGTCAGAGGATCAGTGTGGAGGGAGTGCATCATTGTCAGAGAGTCAGTGTGGGGGGAGGGCAGAAGTGTCAGAGGATCAGTGTAGCGGGAGTGCAGCATTGTCAAAGGGTCAGTGTGGTGGGAGTGCAGCATTGTCAGAGGATCAGAATGGAGGGTGTGGAGGAAGTGTGGAGGAAGTGCAGCATTGTCAGAGGATCAGTGTGGACCGATTGCATCATTGTCAGAGGGTTAGTGTGGAGGAGGTGCAGCATTGTCAGAGAGTCAGTGTGGAGGGAGTGCAGCAGTGTCAGAGGAACAGTGTAGAGGGAGTGAAGCATTGTCAGAGGGTCAGTGTGGAGGGATTGCAGCATTGTCAGAAGATCAATGTGGCGGGAGAGCAGCATTGTCAGAGGGTCAGTGTCGAGGGAGTGCAGCATTGTCAGAGAGTCAGTGTGGAGCGGGGGCAGCATTTTCAGAGAGTCAGTGTGGGGGGGGGGCAGCATTGTCAGAGAGTACGTGTGGAGGGATTGCAGCATTGTCAGAGGATCAGTGCGGAGGGAGTGCAGCATTATCAGAGGATCAGTGTGGAGGGGGTGCAGTATTGTCAGAGGATCATTGTGGAGGGGGTGCAGCATTGTCAGAGGATCAGTATGGAGGGGATGCAGCATTTTCAGAGGATCAGGATGGAGGTGGGGCAGCATTGTCAGAGATTCAGTGTGGAGGGAGTGCAGCATTGTCAGAAGATCAGTGTGGAGGGAGTGCAGCATTGTCAGAGAGATAGTGTGGAGGGAGTGCAGCATTGTCAGAGGGTCAGTGTGGAGGGAGTGCATCATTGTCAGAAGATCAGTGTGGAGGGAGTGCTGCATTGTCAGAGGGTCAGTGTGGAGTGAGTGCAGCATTGTCAGAGGATAAGTGTGGTGGGAGTACAGCATTGTCAGAGAGTCAGTGTACAGGGAGTGCAGCAGTGTCAGAGGATCAGTGTCGACGGAGTGCAGCATTGTCAGAAGATCAGTGTGGAGGGAGTGCAGCATTGGCAGAAGATCAGTGTGGAGGGAGTGCAGCATTGTCAGAAGATCAGTGTGGAGGGAGTGCAGCATTGTCAGAAGATCAGTGTGGAGGGAGTGCAGCATTGTCAGAGAGTCAGGAAGGAGGGAGTGCAGCATTGTCAGAGTGTCAGGACGGTGGGAGTGCAGCATTGTCAGAGGATCAGTGTGGAGGGAGTGCAGCTTTGTCAGGGAGTCAATATGGAGGGAGTGCAGTATTGTCAGAGGATCAGTGTGGAGGGAGTGCAGCATTGTCAGAGGATCAGTGTGGAGGGAGTGCAGCATTGTCAGAGGATCAGTGTGGAAGGGGTGCAGCATTGTCGGAGGTTTAGTGTGGAGGCAGTGCAGCATTGTCAGAGGATCAGTGTGGAGGGAGTGCAGCATTATCAGAGGATCAGTGTGGAGGGTCTGCAGTATAATCAGAGGACCAGTGTGGAGGGCATGCAGCATTGTCAGAGGGTCAGTGTGGAGGGAGTGCAGCATTGTCAGCGGATCAGTGTGGAGGGGGTGCAGCAATGTCAGAGGATCAGTGTGGAGGGTGGGCAGCATTGTCAGAGGGTCATTGTGGAGGGAGTGCATCATTTTCAGAGGGTCAGTGTGGGGGGAGTGCAGCAGTGTCAGATGGCCAGTGTTGTGGGAGGACATCATTGTCAGAGGGTCAGTGTAGGCGAAGTGCAGCATTGCCAGAGGATCAGTGTGGAGGGAGTGCAGCATTGTCAGAGTGTCAGTGTGGAGGGTCTGCAGCATTGCCAGAGGATCAGTGTGGAGGGAGTGCAGCATTGTCAGAGGGTCAGTGTGGAGGGAATGCAGCATTATCAGAGAAACAGTGTGGTGGGGCTGCAGCATTGTCAGAGGTTCAGCATGGAGGGAGTGCAGCATTGTCATAGGATCAGTGTAGAGGGAGTGCAGCATTGTCAGAGGGTCAGTGTGGATGGAGCGCAGCATTGTTAGAGGATCAGTGTTGAGGGAGTGCAGCATTGTCAAAGGATCAGTGTGGAGGGTGTGAAGCATTGTCTGAGGGTCAGTTTGGGGGAGTGAAGCATTGTCATACAGTAAGTGTGGAGGGAGTGCAGCATTGTCAGAGAGGCAGTGTGGAGGGAGTGCAGCGTTGTCAGAGGATCAGTGTGGAGGGAGTGCAGCATTTTCAGAGAGTCAGTGTGGAAGGGGTGCAGAATTATCAGTGGATCAGTATGGAGGGGGTGCAGCATTGTCAGAGGATCAGTGTGGAGGGCATGCAGCATTGTCAGAGGTTCAGTGTGGAGGGAGTGCAGCATTGTCAGAGGATCAGTGTGGACGGAGTGCAGAATTGTCAGAGGATCAGTGTGGAGGCAGAGCAGCATTGTCAGGGGATCAATGTGGAGGGAGTGCAGCATTGTCAGAGAGTCAGTGTCGACAGAGTGCAACATTGTCAGAGGGTCAGTATGGAGGGAGTGCAGCATTGTCAGAAGTTCAGTGTGGAGGGAGTGCAGCATTGTCAGAGGATCAGTGTGGAGGAAGTGCATCATTGTCTGACAGTCAGTGTGGGGGGAAGGCAGTAGTGTCAGAGGGTCAGTGTGGAGGGGGTGCAGCATTGTCAGAGAGTCAGTGTGGAGGGAGTGCAGCATTGTCAGAGGTTCAGTGTGGAGGGGGTGCAGCAGTATCAGAGGATCAGTATGGAGGGGGTGCAGAATTGTCTGAGGATCAGTGTGGAGGGGGTGCAGCATTGTCAGAGTGTCAGTGTGGAGGCAGTGCAGCATTGTCAGAGGAGCAATGTGGAGCTAGTGCAGCATTGTCAGAGGGTCAGTGTGGAGGGAGTGCAGCATTGTCAGAGAGTCAGTGTGGAGGGCGTGCAGCATTGTCAGAGGATCAGTGTGGAGGGAGTGCAGCATTGTCAGAGGGTCAGAATGGAGGGAGTGCAGCATTGTCAGAGGGTCAGTGTGGAGGGAATGCTGCATTGTCAGAGGATCAGTGTGGAGGGAGTGCATCATTGTCAGAGAGTCAGTGTGGGGGGAGGGCAGAAGTGTCAGAGGATCAGTGTAGCGGGAGTGCAGCATTGTCAAAGGGTCAGTGTGGTGGGAGTGCAGCATTGTCAGAAGATCAGTGTGGAGAGAGTGCAGCATTGTCAGAGAGGCAGTGTGGAGGGAGTGCAGCATTGTCAGAGGATCAGAATGGAGGGTGTGGAGGAAGTGTGGAGGAAGTGCAGCATTGTCAGAGGATCAGTGTGGACCGATTGCATCATTGTCAGAGAGTCAGTGTGGAGGGAGTGCAGCAGTGTCAGAGGAACAGTGTAGAGGGAGTGAAGCATTGTCAGAGGGTCAGTGTGGAGGGATTGCAGCATTGTCAGAAGATCAGTGTGGCGGGAGAGCAGCATTGTCAGAGGGTCAGTGTCGAGGGAGTGCAGCATTGTCAGAGAGTCAGTGTGGAGCGGGGGCAGCATTTTCAGAGAGTCAGTGTGGGAGGGGGGCAGCATTGTCAGAGAGTACGTGTGGAGGGATTGCAGCATTGTCAGAGGATCAGTGCGGAGGGAGTGCAGCATTATCAGAGGATCAGTGTGGAGGGGGTGCAGTATTGTCAGAGGATCATTGTGGAGGGGGTGCAGCATTGTCAGAGGATCAGTATGGAGGGGATGCAGCATTTTCAGAGGATCAGGATGGAGGTGGGGCAGCATTGTCAGAGATTCAGTGTGGAGGGAGTGCAGCATTGTCAGAAGATCAGTGTGGAGGGAGTGCAGCATTGTCAGAGAGATAGTGTGGAGGGAGTGCAGCATTGTCAGAGGGTCAGTGTGGAGGGAGTGCATCATTGTCAGAAGATCAGTGTGGAGGGAGTGCTGCATTGTCAGAGGGTCAGTGTGGAGTGAGTGCAGCATTGTCAGAGGATAAGTGTGGTGGGAGTACAGCATTGTCAGAGAGTCAGTGTACAGGGAGTGCAGCAGTGTCAGAGGATCAGTGTCGACGGAGTGCAGCATTGTCAGAAGATCAGTGTGGAGGGAGTGCAGCATTGGCAGAAGTTCAGTGTGGCGGGAGTGCAGCATTGTCAGAAGATCAGTGTGGAGGGAGTGCAGCATTGTCAGAAGATCAGTGTGGAGGGAGTGCAGCATTGTCAGAGAGTCAGGAAGGAGGGAGTGCAGCATTGTCAGAGTGTCAGGACGGTGGGAGTGCAGCATTGTCAGAGGATCAGTGTGGAGGGAGTGCAGCTTTGTCAGGGAGTCAATATGGAGGGAGTGCAGTATTGTCAGAGGATCAGTGTGGAGGGAGTGCAGCATTGTCAGAGGATCAGTGTGGAGGGAGTGCAGCATTGTCAGAGGATCAGTGTGGAAGGGGTGCAGCATTGTCGGAGGTTTAGTGTGGAGGGAGCGCAGCATTGTCAGAGGATCAGTGTGGAGGGAGTGCAGCATTATCAGAGGATCAGTGTGGAGGGTCTGCAGTATAATCAGAGGACCAGTGTGGAGGGGATGCAGCATTGTCAGAGGGTCAGTGTGGAGGGAGTGCAGCATTGTCAGCGGATCAGTGTGGAGGGGGTGCAGCATTGTCAGAGGATCAGTGTGGAGGGTGGGCAGCATTGTCAGAGGATCAGTGTGGAGGGAGTGCAGCATTGTCAGAGGGTCAGTGTGGAGTGAGTGCATCATTTTCAGAGGGTCAGTGTGGGGGGAGTGCAGCAGTGTCAGATGGCCAGTGTTGTGGGAGGACATCATTGTCAGAGGGTCAGTGTAGGCGAAGTGCAGCATTGCCAGAGGATCAGTGTGGAGGGAGTGCAGCATTGTCAGAGTGTCAGTGTGGAGGGTCTGCAGCATTGCCAGAGGATCAGTGTGGAGGGAGTGCAGCATTGTCAGAGGGTCAGTGTGGAGGGAATGCAGCATTATCAGAGAAACAGTGTGGTGGGGCCGCAGCATTGTCAGAGGTTCAGCATGGAGGGAGTGCAGCATTGTCATAGGATCAGTGTAGAGGGAGTGCAGCATTGTCAGAGGGTCAGTGTGGAGGGAGCGCAGCATTGTTAGAGGATCAGTGTTGAGGGAGTGCAGCATTGTCAAAGGATCAGTGTGGAGGGAGTGCAGCATTGTCAGAGAGTCAGGAAGGAGGGAGTGCAGCATTGTCAGAGTGTCAGGACGGTGGGAGTGCAGCATTGTCAGAGGATCAGTGTGGAGGGAGTGCAGCTTTGTCAGGGAGTCAATATGGAGGGAGTGCAGTATTGTCAGAGGATCAGTGTGGAGGGAGTGCAGCATTGTCAGAGGATCAGTGTGGAGGGAGTGCAGCATTGTCAGAGGATCAGTGTGGAAGGGGTGCAGCATTGTCGGAGGTTTAGTGTGGAGGCAGTGCAGCATTGTCAGAGGATCAGTGTGGAGGGAGTGCAGCATTATCAGAGGATCAGTGTGGAGGGTCTGCAGTATAATCAGAGGACCAGTGTGGAGGGCATGCAGCATTGTCAGAGGGTCAGTGTGGAGGGAGTGCAGCATTGTCAGCGGATCAGTGTGGAGGGGGTGCAGCAATGTCAGAGGATCAGTGTGGAGGGTGGGCAGCATTGTCAGAGGGTCATTGTGGAGGGAGTGCATCATTTTCAGAGGGTCAGTGTGGGGGGAGTGCAGCAGTGTCAGATGGCCAGTGTTGTGGGAGGACATCATTGTCAGAGGGTCAGTGTAGGCGAAGTGCAGCATTGCCAGAGGATCAGTGTGGAGGGAGTGCAGCATTGTCAGAGTGTCAGTGTGGAGGGTCTGCAGCATTGCCAGAGGATCAGTGTGGAGGGAGTGCAGCATTGTCAGAGGGTCAGTGTGGAGGGAATGCAGCATTATCAGAGAAACAGTGTGGTGGGGCTGCAGCATTGTCAGAGGTTCAGCATGGAGGGAGTGCAGCATTGTCATAGGATCAGTGTAGAGGGAGTGCAGCATTGTCAGAGGGTCAGTGTGGATGGAGCGCAGCATTGTTAGAGGATCAGTGTTGAGGGAGTGCAGCATTGTCAAAGGATCAGTGTGGAGGGTGTGAAGCATTGTCTGAGGGTCAGTTTGGGGGAGTGAAGCATTGTCATACAGTAAGTGTGGAGGGAGTGCAGCATTGTCAGAGAGGCAGTGTGGAGGGAGTGCAGCGTTGTCAGAGGATCAGTGTGGAGGGAGTGCAGCATTTTCAGAGAGTCAGTGTGGAAGGGGTGCAGAATTATCAGTGGATCAGTATGGAGGGGGTGCAGCATTGTCAGAGGATCAGTGTGGAGGGCATGCAGCATTGTCAGAGGTTCAGTGTGGAGGGAGTGCAGCATTGTCAGAGGATCAGTGTGGACGGAGTGCAGAATTGTCAGAGGATCAGTGTGGAGGCAGAGCAGCATTGTCAGGGGATCAATGTGGAGGGAGTGCAGCATTGTCAGAGAGTCAGTGTCGACAGAGTGCAACATTGTCAGAGGGTCAGTATGGAGGGAGTGCAGCATTGTCAGAAGTTCAGTGTGGAGGGAGTGCAGCATTGTCAGAGGATCAGTGTGGAGGAAGTGCATCATTGTCTGACAGTCAGTGTGGGGGGAAGGCAGTAGTGTCAGAGGGTCAGTGTGGAGGGGGTGCAGCATTGTCAGAGAGTCAGTGTGGAGGGAGTGCAGCATTGTCAGAGGTTCAGTGTGGAGGGGGTGCAGCAGTATCAGAGGATCAGTATGGAGGGGGTGCAGAATTGTCTGAGGATCAGTGTGGAGGGGGTGCAGCATTGTCAGAGTGTCAGTGTGGAGGGCGTGCAGCATTGTCAGAGGATCAGTGTGCAGGGAGTGCAGCATTGTCAGAGGGTCAGTGTGGAGGCAGTGCAGCATTGTCAGAGGAGCAATGTGGAGGGAGTGCAGCATTGTCAGAGAGGCAGTGTGGAGGGAGTGCAGCATTGTCAGAGGGTCAGAATGGATGGAGTGCAGCATTGTCAGAGGGTCAGTGTGGAGGGAATGCTGCATTGTCAGAGGATCAGTGTGGAGGGAGTGCATCATTGTCAGAGAGTCAGTGTGGGGGGAGGGCAGAAGTGTCAGAGGATCAGTGTAGCGGGAGTGCAGCATTGTCAAAGGGTCAGTGTGGTGGGAGTGCAGCATTGTCAGAAGATCAGTGTGGAGAGAGTGCAGCATTGTCAGAGAGGCAGTGTGGAGGGAGTGCAGCATTGTCAGAGGATCAGAATGGAGGGGGTGCAGCATTGTCTGAGGATCAGTGTGGAGGGGGTGCAGCATTGTCAGAGGGTCAGTGTGGAGGAAGTGCAGCATTGTCAGAGGATCAGTGTGGACCGATTGCATCATTGTCAGAGGGTTAGTGTGGAGGAGGTGCAGCATTGTCAGAGAGTCAGTGTGGAGGGAGTGCAGCAGTGTCAGAGGAACAGTGTAGAGGGAGTGAAGCATTGTCAGAGGGTCAGTGTGGAGGGATTGCAGCATTGTCAGAAGATCAGTGTGGCGGGAGAGCAGCATTGTCAGAGGGTCAGTGTCGAGGGAGTGCAGCATTGTCAGAGAGTCAGTGTGGAGCGGGGGCAGCATTTTCAGAGAGTCAGTGTGGGGGGGGGGGCAGCATTGTCAGAGAGTACGTGTGGAGGGATTGCAGCATTGTCAGAGGATCAGTGCGGAGGGAGTGCAGCATTATCAGAGGATCAGTGTGGAGGGGGTGCAGTATTGTCAGAGGATCATTGTGGAGGGGGTGCAGCATTGTCAGAGGATCAGTGTGGAGGGGATGCAGCATTTTCAGAGGATCAGGATGGAGGTGGGGCAGCATTGTCAGAGATTCAGTGTGGAGGGAGTGCAGCATTGTCAGAAGATCAGTGTGGAGGGAGTGCAGCATTGTCAGAGAGACAGTGTGGAGGGAGTGCAGCATTGTCAGAGGGTCAGTGTGGAGGGAGTGCATCATTGTCAGAAGATCAGTGTGGAGGGAGTGCTGCATTGTCAGAGGGTCAGTGTGGAGTGAGTGCAGCATTGTCAGAGGATAAGTGTGGTGGGAGTACAGCATTGTCAGAGAGTCAGTGTACAGGGAGTGCAGCAGTGTCAGAGGATCAGTGTCGACGGAGTGCAGCATTGTCAGAAGATCAGTGTGGAGGGAGTGCAGCATTGGCAGAAGATCAGTGTGGCGGGAGTGCAGCATTGTCAGAAGATCAGTGTGGAGGGAGTGCAGCATTGTCAGAAGATCAGTGTGGAGGGAGTGCAGCATTGTCAGATAGTCAGGAAGGAGGGAGTGCAGCATTGTCAGAGTGTCAGGACGGTGGGAGTGCAGCATTGTCAGAGGATCAGTGTGGAGGGAGTGCAGCTTTGTCAGGGAGTCAATATGGAGGGAGTGCAGTATTGTCAGAGGATCAGTGTGGAGGGAGTGCAGCATTGTCAGAGGATCAGTGTGGAGGGAGTGCAGCATTGTCAGAGGATCAGTGTGGAAGGGGTGCAGCATTGTCGGAGGTTTAGTGTGGAGGGAGTGCAGCATTGTCAGAGGATCAGTGTGGATGGAGTGCAGCATTATCAGAGGATCAGTGTGGAGGGTCTGCAGGAAAATCAGAGGACCAGTGTGGAGGGGATGCAGCATTGTCAGAGGGTCAGTGTGGAGGGAGTGCATCATTGTCAGCGGATCAGTGTGGAGGGGGTGCAGCATTGTCAGAGGATCAGTGTGGAGGGTGGGCAGCATTGTCAGAGGATCAGTGTGGAGGGAGTGCAGCATTGTCAGAGGGTCAGTGTGGAGTGAGTAGCAGCATTGTCAGAAGGTCAGTGTGGGGGGAGTGCAGCAGTGTCAGATGGCCAGTGTTGTGGGAGGACATCATTGTCAGAGGGTCAGTGTGGAGGGAGTGCAGCATTGTCAGCGGATCAGTGTGGAGGGGGTGCAGCATTGTCAGAGATTCAGTATGGCGGGAGTGCAGCAGTGTCAGAGGGTCAGTTTGGAGGGAGTTCAGCATTGTCAGAGGGTCAGTGTGGAGGGAGTGCAGCATTTTCAGAGGATCAGTGTGGAGGGAGTGCATCATTGTCAGAGGGTCAGTGTGGAGGGAGTGCATCATTGTCAGAAGGTCAGTGTGGGGGGAGTGCAGCAGTGTCAGATGGCCAGTGTTGTGGGAGGACATCATTGTCAGAGGGTCAGTGTGGCGGGAATGCAGCAGTGTCAGATGGTCAGTGTAGAGGGAGTGGAGCATTGTCAGAGAGTCAGGAAGGAGGGAGTGCAGCATTGTCAGAGTGTCAGGACGGTGGGAGTGCAGCATTGTCAGAGGATCAGTGTGGAGGGAGAGCAGCTTTGTCAGAGAGTCAATATGGAGGGAGTGCAGTATTGTCAGAGGATCAGTGTGGAGGGAGTGCAGCATTGTCAGAGGATCAGTGTGGAGGGAGTGCAGCTTTGTCAGAGAGTCAGTATGGAGGGAGTGCAGCATTGTCAGAGAGGCAGTGTGGAGGGAGTGCAGCATTGTCAGAGGGTCAGCATGGAGGGAGTGCAGCATTGTCAGAGGGTCAGGACGGTGGGAGTGCAGCATTGTCAGAGGATCAGTGTGGAGGGAGTGCAGCATTGTCAGAGAGTCAGTATGGAGGGAGTGCAGCATTGTCAGAGGGTCAGTGTGGAGGCAGTGCAGCATTGTCAGAGGAGCAATGTGAAGGGAGTGCAGCATTGTCAGAGGTTTAGTGTGGAGGGAGTGCATCATTGTCAGAGGGTCAGTGTGGAGGGGGTGCAGCATTGTCAGAGGGTCAGTGTGGAGGGAGTGCAGCATTGTCAGAAGAACAGTGTGGAGGGAGTGCAGTATTGTCAGAGGATCAGTGTGGAGGGTGTGCAGCAAAGTCAGAGGTTCAGTTTGGAGGAATTGCTGCATTGTTAGTGGATCAGTGTGGAGGGAGTGCAGCATTGTCAGAGGGTCAGTGTGGAGGGTGAGCAGCATTGTCAGAGAGTCAGTTTGGAGGGCGGGGC
Organism: Chiloscyllium punctatum; assembly: GCF_047496795.1. Classification (NCBI taxonomy): domain Eukaryota; kingdom Metazoa; phylum Chordata; class Chondrichthyes; order Orectolobiformes; family Hemiscylliidae; genus Chiloscyllium; species Chiloscyllium punctatum. The sequence continues at coordinate 100,278 of NW_027310009.1, forward strand.
AGCATTGTCAGAGAGTCAGTGTGGAGAGGGGCAGCATTATCAGACGATCAGTATGGAGGGGATGCAGTATTGTCAGAGTATCATTGTGGAGGGGGTGCAGCATTGTCAGTGAATCAGTATGGAGGGGGTGCAACATTGCCAGAGATTCAGTGTGGATTGAGTGCAGCATTGTCAGAAGATCAGTGTGGAGGGAGTGCAGCATTGTCAGAGAGTCAGTGTGGAGGGCGTGCTGTATTGTGAGAGAGTCAGTGTGGAGGGAGTGCAGCATTGTCAGAGGATCAGTGTGGAGGGAGTGCAGCATTATCAGAGGATCAGTATGGAGGGGGTGCACATTGTCAGAGGGTCAGTGTGGACGGATTCCAGCATTGTCAGACAATCAGTGTGGAGGAGGTGCAGCATTGTCTGAGGATCAGTCTGGAGGTGGTGCAGCATTGTCAGAGGATCAGTGTGGAGGGACTGCAGCATTGTCAGAGGGGCAGTGTGGAAGGAGTGCAGCATTGTCAGAGGATCAGTGTGGAAGGGGTGCAGCATTGTCGGAAGTTTATGTGGAGGGAGTGCAGCATTGTCAGAGGATCAGTGTGGAGGGAGTGCAGCATTATCAGAGGATCAGTGTGGAGGGTCTGCAGTATAATCAGAGGATCAGTGTGGAGGGGATGCAGCATTGTAAGAGGGTCAGTGTGGAGGGAGTGCAGCATTGTCAGCGGATCAGTGTGGAGGGGGTGCAGCATTGTCAGAGGATCAGTGTGGAGGGTGGGCAGCATTGTCAGAGGATCAGTGTGGAGGGAGTGCAGCATTGTCAGAGGGTCAGTGTGGAGTGAGTGCAGCATTGTCAAAGGATCAGTGTGGAGGGAGTGCATTATGGTCAGAGATTCAGTGTGGGGGGAGTGCATCATTTTCATAGGGTCAGTGTGGAGGGGATGCAGCATTGTCAGAGGGTCAGTGTGGAGGGAGTGCATCATTGTCAGAAGGTCAGTGTGGGGGGAGTGCAGCAGTGTCAGATGGTCAGTGTTGGGGGAGTGCAGCAGTGTCAGAGGGTCAGTATGGAGGGAGTACATCATTGTCAGAGGGTCAGTGTGGCGGGAATGCAGCAGTGTCAGATGGTCAGTGTAGAGGGAGTGCAGCATTGTCAGAGAGTCAGGAAGGAGCGAGTGCAGCATTGTCAGAGTGTCAGGACGGTGGGAGTGCAGCATTGTCAGAGGATCAGTGTGGAGGGAGTGCAGCTTTGTCAGACAGTCAGTATGGAGGGAGTGCAGTATTGTCAGAGGATCAGTGTGGAGGGAGCGCAGCATTGTCAGAGGAGCAATGTGGAGGGAGTGCAGCATTGTCAGAGAGGCAGTGTGGAGGGAGTGCAGCATTGTCAGAGGGTCAGCATGGAGGGAGTGCAGCATTGTCAGAGGATCAGGACGGTGGGAGTGCAGCATTGTCAGAGGATCAGTGTGGAGGGAGTGCAGCATTGTCAGAGGAGCAATGTGGAGGGAGTGCAGCATTGTCAGAGAGGCAGTGTGGAGGGCGTGCAGCATTGTCAGAGGCTCAGAATGGAGAGAGTGCATCATTGTCAGAGGGTCAGTGTAGGGGGAGTGCAGCAGTGTCAGAAGGTCAGTGTTGGGGGAGTGCTGCCGTGTCAGAGGGTCAGTATGGAGGGGTTACATCATTGTCAGCGGGTCAGTGTGGCGGGAATGCAGCAGTGTCAGATGGTCAGTGTCGGTGGTGTTCAGCAGTGACAGCGGGTCAGTATGGAGGGAGTGAAGCATTGTCAGAGGGTCATTGTCGGGGGAGTGCAGCAGTGTCAGAGGGTCAGTTTGGAGGGGGTGTAGCATTGTCAGAGATTCAGGACGGAGGGAGTGCAGCATCGTCAGAGGATCAGTTTGGTTGGAGTGCAGAATTGTCAGAGAGTCAGTATGGAGGGAGTGCAGCATTGTCAGAGGATCAGTGTGGAGGGAGTGCAGCAGTGCCAGAGGATCAGTGTGGAGGGAGTGCAGCATTGTCAGAGAGTCAGGACGGAGGGATTACAGTGCAGTGAGAGGGTCAGTAATGATGAAGTGCGCAGTCTCTGATAATCAGTACTAATGGATGGCCATGCTGTCAGAGTGTCGCACTGTGAGAGGGTTACTACTGAGGGAGCGCTGCACTGTGAAAGGGTTAGAAAATGAGGGAGCATCGCAGTCTGAAGGGATTAGTACTGAGGGACCACCGCGATGTGAGGGGGTCAGTACTGAGGGAGCACGACACTCTGAGGGGATTAGTACTGAGGGATCACCGCGATGTGATGGGGTCAGTACTGAGGGAGCACCACACTCTGAGGGGATTAGTACTGAGGGACCACCGCGATGTGAGGGGGTCAGTACTGAGGGACCACCACACTACGTGTCAGACAGTCAGTACTGAGCGATTGCTGCATTGCCAGAGTGTCAGTACTGAGGGAGCGCTACACGGTCAGTGTGTCAGTTCTGTGGGAGTGTTGTTACCGAGGGTCAGTACTGAGGGAGAGCTGCACTGTCAAAGGGTCAGTTCTGAGGGAGTTCTGCTCTGACGGAGAGTCAGTACTGAGAAAATGCCACGTTATCGGAGGGTCGGTATCGAGGGAGTGCTGCACTGGAAGAGCATTTGTATTGAGGGAGGGCTACATTGTCGGATGGTCAGTACTGAGGGAATGCCACACTGTATGAGTATCAGTACAGAGGAAATGCTGCACTGTAGAAATGTCAGTGCAAAGAGAGTACTGCGGAGTCAGAGTGTCAGTACTGAGGGAATGCTGTTGTGTCAGAGCGTCATTTCTGAGGGTGTGCTGCAGTGTCAAAGGAGCAGTGCTGAGGGAGAGCTGCACTGAGAGAGGGTCAGTACTGAGGGAGTGCTGCACTGAGAGAGGGTCAGTACTGAGGGAGTGCTGCAGAGTCAGAGGGTCAGTACTGAGGGAATGCTGCACTGTCAGAGGGTCAGTACTAAGGGAATGCTGCAGAGTCAGAGGGTCAGTACTGAGGGAGTGCTGCAGAGTCAGAGGGTCAGTACTGAGGGAGTGCTGCAGAGTCAGAGGGTCAGTACTAAGGGAATGCTGCACTGTCAGAGGGTCAGTACGGAAGGATTGCAGCGCCGTCAGGGGCGCAGGGCCAAGGAGCTGTTGCAGTGTCAGAGGGTCAGTTCTGATGGAGTACTGCAGTGTCACAGGAACAGTACTGAAGGAGAGTAGCACTGTCAGAGGGCCAGTACTGAGGGAGTGCTGCACTGTCAGAGGGTCAGTACTGAGGGAGTGCGGCACTGTCGGAGGGTCAGTACTGAGGGAATGCTGAACTGTCGGAGGGTCAGTGCTAAGGGAGTGCTGCACTATCAGAGGGTCTATACTGTGGGAGCGCTGCACTGTGAGTGGGTCAGTACTCAGGGATTGCTACACTGTGAGAGGATCAGTACTGAGGGAGTGTTGCACTGTCAGAGGGTCAGTTCTGAGGGAGTGCTGCACTGTCAGATGGTCAGTACGGAGGGAGTGCTGCACTGTCAGAGGGCCAGTACTGAGGGAGTGCTGCACTGTCAGAGGGTCAGTACTGAGGGAGTGCTGCACTGTCGGAGGGTCAGTGCTGAGGGAGCGCTGTACTATCAGAGGGTCTAAATGTGGGAGCGCCGCACTGTGAGAGGGTCAGTACTCAGGGATTGCTACACTGTCAGAGGGTCAGTTCTGAGGGAATGCTGGACTGTCAGAGGGTCAGTTTGAGGGAGGGCTGCACTGTCAGAGAGTCAGTACTGAGGGAGTGCTGCACTGTCAGAGTGTCAGTACTTAGGGAGTGCTGCACTGTCAGTGGGTCAGTACTGAGGGAGCGCTGCACTGTCAGAGGGTCATTACTGAGGGAGTGCTGAACTGTCAGAGGGTCAGTACTGACGGAGTGCCACACTGTCAGAGGGTCAGTACTGAGGGAGTGCTGCGCTATCAGGGGGTCAGTAATGGGGGATTGCCGCAATGTCAGAGGATCAATCTGGGGTTAGTGCTGCACTGTGAGAATGTCAGTACTGAGGGAGTGCTGCACTGACAGAGAGTCAGTACTGAGGGAGTGCTGCAGTGTCAGAGAGTCAGTACTGAGGGAGTGCCACACTGTCAGAGGATCATTACTGAGGGAGTGCTGCACTGTCAGCGCATCGGTCTGGGGGATACCTGCATTGTAAGAGAGTCAGGACTGAGTGAGTGCCACACTATCAGATGGGCTGAATGGCCTAATTTCTGCTCCCATATCTTGTGGCCTATGAGGAATATCTGAAATTGTTCAGTACATTTCTGCCTCTGCTTCCTACATACCCTGCTCAGCAATGATTCCCACGTCCAGATTCCAGAGACTGTGTTCAAACAGACCACCTTCATTTGGTTACCACCCGCTTTTCCCAGTGTTGGAGTTTTCATTTCATGCGACTGACCTGCCAGCTCAAATGGATATTTTCATGCTGCAGGGCTGAGATTGATTCCTCAGCTTCCGTGTGCTCATCCCAAATGAATCCCACTGCCCCACACTCAGCACAGTCATGTGTTCCTTATTTCTGAGCTTCCCAATGCTAATCCATACTCCTCCAAATCATATCGCAGGCTAATTGCCTGGGAGAGAGGAGTTCTAAGAGGGGAAATAATAATCTGAAAGTACCTTACAGTGACATTACGGGTGATTTGATAATGAGAGAAAGAGTAGGTTGTGGAACACAGTGCAAATTTGCGCATGGACCCAGAGGCTACAGTGAATGGATTCATTTTGTCAATGCTCATTGGGACAGGGTTGATATGAAATTGTGAAGATGCTCTGTGATTCAATTAAATGAATTAGTATATATAGAGAGAGAGATGGTTCTGGGTGGTCTGGCATTCTTACAACCCAATAAATCCCCAAAGACGGTGGAAATGTATCTCAGTTTACCGAATGAGGTGATGGAGGAAGGAGCAGGTACACTTGCAAACATTTTCAAATCCCCTCTGGCCACAGTAGAGGTGTCGTCGGACTGACCATGTGGTACTGTTATTCAAGAAGGAACATGGGAAATATCAGGCAGCTACAGGCCAGTCAGGCTAATATCGTGGGTGGGACGTCTGTTTGAAGCAATTTTGGGAGAGAGAATTAATCAGCATTTAAAGAGACTGGAATTCATGAAGAACAGTCAGAATGGTTGTGTTAAGGAGGGGTCAGGTCTGACCAATGGGATTGCACTTTTTAAGGAAGTGACCAGGTGTGTAAATAAGGGCAATGCTTTCCTGTCTCCTGCTTGGAGGTCAGTAAGGCTTTTATCAGGATCCATATTGGAAACTGGTAGTGAAAATAAAAACTCAAGATCCAAGGAATTTGGCGCAGAATGCTGAGTGGGAGGAAGCAGGCAGTGATGACCCAATTAGAAATCTCTGTCTGTTCATGTCTCACTGTTGGGGTCTTACTGATGTGGTTGATCGAAAAGATTTAGATTTGAATGGTGGTGGGTTAATCATTGGGTTCATGAGTAATATGAAGATTGGTTGGGTGATAAATACTGAGGATGATATCCTTAGATTACAGAAGGATGTAGATGGCCTTGTCAGATGGACCGATCAGTGGCAACGTGTGAGGTGCATGAAGACTGGAGGGTGGTTAATGATGTGCATTACTGAAGTAAGGCTGCAAGGAACAGCCATTGAACTATGGAGCTGTGAGCCTGATGGCAGTGGTGGCTAAGCTGTTGGAGGGCATTCTGAGAGACAATTTACATGCATTTGGAAAAGCAAGAATTGATGAGGGATGGTCAGCTTGGCTTTGTTTGTGGAAATGATGTGTCCAACTTGATAGAGCTTTTGAAGGGATGACCAAGGAGACAGATGTTAAGGTTTCACATGGGAGGTTGCTTAGTAAAAGGTTAGATGAGATGGCATCCAGGGAGAGAGGACAGCACAGTGTATCAGTGGTTTGATTCTAACTCCCGGTGACTGTCTTTGTGGAGATTACACATTCTCTCTGTATCTGTGCGGGTTCCCTCCAGGTGATCCAGTTTCCTCCCACCGCCCAAAGATGCCATGGGAAATGCAGCATTACAGGGATAGAGTAGAGGTTGTGAGTCTGGGTGGGATGCTGTTCAGACAGTCAGTGTGGAGCCAATGGACCGAATGGCTTGCTTCTACACTGTAGGAATTCTAAAATTAATCCAGAGAGACAAGTAATGTTCTGGGGACCTGGGGCTCCAATCTTGGACAGGGGTGGATGTGGGTCCTTCCAGTCTGAAGTGGTTTGAACACAATCTGAGGGGGGAGCTGGGCTACATCCTGAAATGTTGAGGATGTGAATGTTTTGTGGAGCTACTGTCTAAGGGGCTTTGGGGGTTAAATACAATAAAGTGACGCTTTCTTCGGTAATGAGGGAGAACTTTCTGAGGTATTGAGGGAGAAATCTTTGAGGTATTTAGGGAGTACTATCTGAGGTACTGAGGGAGCACTATCTGAGGTATTGAGGGTGCATTTTCTGAGGTATTGAGGGTGAAGTTTCTGAAATATTGAGAGAGCACTTTCTGAGGTACTGAGGGAGCACTATCTGAGGTATTGAGGGAGCACTTTCTGAGGTATTGAGGGAGAACTATCTGAGGTATTGAGGGAGAACTACCTGAGGTACTGAGGGAGAACTATCTGAGGTATTGAGATAGAACAATCTGAGGTACTGAGGGAGCACTTTCTGAGGTATTGAAGGAGAACTATCTGAGGTATTGAGATAGAACTATCTGAGGTACTGAGGGAGCACTATCTGACGTATTGATGGTGAACTATCTGGGGTATTCAGGGAGAACTATCTGAGGTACTGAGGGAGCACTATCTGACGTATTGAGGTAGAACTATCTGGGGTATTCAGGGAGCACTATCTGAGGTACTGAGGGAGCACTATCTCGTGGTACAGAGTGCAGAGGATAGAAAGGAACAGATGCAATTCCCTGATCATTTCCTCAGGTCCCCGAGGCACTCTGGTGTCGTAATTTGAAATGGAAGCCACTCCCCATTTCAGAAGATTCAGATAATTTTAAACAATCAGTGAAAAATAACAGCAGCATGTGTCTGAAACATGGTTTGGGGGAAAACTTTCATCAATCTATTGTTACTTGTTGCTTGGAGACGTTTTAGAAAAGCAGGCACCCAAACAGACTAACGCTGTCGATGCAAGAGGTGGTGCACAGGAAGATCCAACAAGTCATCTGTAGCTGTTGTCTGTCTCCCTGGAGCAGTCATCATGTGAGATCAGGGTTCAGTCCTCGGAGAAATCATTTCTCCAGCAATACCTCAACCATGCCTTTACAGCCGTGTGTGTGTATGTGTGTGTGTGTGTGTGTGTGTGTGTGTATGTGTATGTGTGTGTGTGTGTGTGTGTGACAGAGAGAGACAGAGAGAGATAGAGAGAGACTGTCCGTGTTTGTGTGTGTGAAAGAGTGGATGCATGTGTATCTCTGTGTGTCTGTATATGTGTGCGTGAGAGAGAAAGTGAATGTTCATGTGAGAGTGTGTGTCTGTGTGTGTTTGAGGGTGTGTGTGTCTCTGTGTGCATGTGTGTGAGTGAGGGTGTGTGTGAGAGAGTGTGTATGTGTGTGAGAGAGAGTGTGTCTGTGTGTATGTGTGTGAGAGAGTGTGTATGTGTGTGTGTGTATGTGTGTGTGTATATGTGTATGTGTGTGAGAGAGAGAGACAGAGAGAGAGAGAGAGCGAGAGAGACTGCCCGTGTTTGTGTGTGTGAAAGAGTGGATGCATATGTATCTCTGTGTGTCTGTATATGTGTGCGTGAGAGAGAAAGTGAATGTTCATGTGAGAGTGTGTGGCTGTGTGTGTGTGTGTTTGTGTGTGTGAGTGTGTGTCCGTGTGTGTATTTGAGGGAGCGTATGTCTATGCGTGTATGTGTGTGTGAGAGATATAGTGTGTGCTTGTGTGTGTGTCTGTGAGAGAGTTGTGCCTGTGTGTGTGTGTCTGTGAGAGAGTTGTGCCTGTGTGTGTGTGTGTGTGTGAATGTTTCTGTTTGAGGGAGCGTGTGTCTGTGAGTGTGAGAGAGCCTGTGTGTGGCGGGGTCCTTTGTGTATATGTGTGTGAGAGTGTGTCTGTGTGTGTTTGAGGGAGTGTGTGTGTGTGTGTGCGCGTGTGCGTGTGTGTGTGTGTGAGAGAGAGAGAGAGTTGTGCCTGTGTGTGTGTGTGTGAGAGAGTGTTTCTGTTTGAGGGAGCGTGTGTCTGTGTGTGTGACAGAGCATGTGTGTGGCGGGGTCCTTTGTGTATGTGTGTGTGAGAGTGTGTCTGTGTGTGTTTGAGGGAGTGTGTGTGTGTGTGTTTGAGGGAGTGTGAGTGTGTGTGTCTGTGTGTGTGTGTCTGTCTGTGTGTGTGTGTGTGTGTATGTAAACTAGCCAATCTTATTGGGTGCTCATGAATATAAAATCCTGCTGCTGTTTCAGGTGAAATGGTCCTCGTGTCTCCAAAGACACAAAGGCTGCAAGAGTGAATTAACTGGGGGAAAGAGAGTGCTGTTCATTCCAGTGGGGATTCATCCAGTAAACCTTCCCCACACACTAACATCCCTCTGGCAATGCAGTGACTCGTCCTGCACACAGTGCTCCAGGTACAAACCAATGTAATGTCACCGTAGTCTTACCAGAGCATGGGACAGCTCCTCATTACAGAGCGGGGTCTGGTGGGGATTTAATCAGAGGGTCACTGGCCCAGCTGAGGGGAGAGGTTGGGAAGGAGTGTCCTTCAGGGTAACCCCAGCTGGTGTGGGAATTGAACACACTATTGGTTTTACTCTGCATTATAAAACAACTGACCAGCCAACTGAGCTAACTGACTTCACTCCAGGGGCATGTCCCGTATAACCCAATCATAGCCAGCCTGCACCTCAATAGGATCCAGGAGCAAGGCCATTCGGCCCCCACTCGAACCAAGAAGGGAGAGCACGGGAAGCTGATGAAGGAAACAAGCCCCTCCTATGTGACCTTCTGAAATGGAGCTGGAGGACATGGCAGACCTGGCCTTCTGTTTGCTTCCCTGAGACTGGCCTGCTCCACCTTACAGTGAGAGACTGAGGGGAACCTCAAGGAGATTTCACTTCTCACTGAGAGGCTGCAACTCCAATCCAAATCAGGCTGGTTCCCTCCGAGACTCACGGAAGAGTGCAGCACTCTACAGATCAGGGCCTTGTGGAGTCATAACCTCCAGTGTGGGGGTGAAGAGCTGGGAGGTAGTGTTAAGAACAAAAGACCATCCAAAATAGGAACAGGAGGAGACCATTCAGCCCATCGAGCCTTCTCTGCTATTCAATAGGATCGTGACTGATTTAGCATTTGATTTGGGAGCTGAAACCCGGACAGTACAGAGACAGAGAATCAAATTATTCTGCTATAAGGAATCATCAGACAGGAGCTGGAACCAGAGAGAGTGAACACACACACAAACACCACACAGACACACGCACACACACAGACACACACACACACACACACACACACAGACACACACACACACACACACACACACACAGACGGACAGACAGACAGCCAGACACACACACACACACACACACACACACACACACACACACACACACACACACACACACACACACACACACATATTGTGGGATTCAGGCTGTCTGTGGGAATTTTACCACAAGATGTGAGCTCTACAATGAGGAGAGACAAAGGTGCAAAATGCTAGAATGGGCAGCTGCACAGTCTGATCCCACCGATTTCACTGCTTCCCACTCCCATGAGAGCTCTTATGTATATTTCTGTGATCCCAGCTGTCTCTCCCACATTTTTCCTTCAATCCCTATCCCACAACATCCTTCATATCTCTGCCCTGTTGACATTTCCCTGCAGATTCCCTTCCTACAACACTCTGCCCCATTGAAACCCCATCATGTTTTTCAGAAATGCTTAATCATTCAATCTTCCACAAAACCAACACCTTGCTCATCTCTCTCTGCAACTTTCTCTCAGCTCTGTGGGATCTTGCTATTCTTGTCTGTAAATCATTCTCGTTGCATCGTAGCAGCAGCCCCCCTCCCCCACCCCACTCTCTCAGCTCTATGCTGCTGCTGCAACCCCTCTCTATCACTCTATTCTTTATCTCTCCCTGGGTTTTCTCTCTTGCTGTCTATCTGACCTTCTCTCCCTCTCTTTGCCTCTCCTTTTTCACCTTGTATCTGTCTGACATTGTATTTCTCTTCCTGGGGTTTTACTCTCTCTCTCTCTCCTTTTCTCTCTCTACTTCTCTCCTGCTCTTTTTCAGTTCTTCTCACTTTCTCTCCCACCCTCTGCCTGCCCGTCTTTCTCGTGTTCTCTCCCTCCCTCTCACTGTCTGTCTACCCATCTCTCTGTCTCTCTTGTAGTTTCTCTCCCTCTGTCTCCCTAGACCCCTGTCCCAGTGACTGGGGAAGGGACATTGGGAAGAGTTGGTCTCTGTGTCACTGGATGCTGTACAGTTAATGCGGGGGATCAACCTTTTCCTGGTCTCTCCCGAATGTTACCCCGACTGTGGGGAGGGGGTTAGTGTAAGGGACATAAATGTACTATTCTCATTGAGTCTGAAATGAAGAAAAAGAGAAGGGGAGGGTGACAAAAAGAGAAAGAGAGACATGGAGAGAGTGGGGATGGAGAAAGTGGGGAAAGAGAGAGATGGGCAGTGAGAAACAGGGAGAGGAAGAAGGACACAAATGGAGGGAGAAGGACAGTGTGTGTGGCTGGGGAATGGTTGCAGAGTGGGATCTTTCTGTGCATGACAGCAGTCAGTCAAAAGGTGTGTTAGTCTCTGCACCATGTCCTCCAGCCCCCAGGAGCTGTGGGTCTACATGGGAAGGAGGGGATTGGGAGAAAAGGGGGGAGTGGGACAGCCAGAGATGGGGGACTGACTGATAGGGTTTTAGGTTTGGTGGACAAAGGAGGGGCTGCTGTGAGAGAGAGAGAGAGAGTGAGGGAGGGACAGCATGAGACACAAAGTCTGAGACAGAATGGAGAAGTGGTGTTCAAAGTTTGTGAGAAGATTTGTAGCTCGGGTGCTCGTTATTGTGGTTCTGTTCACCGAGCTGGGAATTTGTGTTGCAGACGTTTCGTCCCCTGTCACATCGACCTGGACCCAATATACCGGCCACTGCAGCGGACAGCTGGAACTGACAACCGGAAACAGCAGAGATAAACCACTATAAATGTTGGAGGAAACATCACAGAAACGCTTCACAGGAGGCTCCCAAGCACTGAGGATGTCACCTAGACAGGGGACGAAACGTCTGTAATACAAATTCCCAGCTTGGTGAACAGAACCACAACACGGAGAAGAGGTTTCCACAGAAAGGATAGTCAGTGAGGCCATTCAGGGGACAATCCTGAGGATCCTGAACAGGACCAAGATCATTTAATGGGGGAGGGGGATAATGGGCAGAAAGGATTCCATCTGTGATACAAGCCTTCTATAATTCTGGGACTGGGATCTTCCTATGCATTAAAACAGCCACAGGCCAGTCAGTCAACCCAGACTCATTTACCTGTGTGAGAAAGTGAGGACTGCAGATGTTGGAGAGTCAGAGTTACAAAGTGTGGAGCTGGGGAAGCACAGCAGGTCAGCCAGGAGAGTCGATGGTTCAGGCCTGACCTGCTGGGCTTTTCCAGCTCCACACTTTTCCACTCAACTCCCTCTGCCCCAGGGAGTGGGGCTCACAGCAATGTTTGGGGGGGGGGGCAGCAAAATATTTGAGGGGGGCTAATTTGGTGAGGCAATTATTTGGGAGGGAAGATATTTGGGAAAGGGGATAAATTTGGGAGGACAGTGAAAATGAAGGGCATAGTATTTTTGAGGGGGTACAAAATTGGATGAGATCTTTCAGGTCTGAAATAACGAAAAACAGAAAGGGAGGGTGAGAAAAAGAGAGAGAGATGGAGAGGGTGGGGATGGAGAAGGGGGATGGGAGAAAGATGGGCAGAGAGAGACAGGGAGAGGGAGAGAGTGAGAGAAAGAGTGTGTATGTGAGAGAGAGACAGACAGAAGGACAGAGAGAGAGGGGACAGAGAAAGGGAGAGAAGGGGAAGTCAGACTAAGACTGAGGAGTTTAAACATGGACAGACAGACTGAAGGAGTGACAATTGTTATTCCAGTTGGTTCCAACTCTCTCTCTCAATTGATTTTCACATTCCCTCTCTCCCATGCCCCTGGGTTTTGCTTCAGCCTGTCTCTCCGTCTCTCTCTCCCTCTCTGGTTCTGCTTCTGGGTCTGCGAAACTGTTTTCTCTCGCCCTCTCTCTCTCTGGATGGTCAGATGGTCTCTGTCTCTTGCTATGCTGGTCTCCTCAGAAGGCCTCCAGAGATTCAGACAATCAGTCTGCAGATAAACCCTTTTTTTGTTCATTTCTGGATGGTTTTCAGGAACTTTCTATCGTTCTAGCCAATTTGGAGAATCCGTTAATATTTTGAAGCATTGCCAATCATTTGGATGGCTTGTTGCTGTTAGTTTCCTTGTGTAGCAGGAGCCGGTGCCTACCTGTCTGGGCCCTCATTTGTTTGATAGATACGTCTGTCCAGAATAACTATTGCCTTTTACATTATGCTGTGTTTGTGCTGTGCCTGGTGTGCGGGTTTTGTGATTTGGGAGATTTCCTTGGCCAATAAACCTTGGCTGTCTCTCTGTGTTTTAGCCAGGAGTTTGTGACATCTCCCCCCAACTCATCCACTTGAATGGAAAGAAAAGAAGCTTGTGCAATAAATTACAAACCTAATTTTAAAAGCTGGTTGTTGTCAGAGTAGCCAGCTGTCTGTGCAAAAGCCATTGTGTACGTTTTCCAAACCGATGGTCTTATAACTTCACTTGGAAGTCCCCACTGATGATGCTCCCCAGCCAGGTAACGAAACGTCTGGATATCAAACCTGTCACCGAGCAAACCTACACCCTAAGTCTTAGAGCTGATAAGTGATATCATAAAATCTTGACAGAACAGAATCAGACCGTTCGGCCCATTGAGTCCACAATGACCCTCTGAAGAGAATTCAACTCAGACCCACTCGCCCAATGATATCCCTAAACCCTGCATTTCCTATGGCTATTCCAGCTAGTCCGAATATCCCTTGACACAATGGGCAATTTAATCTATCGTAATGGCAACTATGGGCAGGAAATCAATACTGGGCCCAGCCAGGAACACTCAAACACTGCAAATGAGTGAAACTAAGGTGATCACCCGGGGAGTTCCATCTACCTTCCAGCCCCTGGGGGTGTGTCCAGGCATTATTCACCATGATCGTACCCATCTGTTGCAGCCTGCAGTCCTAACCACTGGTATCCCGAGATATATCAAGGTGAGTGCGGTTAGAACCACAGCCGATGTGAGAGGAGCCGAATTCTTGGATAACAGGCTAATAATGTCATGGTATGACCTGGTCCTTCCCATTTAGGTAAGTATGGTCCCTGTCAATGTGCCCTCTATCTCCACAGTAAGTGGGAGGTAATCATGGTAGCCCATCCAAATACCTTTTTTATACAACTCCGATAATTTGGACTTCATCCTACCTTTGGTCACTTGGGTTAAGTGGAATCCCTCATACCAAGCCCAGGTGTCCCACCGAGAGTGTCCTTACAGCTGTTATTAACCCAGCCCTTGGTGAGCTGCTGTCACTGACAGTGAGAGACGTTGGTGTGGGTGTTCTCCTGGAACAAATATTTATGCTTTTTGTCACTAACCCGGGATGGGACTTTCCCTTGGCTGGACTGCCTGAGCTCCTCCCTCAGCTGTTCCATCATCCCGTTACTGCACAGGGTGTGGTTTTACTGCTCACCATAATCTCTGATTGGGCCGAGGATGATCTGGTTAATCATGTTGGGTCAATTGGGAACATGATTATTTTAATGGGGATTAGTGTCAGTTTGTGATAAATGTTCATGAACAAGGAATTCCCTGTGATCTTAATGCCTAGTCCATTGTGAGAGCCTGGTATGTGTGGGACAAGCTGGGGGAGGAGCCTTCCATCCTGGTCACAGCCCGTTTTTAATTTTTTTTTCTGAGGAATTCTCCCTGGTGGGCTTCCTGGGGATATCGCTGTACGAAAATGACCCCTAGTCCAGGCAGGGTGCTTGGTATCCTACTACCATGCACCCATTCTCGGGGAAACCCTACCAATCGCTTCTGATCCCTGAGCTCCTTTAACACAATGTGGAAATCCCTAAAGTCTATTTCGTATTCAGCAATTAATTAGCAGAGAACCCAAGCCTCATTACGGGCGCGATATTGGGTCGAATCCCAGGTGTCCCTCCTCCTTTCTGAGACATGGGAGACAAAGGGTCGTGCCCAGTTTCTCATCGCTAAGAGAGGTGCAGGTCATATCCCCAAAAATCCAGACAAATTGGACCCAGAGTCTCCGGGTGAAGCTGACAGGGGGGAGGGGAGGGGCATTCCCCTGGTTGTTGTCATGCAGTTATGTAGCGCCTCTGCAGGATATGCCTTATCCTGCCCTCGAGCAGTGAGGATCACTGCCTTCATCTCATCATGGATGCCCCTCCCGAGCTGTTGGCCCTCAGGGAGGGCTGAATGGCCTGCTGGACTAAGGCACATGGCGATTCATTTGGTTTGCTCCTCAGCGTCCACTCTGTGTATGACAGACTGTCAGTCAGTATCTGTGACAGAGATGGGATCTTTTTGGTGCTGCCCACCAGCTGGGTGCCTGGAATGGCTGTTGTGTACGGAGTGAGACCATAAGCTGCTTTACACTGGGTAACCACATGATTCATGGAATCTGAGTTCGGCTGTGGCTCAGGGCTGGGGGCAAAAGGTGCAGTTACCTGGGAGACAGGCAGTGGGAGTCCCCATCTGTGAGCGGGTGTGGATGTGTCAGTGTGGTGCCTGTCATTATCCCCCTGTGGAGGTAGAACACCAAAGGTACACACTATCCCATTCTGGGAGGGGTCGTAGTTCCCTAGGGATTGTATTTGCTCCTGGCACCTCCTACTAGGGCCTGATGTGTGTTGTTCCGTGTTGCAGGGGTACAGGACCCATGCAGCTGCTTGGAGCTCATACACTGTCCTTCCAGATTGTCAATGTAACCTGAGGCTGCCTCCCCATCCCCAGAGACCCTCCTTTCACTGGATTGGGCTCTTCCCAATTGTAACTGGAGTAGTCCCATGTGGGTGAGATTTTCCTGTAACGTTCTGCCCTGCTCATTGTGTCAGAGACTTAGCTCTGTCACAGCCTGTAGGTTCCCCTGGGGTGACCGGATCCCAGCTGCCTTATCCCAGCCGGGGGTCCTCCAGGCTATCAGCAGTGGAGTGAGCTTTCCAGCTTCCCTCCCCAGTTCTCTATGGGCATCTCACCACAGCTCCTGTACCAGGAATCCTTCACTGCACGGCCAGGCTGGCTTCCTGCCAAATTCTGCAGGACTGTTTCACATTTGTCCCGGCTCGTGTTCGTGTTGCTTTGGCCGCTTCTGGATGATGGGACACTTATGTATGTTCATAGAGTTCTACAGCATGGAGACAGGCTCTTTAGCCCAAACTAGTCCATCCACACTAACCCCGTTTCCCTGCACTTGACCCATATCCTTCCAATACGTCCCTCTCCATGTATTTGTCCAAGTGCCTTTTAAATGTTATTAAATGTATCCTCCTCGACCATTTGCACTGGTAGTTCATTCCGGATGTGTACCACCCTCTGGGGAAAAGCATTGTCCCTCAGGTTCCCTTTTAATCTTCCCCTTTCACCTTAAACTGATACCCTTTCATCCTTGATTCCCCAAGCCTTGGATAAAGACTGAGTGTATTCACCCTATCCATGCCTCCCATGATCTTATACACCTTTATAAGGACACCCTCAGTCTCCTACACACGAAAGAAAATGTCCTTGCTTGTCCAACCTCTCACTATATCTGTCTAGTTGAGTTCTGGGTACATCCTTTTAAATTTCTTCAGCACTCTTTCCAGTATAATAACATCCTTGCTATCGCAAGGTGGGCAAAACTGAACACAATACTCCAAGTGCGGCCTCACCAACATCCTGCACAACTACAACAGAACTCCCCAACTTCGATATTCCATGCCCTGACTGATGAAGGGCTCATTGTGCCAAAGGCCTTCTTCACTGCCCTGTCTCCCTGAGTTCAGAGATCCGTGCTCCTGGAATCCAAGGTCCCTCTGTTCCACGACACTCTTTCAGGCCCTACCATTCACCATGAAACCCCTGTCTTGATGTGACTTTCCAAAATACAAGATCTCGCCCTTGCCTGTATTAAACTCCATTTGTCATTTCTCAGCCCAATTCCCCAGCTGATCAAGGCCCTGTTGCAATTGCTGAGAATCTTCCTCACTTTTTTTAATGTAATCTGCAAACTTACTAATCATGCCTTAAACATCCTCATCCAAATCATTGATATAGATAACAAACAGCAATGGGCCTAGCACTGACCAGCTCAGCGGCACAATGGCTCAGTGGTTAGCACTGCTGCCTCACAGCACCGTGGATCTGGGTTCAATTCCGACCACACAGGATGGTCTGTGTGGGTTAGATCCTGTTAGGGTTAGATTTCCTACAGTGTGGAAACAGGCCATTTGGCCCAACAAGCCACACCGACCTGCTGAAGAGTAACCCACCCAGAGCCATTCTCCCTACCAATGTTTACACTTGACGAATGCACCGAGCACTATGGGCAATTTAGCCTGGCCAATTCATCTGACCTGTGCATTTTTGGAATGGGGAGGAAACCGGAGCACCCAAAAGAAACCCATGCAGATACAGGGAGAATGTGCAAACTCCACACAGTCACCCGAGGCTGGGGTCGAACCCGGGTCCCTGGCGCTGTGAGGCAGCAGTGCCAACCACTGAGCCACCATACCACACCAACTGAGTTTGTACGTTCTCCCCATGTCTGCGTGGGTTTCCTCTGGGTGCACCGGTTTCCTCCCACAATCCAAAGATCTGCAGGTCAAGTAAATTGGCCATGCTCAATTGCCGAGAATGTTCATGGATGTGTAAGTAAGTTGGTTAGTCAGGGGTAAATGCAGAGTAATAAAGTAGGGGAATGGGTTTGAGTGAAATG
The DNA here is from genome assembly GCF_047496795.1 of Chiloscyllium punctatum. Taxonomy (NCBI): domain Eukaryota; kingdom Metazoa; phylum Chordata; class Chondrichthyes; order Orectolobiformes; family Hemiscylliidae; genus Chiloscyllium; species Chiloscyllium punctatum. The sequence goes on from NW_027310009.1 coordinate 117,276, forward strand.
ATCTTCAGAGGGCCAGTAGACTTGTTGGGCCGAAGGGCCTGTTTCCACGGAGGAGGGATTCTATGATTCTACGACCACTGAGGCACACCACTAGTCACAGGCCTCCAGTCTGACTGTTACCCTCTGCTTCCGACCATCAAGCCAATTGTGTACTCAGCTTGCCAACGCCCCCTGGATTCCATGCGATCTAACCTTCCAGAGCAAGGTACCATGTGGAACCTTATCAAAGGCCTTCCTGAAATCTGTAGAGTCTACATGTACTGGCCTGCCCTCGTCAAACTTCCTGATCACTTCAAAAAAGAACGCTGACAAATTTGTGAGGCATGGTCTCCCATGCACAAAGCTTTGCTAACTACTCCCAATCAAATGTTGTATTTCCAAATGCATGTCTATCTAATCTCTCAGCATCTTCTCAAGTAACTTACTTACCACGGATGTTAGGTTTACTGATCTATAGTTCCCAGGTTTATCTTTGCAACCATTTTTAAATAAGGGTGCAACATATGCTGTCCTCCAGTCTTCCAGGACCTCACCCGTGGCTAACGGTGAGGCAAAAAGATCAGCAGGACCCCACAAGTACTTCCCTCGCCTCTTGAGGTGCTGTTGGATATGTTTGGTCAGGTCCAGGAGATTTATCCACCTTCATACATTCTAATGCATTCAACACATCCTCTCCTGTGATAGGAACTGTCCCCAAGAGATCATCACTAACTTTCCCAAGTTCCCAAGCCTTCATGTCGTTCTCCAAGGTAAACACAGAGGAGAAATAACTCCTGCGATTCTGCACAAACATGTCCACTCTGGACCTTGAAGGGTCCTATTTTCTCTCTAGGTGTTCTTTTGTCTTTGGGAGGGGGAGATTGCAGTGTTGGGTAGGGATCAGTCAGGGAGGGGGAGATTGCAGTGTTGGGTAGGGATCAGTCGGGGAGGGGGAGATTGCAGTGTTGGGTAGGAATCAGTCAGGGAGGGGGAGATTGCAGTGTTGGGTAGGGATCAGTCAGGGAGAGGGAGATTGCAGTGTTGGGTAGGGATCAATCAGGGAGGGGGAGATTGCAGTGTTGGGTAGGGATCAGTCAGGGAGGAGGTGATTGCAGTGTTGGGAAGGGATCAGCCAGGGAGGGGGAGATTGCAGTGTTGGGTATGGATCAGTCAGGGAGGGGGAATTGCAGTTTTGGTTAGGGATCAGTCAGGGAGGGGGAGATTGCAGTGTTGGGTAGGGATCAGTCGAGGGGAGGGGTGATTGCAGTGTTGTGGAGGGATCAGTCAGGGAGGGGGAGATTGCAGTGTTGTGTCGGGATCAGTCAGGGAGGGGGTGAGTGCAGTGTTGGGTAGGGATCAGTCAGGGAGGGGGTGATTACAGTGTTGGGTAGGGATCAGTCAGGGAGGGGAGATTGCAGTGTTGGGGAGGGATCAGTCAAGGAGGGGGTGATTGCAGTGTTCGGTAGGGATCAGTCTGGGAGGGGGTGATTATAGTGTTGGGTAGGGATCAGTCAGAGAGGGGATTATTACAGTGTTGGGTATGGATCAGTCAGGGAGGGGGAGATTGCAGTGTTGGGTAGGGAACTGTCAGGGTGATTGAGATTGCAGTGTTGGGTAGGGATCAGTCAGGGAGGGGGTGATTGCAGTGTTGAGTAGGGATCAGTCAGGGAGGGGGAGATTGCAGTCTTGGGTAGAGATCAGTCGGGGGGAGGGGTGACTGCAGTTTCGGTGAATCAGTTTTTTTGGTGACAGTACAGATGGATGTACAGTCTGTATCTGGAACTGTAACCAAGGAATCCACATTGTTCCAAAGCCAATAGAGTGTATGTTGGCTGCAAGATAGAAACAGCTTTTTGAATTTAAGCACAGCAACACCTGCCATCTGAGAGAGGAGCTGTTCCAAAATAGATACATGTTCCAATTACTTGAGGTTTGGCTGCTGTTTTGACCACAATTCCAATTTACCCAATTAGTTTAATTTGTGCCCAGGATACCAGGAACCAATGGCATTTGGTTTGATTGTTTTGACACCTTGAAACTGATTATAAGAGTTTATTGAGTGGTGGGTGTTATATAACCCGGTATTTTGAAAGTATGAGGGAGAGCAACTGCCATCGAATAGTGAGCAATTGCTGCCGAGCCCGAGAGCGAAATGACCATCTCGCATCTTCCTCTCAAAGATATTAGAAAACAATTTCAACCAAAGTACCTTTTCATGTAAAACCTTCTCACTTTAAAAAAAAGAAACAAGACGGCCCCGCGAGATCAGCAGGCAGAGGATTGAATTCAGAGGAACCTGTTTGGTTTTGAGATTAAGTTCATGCAATGCTTAATAAGTGTCGAGTTTAATAATTGGAACAGTGTACTTTTGTGGAGTTGGAATCAGATACTAAGTAGGTAAAAGAAGGGTACTTGGATATGTGAACAGTTGTTGTTTAGTGTTCACTATTAGAGTTAAGAAAATAATTATAATTTTCTTAATGTATTGGAATTTTAGAGTTCTCTGTCCCTATTATTTTAACAGATTACAGAGTGAACCAAGACTCTCTGGGTGTTTGGTTTAATTAAAAAATAGCTTCGACCTCTGCATCGTAATCAATGGCAGGAAATTTCTGATGAGACTGCAATGGATAAGCAGCCCAACGAAACTGGAAGCTTGATGCTGAAAAAATAGAGGCCAGCCATTTCTTTGGTGAGTGGGTTCTGATAATATCATGTAATCAACTACCACAATTTCTCACTTCAAACCAGCTCATAGATCGCTATTTGGGGCATTAGTATAGGGTTGGTATACATGGAATATTTACAGATTAACTCGTCTGTTTAACTGTATCAGAACCCGCTAAAGAATTTGATTTTTGATGGACTCTTAGAGGGTTCCAAACTGATAGGACTTACCCAGTAGGAAATTCCACTTTCCTGGACAATTCCTTTGGATTATGATAAGATGGGAAATCTGCAGGTTCCCAGCTCAACCCTGCCTCTACACTGGGATAAGGACTCTCTGTCGGATGTGATGGGATATGCTCCACTTGCCTGTATGAGTGCAGCTCCAATAAACACTCAAGAAACTTGACACCATCCAGGACAAAGCAAACTGCTTGATTGGAACCCCAAACACAAACATCCACTCCCTCGACCAAAGATACTCAGTAACAGCAGTGTATACCACCTACAAATGCAGTGCAGATATTCACCAAAGATCCTCAGACAGCACCTTACAAACCCACAGCCACTTCCATTTAGGACAATGGCAACAAATACATGGGAACACCACCTCATGTAAATTGCCTTCCAAGCTTCTCACCATCTTGAAGTGTAAATATATCCCTGTGTCAAATTCCTGGAATTCCTTCCCGAACAACGTTATGGGTTGAACTACATGGACAATAGCGGTTCAAGAAGGCAGTTCACCACCAACTTCTCAAGGGGCATCTAGGGATGGGTAATAAATGCTGGGCCTGGGCAGTGATGCCAACATCCCATGAATGAATTTGAAAAATTGTTTCATGTCTGGAACAACAGGACCCTCCTGTGGCTTCACTAAGGAGTTTCATATATTCATTATACAAGGAATTTGTGTAACTCGCTACTTTGCTGGGTTCGTGATCTTCACTCTGAACCGAGATAATGTTGCCGCATAAATAAACCTGTTTGTGCACCAACTTAGGGTCTGCAGCATATAACCAAGTTTTGTGAAGTTATGCAGGAAAAGCGAGTAATCTTCAGGATGGACTCCTTGAATAACATAATGTAAGAAACTTAAAACATAAATGAACAACAGGAGGATGAAGCTCCAAGACATGGTGAGGAGCAAAATCACAGACTTCCTCCTGCTCTCCATCTCTGGGCCTCTGTGCTGCAGATACTGCATAGAATGCAGTTCTGTTGCCCACCGTCATTATTGCTGGTTCACTCTGTGCAGTATCTGCAGGAACAGGATGAGGGAGGAGTTCAGACAGGCCAGCCAAGGGAAAGCCCCACAGCAAATTTGTGACAAACAGTGTAAACATCTGTTCCAGGAGAAGACCCACCCCAATATCTCTCACTGTCAGTTTAAATTACATTCCCTATAATATGGAAACAGGCTCTTCAGCCCAACAAGCCCATATGGCCCTCTGAAAAGGAACCCACTCAGACCCATTTCCCTACCCTATATTTACCCCTGACAAAGCACCTATCACTGTGGGCAATTTAGCATGGCCAATTCACCTAACCTGCACATCCTTGGCCTGTGGGTGAAAACCCATGCAGACACGGGGAGAATGTGCAAACTCCACACAGACAGTCGCCCAAGGCTGGAAATGAAGACATGTCTCTGGTGTTGTGAGGCAGCAATGCTGACCACTGAGCCACCATCCACCCCAATTACAGCAGCTCACCAAGGTCTGGTTTAATGGCAACTGCAAGGGCACTCTCAGTGATAGGGGCTCCAATTATTCCAAGTGACGAAGTTAAGATGATGTCCAAATTAACAGAATTATATTTTTAAAAATGTATTTAGTTGGATTGTCATATCTTCCTCCCACATAATGTGGAGATAGAGGGGACATTGACAGGGACCACCCTTAAGTAAATGTGAAGGAACAGGCCATATGATCACATGCCCATAGCCTGTCATCCATGAATTCAGCTCCTCTCACATCAAGCTGTGATCCTAACTGCACTCCCCATGATATATCTCGGGATACCGGTGGTTATGATTGTAGTTTGGAAAAGGCACCTATCCCCACACATGGGTATGATCCTGATGAATACAGACCAGGGACTATAAGGTAGATGGAACCTCCAGGGTTATCACTTTATTCTTATCCATTGATGGGATGTGGGCATCACTGGCTGGGCCAGCGTTTATTATTCGTCCCTAGTTACCCCTTTGGGAATGATGGAGAATGACAATAAGAGTGACATCAGTGAATCCTCCATTGTTGGAAGCCCATCTTGTTCACTCAATCCCCTTCCTCCAGGAAAGCCCTTCATGTACCCCTGGAACCTGGGCCATTAGTGAAGTGGAATAAATGCTGACCTCGGCAGTAATGCACACATTTAGTGTGTATGAAGAATCACATTTCAATCAGTGAGTGAAATGCTCTTTTTAAAGAGGACAGCTCCTGCTCTAGAGAACAGAAGACCAGCTCTGAGATATATTTTCACACATGGAATAAACTGACTCGATGAAGCATTGGTTGAAATTATTTGTGATCTCGTGATGGGGCTCGCGGTATTTGTGTGGGCAGCATTATTGCTGAGAGATCCCAGGTTCTGTTTTTTTGTTATTTCATTATGATATACTAAACAGCAACGCCCCTTCATAATTGGGATTAAATTTGTTATTGTAATGAGTTTGTTCATTGTCAGAGTTTTGACACAAAGCTGAGCAATGCTGTCGTGTCAGTCTCCCACAGGAGCTTTCAGACAGTATAAGGCAGCATCTCTGGGAATGCATCAGCCCAGAGTTTCAAACAAGGAGCTTGTCAGCTGCCTGAAGGGACAGATCACCTCACATGGAAACATGCATTGACCAACTCAGCACGTGGAGAAGGTGTTCGACACCATCCTGGTTATTATTGGTGTTCCTGGTGTGGCATAAAGACAAATGGACTTGGTTTAATCTGCTGCTAATCTGCTCTCTGGTTTTACCTTTTGAACAACAACGTCACTATCTCATTGACTGGTCAGCCATATCCAGACCCCAGAACAGTGATAACAATCCAGTGAGCAGCATTCATGGTACAATTTTCCATTGACAGAGACTCCCAAAGTCACTGCTGCTGCAGAATGTCCTGACTTCAGTATTCTGTCATCTGTTCTCGTTTCATATGTTCTGAAGTTATGAAGAGGGATCATGCAACTTCGTTCTGAAGAAGGGTCTCCGGATTTGAAACACTAACTTTGCTTCTCTCTCACAGATGCATGCCAGACCTGCTGAACAATTTCTGTTTTTTTATAAACAAATGAAGCCTGTGTTCGCAAGAACCTTGAAGGTTAAGGGCTGATCTGAGTGAAATCCTCCAAGATATTAATTGAAAAAAGATAAATGATTTCTATTGGCTGGCAATTCTCTAACGAGGGGGCACAGTCTGAGAATGAGAGCCAGAGCATTCAGGATGAATGTTAGGATGCACATCTACAGACAAAGGATGGGAGAGGTTTGGAACTCTCTTCCATAAACGACAGTGGATACTGGAACTGTTAGTCAGTTTAAATGAGAAAGTATTTTTTAAAAAAACAAAGGAACTGAAGGATACACATATTTTGATTTGTGAAGCTACATCCATCTACCATGCCCCCCAGAAATGTTGTCGTTCTCACAGTCTCTGGTGAGAGAATTCAAATCTTGACAGATTGCCCTCCTGGTCTTTGTACGTTGAGGTGCTTGTCATGTACAGATGTGTAGATTTAGAGTGTAAATAGCACCACAGTGCAAACACGCCCTTGTTGTCACTAAGGGAGCCCTGACTGCTCTGTGATACTGCACTTAGTCATAGAGATGTACAGCATGGAAACAAACCCTTCGGTCCACCTCATTCATGCCAACCAGATATCCGAACCTAATCTAGTCTCTTTTGCCAGCACCTGGCCTGTATGCCTCTAAACTTTACTATTCATATACCCGTCCAGATGCCTTTTAAATGCTGTAATTGTACCAATCTCCACTACTTCCTCTGGTAGCTCATTCCATACACACACCATTCTCTATGTGAAAAAGTTGTCTCCTTAGGTCCATTTTATATTTTTCCCTCTCACTCTAAGCCTATGCCCTTCAATTTGGGACTCTCTCACCCCAGGGAAAAGACTTCGTCCGATCCATGCCCCTCGTGATTTTATGAAACTTGAGAAGCCTCCAACGCTCCAGGGAAAACAGTCCCAGCCTATTTCAGCCTCTCCCTATAGCTCAAATCCTCTACCCTGGCAATATATTTGTAAATATTTTCTGAACCCTTTCAAGATTCACCACATTCTTCGTTTGGAAGGAGACCAGAATTGCACGTGGCCTAACCAATGTCCTGTACAGCCACAACATGACCTCCTAATTCTGATACTCAATCATCTGACCAATGAAGGAAAGCATGCCAAATGTCTTCTTCATTATCCTATCTGCCTGCAACTCTACTTACAAAGAACTATGAACCTGCACTCCAATGTCTCTTTGTTCAGCAACACACCCTTACCTTTAAGTGGATATGACGTGCTCTGATTTGCTTTTCCAAAATGCAGTACCTCGTATTTATCTAAACTAAACTCCAACAGCAACTGCTCGGCCCATTGGCCCATTTGATCAAGATCCCATTGTACTCTGAGGAAACTTTCTTCACTGTCCACTGCACCCCCAATTTTGTTGCCACCTGCAAACTTACTAACTATACCTCCTATGTTTGCATCCAAATCATGTATATAAATGATGAAAAGCAGTGGACTCAACACCGATCCTTGGAGCACACCACTGGGCATAGGCCTCCAGTCTGAAAAGCAACCTTACACCACCACCTCTTGCCTTCGAGACAATTCAAATGGCTAATTCTCCTTGTATTCCATATGATGTAACCTTGCTTACCAGTATTCCATGGGGAACCTTGTCAAGCACCTTACTGAAGTCCATACGGATCCCGGTCACCGCTCTGCCCTCATCAATCCTCTTTGTTACTTCTTCAAAAAAATCAGTCAAGTTCGTGTGACATGATTTCCCACACAAAAAATCATTGCTACTTTAAAATTAATCAAATTTTGGTCACGGAAGAATGGGGACCACACAACAATCAACAGACTGGAGGGTTCCCTCCCAGTTGGGGAACGCTTCAGTGGCCCAGGACATTCAGCCTCGGACCTTCGGGTGAACATCCTCCAAGGTGGACTTCGGGACAGGCAGCAGAGGAAAGTGGCCGAGCAGAGGCTGATAGCTAAGTTTGGTACCCATAGGGAGGGCCTCAACCGGGACCTTGGGTTCATGTCACATGACAGGTGATCACCATTGCACTATACACACACACAGATATTCCTACACACACACCCTCACATGCACACGGACACACGTACACACAGACGCACACACAGACACCCACACACACCCTTATAGACACACATACTCCCAAACATGCACCCCCTCACAGACTTAAGACGCTCTGCACTCACTACACACACACACACACTTTCTCACACTCACAAACCCCACCCCAGACAGACACACACACAAAGACCCACATGCACACATATACTACATGTCGTTTTCTCAAAAGCTACATACATTCATGTAGAACTCTGAGCTCAAAAAATGCATGAATTTATGTAAAACTCTGTTATCTCAATTTTTAGATTAGAATCAATCTAAACATCAGGTCATAGACAGAGAACACAGGGGGCTAACACCTTCAACATATTGTCTAGCTATCAGCATTGTTAACAGCTAACCCGAGAATGCAACTTTAAAAAAATGGGTTTTGTGATTTACACATGAAAGAAGTGAAACTATTGCTGTATTCTAACAGATGACAGGCTTAACAGACAATTAATTTTTCAATGTATAATTTCAGTTACATCACACTGTAATTTTTTGCTGTAAATTCTGTGTTACGATTGAGCCCTCCACTATCACCTGATGAAGGAGCGTCGCTACGAAAGCTAGTGTGCTTCCAATTAAACCTGTTAGACTATAACGTGGTATTGTGTGATTTTTAACTTTGTACACCCCAGTCCAACACCGGCATCTCCGAATCTTAACCAATCAAAGTTGCCTTCTTTAAGACTTAAGAAATCAAGTGTCTTCCGGCTCTTTTCTCAATTTTAATGTTTCTTTCAAGGAGTCACCCATGAAGGAAGCGTTGCTGCAGCTGTTCCCAGTTTTACTGAGATCACAGCTGGAGGACTGCACGGGGTTTTTTTAATCTCTTTACCTCAGAACGAATTTAATTACACGAGAAGGTGTATGGACATAGCTCACTCAGTTGATTCCTGGGATGACCAGTTCATCCCATGTGGAAATGTTGCGCAGTTTGGCTGGATAACCTTTGAAGTTCAGCAGAAATAGGCATGATCATCTTGAGACATAACTGACCCTGAGGGGAATTGACAGGGTGGATGCTGAGAGGATGGATGTGGGTGTGTCGAACTAGGGGAACTGGAGAATGTTTGAAAATGTGGCCTCTTCCATTTCAGACTGAGATAAGGATGTATCTGATAATGTGTTGTGCAGAGAGCAGTGAAGGCTGAATTTGATAGATATTTGATCAACTAGACAGCCAGTGCTAATGTGGGTCAGGTTTGTTGTGGTTGAATGGTCTACATCTGTTCTTATTTGCTGCGCATCATGTCACAAATAGGAGGTGATTTGGTCCAAGGACAATCACTTTAAATGTAAGGGTGCTCCCATTTCAGATTGAGATGAGAATGCTCCTTTGTCCTGAGGGATGTGCTAGCTGTGGCATTCTCATCTGCAGGGAGCAGTGAAGATATTCAAGGCTGAGCTCAGTAGCTCCTTGATAGTAAAGGAAACCCGTGGTTATTGGGAACAGAGATGGACAGGGAGTTCAGCCACAGTCAGATCAGCTCTGATCTGTCTGAATGGTGTAGCAGAGACCGAATGGCCAACTGGTGCTCCTACCTCCCGTGTAATGTCACACAACACGTCTCTGACAGAATTCCTCAAGGCTATTACTGAGGCACAGGAATAAACCATTCAGCCCCTCTAAAGAGTTGCAGAGAAACTTGTATTCAGCACTTAGAACGTACTGCACAGTGTACCAAGGAGATGATTTAACTCTTTTAAACAACTCCTCCTCATCTGAACAGATTCTGTGTATGCGTAGGGCTTGTCCATAGGGGCTGGCTGTTTTAATATGTTTTGGGTGGAAGGTGGAGAAGTGTAGCATTGTGAGGTTATCTGTGGGTTTGCGGTAGAGTTAGGTGCCCATCCTTGATGGAGATACATGTGTCCAAAATGAGACAGTAGAGAGTAGTCCATTGTGAGTGTGAAGGTGGGATAAAACTTGTTGATATCACTGTGTAGTTTTCTCAGTGACTCCTCGCCATGGGTCCAGAGGAAGAAAATGTCATTGATGTACCTGGTGCATAGTGTTGGTTGGAGGTCCTGCGTAGAGAAGAAATCTTGTTCAAACATGAGCCTAAAGATGTTGGCATATTGGGGTGCAAATTTGCTCCTCGTGGTTGAACCATGTGCCTGGATGAAGAACCTGTTGTCAAAGGTGAAGACATTGTAATTGAGGATAAAGCGGATGAGTTGTAGGACGGTGCTCGGAAATTGGTAGTTGTTGCTCGTCTTTAAAGAACTCCCAAACAACAAACAGATGAAGCGGTAAATGTAGGGGAATGGGTCGGTGTGGACTTGTTGGGCCAAAGGGCCTGTTTCCACACTGTAAATAATCTAATCTAATCTAAACTATAGAGGAAACAGAGAGTAATGAATAAAGAATAGTACAGCACAGGAACAGGCCCTTCGGCCCAATAAGACTGTGCTCACACTTGATGCCTTTCCAAATGAAAAAACATTTATCTTTTCATGGTCCATATCCCTTGATTCCCAACCTATTCAAGAAATTGCTATTGTATCCACCTCCACCATTACCTTTCAGAAGCACATTTCAGGTACTTATCACCATCGGTGTAAAAAAGCTGTCTCACATCTCCTTTAAACTTTCCCTTCTTACCTTAAAACTATGTCCCCTTGTAATTGAGATTAGTATCCTGGGGAAAAAGGCTCTGACTACCCACAGTAATAGCCTGGGGCTCTGATTGCAAGTGTAGTGATATTATCACAATCCCACTGACTCTCCTGAAGTCAGCACTTTTCAGGGAGAACACACAATATTTCTAGTCAAATTATTTGTGGCAGGAAGAGAATAGGAACAGTTGAATCTGGATATAACAAAGGTGCAGATGATGGTTTATTCAGCAGGTATACTGAGACAAAATGGTAGACCTGAGATATTGCGGAGTTGATAGTGAACAGGATTGGTGCTGGAGAGAATATGGAAATAGATATCAGCTTAGAGCCGAAGTACGTGTTGGAGTTATACGCAGTTTGATTCCACTTCAGATATTGGCATTAAAATTGCTTGGTTAGGAATGGAGTTTGTGGACAGAAGTCATGGCAACAGCTTCCTTTTTTTCAGTATTTAAGTTATGAGGACAGTAAGTTAGTTCAACAAAGATTATTGAATTCATAGTCAGATAGAAAGACTTACCAGGAATAATAGTGAGGAGAGGATAGAAATCAGCTTGAATCAGCCAAAGCACACTTAAGATCGACCCAATCTTGAGGAAGATTGTGAAGACCCAAATGTAAACCCCTGGTCAGTATTGGAACATTCCAGTCTATTGTTCTCATATTCTGTTCCATTGTTGGGACATTCTCGTGCATTGTTCTCAGACTTTGATCTCTGCTCTCCCTCACTCTTGAACTGTTGTTCCTGGGTAGTGCTGCAAGTGAAGTTGCTACTGATACTATGTGATAATATTTTAATATCCCCTTATTAATAGGAAGTAAACCTTTTAGTGAAATAATTTGATGCATGGAGACTGACATTAACTACAATCACTGAACGAGCAGGTTCACTTAACCCCATTCAAACCAATTTGTTTTATACCATGGTAAATTAATAAATTTGCTCAGTCTGGATGGGATGTCTGAGTGTTTCTGAGGAATGGACACAACAGCAAAGTGATTGATCTTAACTATTTAATGCTCCATAGATATGGAAGTGTAGTCAGAGGACTGAAGAGTTTTCAATTACCATCTCTTTTCATAAAAGAAGAGACAAACCCTGTAATAAAGAACAGCCAATATAATATAATTAAAATATTGAGGAGACTTCTAGAGTCCACCATTTGGGGAGAATAATTTGTTCCTCAGATACATTGGATGTACAAGAAGCAACTAGAATAGTGACGCAAATGGAAAACACATGTATCGACAAGAAAGGACAGTTTATTAAGCTAGTATCAGAGCAGATCAATGAAGATGGTGCTGTAGATTTTATCAACTAAAATAAAATCAAGGGTCATTGTCGTGGAAATTAAATCTACTCAACTATTAGCAGGAGCAAAGAAAGGTCTTTAGTTTGAATCCTGCAGGATTGACTCACTACGCTACGCCAGATGCCTTAATACAAAGAGCACTGAAACATTGTACAGATGCTTGCCATATAGTGTTCCTTATCACACTCTCAAGGGCAACTCCCTGGTCTTTCAGACATAATGGTTCTTCAGCCTTCGCTGAGTTCGACTATCGCAAGGTCAAGTAGAAGGTTTACAGAATTCACACAGAGTTAAGCTGACTGCAACCCTTCATCAAAGCATCGTTTACAAAGATCAGTACAGCATTGAATTAAAGAAAAGCATTCTCTTTAAATTTCGCAGCAAATGGATAATTAATTTCACAGTAAATGGATTATTTCCCATTTCATTTTCCCCCTTTTTGTCATTTTATGACATCAAGCCCAACTACAGCAACAACTACAAAGAAATACAGAGCCGTAATAGTTGTACATCAAAAAAAGTTGAGGAAACACCAAGCCTTTCCTCAGATACCACCTACCCGAAACACAACTTTGTGGTGGTATCTTCCCTTGCTCTGGTGTGCCCTGTACATAGCCCATGTGTGAGCTACAGCAGCCCCATAACCGTATGAGGCCTCTAATCACTACTTGCACTTAATTGGTTCTGGTGCTGTCCGATATCTCCTCGGGCTCAGCTACACGCTTGTAAAGTCTGGTGTGTATCCACTTGGCTTTCTGCGATCTTAACTGCTGTCTGTGTTGTGAGGAGCATTTGAAATGGTCCAAGCCACCTCTTCGCCATACACATGTCAATCTGCTCAGTTGGCAGCTGCTGGGCTGCCGTTCTCGCTGCTGAGTCTGCCCTTGCATTGCCTTGGGAAGTAAAATCATTATCTTTTGTGTGAGCTTCACACTTACACACAGCGATTGATTTAGGCAACAGGACTGCTTCCAGGAGGTCGGAAATCCGGTCGCGGTGTGTGATGGGTATTCCGGTGGAGGCCAAGAAGCCTCTGTGTTTCCACAGGGTTCCAAAATCATGTACAATCCTAAAGGCATATCTGCTATCGGTGTAAATATTCACTGTCCTTCCCTCAGCCAACTTACAGGCCTCAGTCAAGGCAATCAGCTCCACTGCTGGCACTGACAGATGAAAAGGGAATGATCCCACTTTGACTAGCTCGTAGATAGTCACTGCATCATACCCAACACAATTCTGGCCTGTCCCCTTGCTCCTGAATGCTGACCCATCCACAAAAAACTCCATATCTGGATTCTGACATGGTCAATCCTGCAAATCTGGTCTGGGGCATCAAATTTCATTTGATGTGTGTCTCTGTCTCCTTCTGTTGGGAGAAGGCTAGCAGGGTTCAGGGCGTTACATCGCTTTATTATAATGTTAGGCGTCTCCAGTAACACAGTACTGTATCGGAGCCAACGTGCTGCTGACATGTGTGCGGTCGTTTGCTCGTAAAGCAGTCAGGATACTGCATGTGGGACCAGAAGGGTTAATTCACCACAGCCGACTATATCCCTGGATGCTCCAACAGCCTTTTCAGCTGCAACCACAGCTCACAGGCATTGAGACAATCCTGCCACTACAGGGTGAAGTTTAGCTGAAAAATATGCTCCCGGCCTCAATCTTCCCCAATGATCCTGGAACAGCACATATGTCATGCAGCCACGCTAATCTTCAACCGTTTGTACAAAAGGCTGGTTTGGGTTCAGAATCCCCAGTGTAGGTGTAGTTTGGAGCGCCCCTTTTTAATTCAGCAAAGGCACTCTCGGCCTCTGTAATGGACTCCGGTTCTGCAACCCTTTTCTATGGGCTATGTCACTTAGGGGAGCCTCAAGGGTTGTGTAATGTGTGATAAACATCCTACAGGAGGAGCATATACCCAAAAAGGATAGCAATTGTCTCTTCGGTGAGGCTTTGGAATATTTGCTGGATTGCTTGAACTCTGTCTTGACCAATAGCCTTCCCTTATTCAGATATTAGGTGACCTAAGAACGTCACATGTTGTTGCACAAATTGTAGCTTTGCGAGACTGGCTTTATGCCCTTCCCGCACTAGATTGCAGAGCAATGCAAAGGTCTCCTTCCACATTGTTACTTTGTTGGTGCCGCAGTCAAGCAATCATCTCCATCCTGCAGCAGCACTGACCCCGGGGTTTGAACAAGAGTCTCCAGACTCATGTGTAGAGCCCCCCTATATATGGTGGGAGACTCACAGTAACCTCGCATGAAGGTATATGATTTCCCTTTGAATGAAAAAGCGAACCAGAATTGACTATCTGGGTGTACCAGTACACTAAAGGAGGCATTTGCTAAATCCACAACAGAGAACCATTTCCTGTCCGGTGGAATTTGAGCCAATATAGTATAGGGATTGGGAACGTTTGGGGCATGTGGAACAACAGCGTCATTGACAGCCTGCAGATCTTGAACAAATCTCCATTCCTCCGGTTCACCGGGAATGTTTGTCTTTTTGAACGGATAAATGGGGGTTCTCACCGGTGAGCTTTCACAGGGGATTATCACTCCAGCCTTTAGGAGGGATTCAAAGACTGGAGTAATTCCTTCTATGCCTTCGGGTTTTAACAGGTATTGTGCTCTACAAGGACGATCCTCAGACTTCGGGGTTATCCTTATGGGCTCACAGTCCCATATGAGTCCCATATCATGTTTGCCCTTTGTCCACAACTCAGTAGGGACCATTTTTAATCTTGGGTTTGAGACTTCTATCTTAGGTAAACGCCAGGCTATCTCCCTAGGCTTCTCAGGGCTAGCGGGCCTTACCTGGACTGTCCTATCTGCCTGAGTTAGTCAATTTTATTTCTTCTTATATGTCCGCATATCTGCATTTAACCAGATACCCACATCGTCCCTGAAGACCCAACCTTTCATTCTTTGTGCCTTTAGCACCCATGCTCCTAACTCCTACAACCTGTCACTGGACACCTTCGCCAGTGACACGTGAGAGCGTAACCTTCCACATCAACAATATAGGGTCTACTTGCTGTTACAGATACTTTAGATAAGTTCACACTGACTGCACATCCGTGATCACTCCAATAAAATTCACAAAATAACAACTGATCTGGTTTCACCAATCTCCTGAACCAATCCTTCTCATATGGTGCGTCAGGACCAACGTGATGTATGTGTGCTGTGCAGTGCAGCATGTCTCCATCAAGAAAATCGGTGTTAATAGGATTAACAAAGTTACTTGCTTCCAGGGCGAGTGAATTGCTCACTGAACTTCTCGCTCTCTGGATTAATAGCCACTCATAGACATACATCAGGGGTCGTAGGTCATATTTTACAGCCTGCACTGGTAAATCGTTTCTTTGAATTATCTACAAGCCCGTCGGAGTACTGACCAAATCCAATCCCAGTCTCCGTATGAGATCCCGCCCCATCAAATTTAAAGGACAAAATTCCGATAACAAGAAGGAGAATTGGAATGTTTTCCTTTTTCTAGAGGTGCAGAAAATCTCTCCCGCATCATGACTCCTGATGCAGCCATTGTGTTCAGGAAACTTTCACTCATATTTATTTGTGTCGATTGTCTAAACTGGCTTAATTTAAGGACTGAGTTTGTTGCCCCTGTATCTACCAAAAAGGTAACTGATGTACTTTCACATATAACATAGAGGTGGGCATCAACTATACACATCATTGTGATATTGGACATACCGTCCACACTTTGCAATCTCAGTGCTGAACATTGAGGTGAGATATGTCTCAGTGCGCGAAAGGTTAGTAGAAGAGATTAGCATAAGTGAGTCTTCGTTGCCAAGCATAAAGGAAAGAGGCTTACCTGTACCTTGTGGGCTGCCCACCTCCACCTCAGCCTTCTCCTGTTAGTCACCCTCATGTCCCACCTCCAGGGCCGAGTGAGGCTGTCTATGGGGGCACCGTCTCACCCAGTGATCCATTGGTCTGCAAACAAAGCTCCCACCAGATCTCCCTCTATCAGTGCCTCTTTTGTGACCTCTTCTTCTTCCGTGACCTCCCCCTCGGCCTCTCTCTCTTCCTGCAGCACCTCCCTCCAACAGCTGGGTGACCATTTACATCAGAGTAAGCTGAGCTTTATGTGTTTGCTGTTCCATCTTTAGTTTCTGGTTATCATTCTCTTGGGTAAGCAATATTTCAGCATGTATTGCATGTTGTTCTATCAAATTCAGCTTTCCTGTGTCCCAGATCTTTTACCTTTTTCACTATTTCTTCCTTCTTTCCATTGATGAAGCTTTTCCTCAGGTGTGCCACATACAGTGTGATTTCTGCTGTCGTTATGTCCTCGTGTCGTCTCAGTGCACTATGGGTGTTATGGACTTCAGTGAGGTACTGGGACACTCTCTCACATTCCCATTGTTTTCACATTGCTGTTTTGGTCATGTCCATTCACACTGGGAATGCCTCACTACAGGCGGTTGCCAGCACTGTAACAAAAGCATTAAAGTCTCCCTTCTCTTCCACTTGTGGGTTGGCTGCTCTGACATGGACGTTTGCAGCTGGCCAGGTATACTTGTGTTTGGTGACATTGGCACCTAGTTTTCATCCCAGGAGACGTCTCATCTCTTGTGACGTGGGACGGAACTCAGTACAGAACTTTGTCACTTCTTATTAGCTCCAACCTCGTGTGGGTCAGGCAACTGCCCACAGGCACTTTCCAGATCCTTCATGGTCCATGGCTGGTGGGCCAACACTGGGCACCCTTCTGGACCTGTAACTTCAACCATTGGGTCTTGCAGAACGACCTGGTGAGATGATCGTTCACCAGTATCCTCACCGTGTGACTCATCATCCATCGGGGGGTGATCACGGACAGGCCTTGGATGCCTTTCCACCTAAGAGTGGTCGTCCTTCTTTTGGCCTTCTTGCTTCGGTCTGTTGTGGGTATGGTGTGCTATCGGTGATCTAGCAGGCCCTGAGGCGGTGGTCGCTGACGTGGAACTTTCACCAGGCAGATCTCGTAAGGGGGGGAGCGGCAGGTCTCGGAGGGCAGTCATCAAGGTCAGGGTCTGAAACAGATTTAAGACACTCTACAGCTTCGTTAGGTTGTTTCCCACATGGGCATTGGTGGTTGTACGTGTATTTGATCTATCGTTTACTTGAGAATTCCTTTCTCTGATATCAGCCTCAGCCTTCCACATACAAGAAGCACTCCAATTCATAGGTTCGATCTTTCCGTCCCTTTTCTCCTTCTCTCTCTCCTCCTACCTCAACCTTCATATTTCCAGTTGTTTTTTACTAAAACTTCCTCCCTCCGGAAAACCACATTCCTTAATCCACAATTCTAACTGCTTTACACATTCTGGGCCATACTTATTTAGCATGTATTGTATTTTTGGTTGGCTATTCCAAATTTTGTGTGGACTCTCCCTTTGTTTGCTCTTGCTGGAGCCCATTTTTCGTGTAACTGGAAAAGTGTTCAGCTCTGTCTGTCTCTCTCTCTCTCTCTCTCTCTCTCTGTCTCTCACTCTCGTGGTACAGTTATCTTTTCCCTTTTGACATGCTTTTACCTGCGGAGGTCCACTCTCACATTGGGCGTGTCCGCATCAAGGCCTTGGTTGTTGTAAACCAAGAAACCATGTACCTGGTACGTCTTAGGCGAGTCCAACTCAGCCAGTGGTGGTTCCAAGTCTAAAACCACCCTTAACCTTGCTGTCTCCTAAACACTCTTCAGACAGCAATCCCCTTATACTGCAGTTTTACTCTAATACCACGTGAGAGTTCACTGAACCCTTTTCCTGCTGTATTTATTCTCTTAGAATGACTCTTTATATAGGATTACATAAACCACGAATATTACCCAACCTTAATTGATTTGAAACTCTGGCGCTAGGGCAATCCACAGATTCCCAGTCCTCTAACGCAAAAGGGCCAATTCAGCGCTCGAGATGAAGTGAAAGACCTTCAAGGCGCTGGCACCTGCGCTTCCTGGGAATCTTCAGAATCTCATCCAGTCGCGGGGTCCCGGGACGAGCCCCCAAGTTTACTGTCATTGAAATTAAATCGACTTGACTCAACAATTAGCAAGAGCAAAGCAAAGGTCTTTATTAAAATTTTACAAGATTGACCCATTACACTAAGTCAGATGCCTCAATGCAATAAGTACCCAAACATTTACACAGACACCTGCCTTATAGCGTTCCTTATCACACTCTCAAGGGCAGAGACTGGAGAAACTCAAGTTGTTATCCTCTCATCCCCTGGTGCTAGAAATAACAGTTATTCAGCTTTCGCTGAGTTCGACTATCGCAAGGTCGAGTTGAATGCTTACAGAAATCAAAAAGAGATAAGCTAACCGCAACCCTTCATCAAGGCATCGTTTACAAAGCTCAGCACAGCATTGATTTAAACAAAGCATTCTCTTTAAACATTACAGTAAATGGATAGTTAATTTCACAGTAAATGGATAGTTTTCTATTACAGTCACAGTGTGTTCAGAGAGTCAGAGGGTGTCAGAATGTGTCTCAGAGAGAGTCGCAGTGAGTCAGAGTGTCATAGTGTGTCTCAGGATGTGTCTTAGAGAGGGTCTCAGTGTGTCCCATTGTGTCTCAGAGAGTGTCACAGTGTATCAGAGAGAGGCAGGGAATGTCATAGTGTGTCAGGGAGTGTCGCAGTGTGTCAGAGAATATCACAGTGTGTCTCAAAGACAGTCAGAGCGTATCAAAGTCCATCAGAGAGTGGCACAGTATGTCCCAGATAATGTCAGGGAGTGTCACAGTGTGTTACAGAGAGTGTCAAAGAGGGTCAGACAGTGTAACAGTATGTCTCAGAGAGTGTCACAGTGTGTCTCAGGGAGTGTCAGAGAGAGTCAGGGAGTGTCACAGTGTGTCACAGTCTGTTAGAGAGTGTCACAGTATGTTTCAGAGAGCGTCAGAGATTATCACAGTGTATTAGAGAGGGATACATTATGTCTCTGAGAGTGTCAGAAAGCGTCACAGTGTCTTAGAGAGTGTCACAGTGTGTCAGAGATTGTCATAGAGTATCAGATAGATTCAGAGAGTGTCACAGTGTGTCAGAGATTGTCATAGTGTGTCAGATAGATTCAGAGAGTGTCACACGGTGTCAGAGAGTGCCACGGTTTGTCTCACAGAGTGTCAGAGAGTGTCACAGCGTCTCAGTGGGTGTCACACTATGTCAGGGATTGTCACAGTGTGTCAGAGAGAGAGAGAGTCAGAGAGTGCCACAGTGTGTCAGAGAGAGAGTCAGAGAGTGTCACAGTATGTCAGCGAGTGTCATAGTGTGTCTCCGAGAGAGTCAGAGAGTGCTGCATGCAGAGTCAAACAGTATCACAGTGTGTCAGAGAATGTCACAGTGTTTCTCAGAGAGTGGCAGAGAGAGTCGGAGAGTGGCACAGTGTGTTTCAGAGAGTGTCAGAGAGAGTCAAAACGTGTCACAGCGTGTCACAGTCTGTCAGAGAGTGTCACAGTATGTTTCAGAGAGTGTCAGAGATAGTCAGAGAGTGTCAGAGAGAGAGTCAAAACGTGTCACAGTCTGTCACAGCCTGTCAGAGAGTGCCACAGTGTGTTTCAGAGAATGGCAGAGAGATTCAGTGACAGTCAAATACGTGTCACAGTGTGTCACAGTCTGTCAGAGAGTGTCGGAGAGAGTAAAAACGTGTCACAGTCTGTCAGAGAGTGTCACAGTACGTTTCAGAGAGTGTCAGAGATAGTCAGAGAGTGGCACAGTGTGTTTCAGAGAGTGTCAGAGAGAGTCAAAACGTGTCACAGTGTGTCACAGTCTGTCAGAGAGTGTCACAGTACGTTTCAGAGAATGACAGATAGAGCCACAGTGTGTTTCAGAGAGTGTCACGGTGTGTCTCAGAGAGTGTCACAATGTATCAGAGATTGTCACAGTGTCTCACAGTCAGTCAGATAGTGTAAGAGAGAGTCAGAGAGTGTCACAGTGTGTCTCATACAATGTCAGTGAGAGTCAGATAGTGTCACAGTCTGCCAGAGAGTGTCACAGTGTGTCTCGGAGATTTTCAGAGAGTGTCTCAGTGTGTCACAGTCTGTCAGAGAGAGTCAGTGTGTCTCAGAGAGTGTTAGATAGAGTCGGAATGTGTCATCGTGTGTCTCAGAGTGTGTCACAGTGTGTCACAGTCTGACAGAGAGTGTCAAAGTGTGTTTCAGAGAGTGTCAGAGAGTGTCCCATTCAGTCTCAGAGATGGTCAGAGTTTGACACATTGTGTCACTTCCTGTCAAAGAGTGTCATAGTATGTCTCAGAGTGTGTCAGAGAGTGTTACAGTGTGTCTCAGAGAGTGTCACAGTGTATTTCAGAGAATCAGAGAAAGTCTGAAAGTGTCACAATGTGTGTCAGAGAGTTTCACAGTGTGTCACTGTCTTTCAGAGAAGGTTATAGCATATTTCAGAGTGTGCCAGAGAGAGTCAGAGAGTGTCACAGTGTTTCACAGAGAGTTTCACAGTGTGTCACAGTCTTTCAGAGAAGATTACAGTGTGTTTCAGTGTGTGTCAGAGAGTGTCACTGTGTGTCATACTGTGTCTCAGAGAGTGTCAGAGCGTGTTAGTGTCTGTCTCAGAGAATGACACAATCTGTCAGAGAGTGTTGCAGTGTATCTCAGAAAGTGTAAGACAGGGTCAGCATTTGTCTAAGAGATTGTCAGAGATGGTCAGAAAGTGACACAGTGTCTCTGAGAATGTCACCGTGTGTCGGAGAGTGTCGCAGTGTGTCACAGTGTGTTTCAGAGTATGTTAGAGAGAGTCTGAGAGTGTCACAGTGTGTCATACTATATCTCACAGAGTGTCCGAGAGAGCCAGAGAGGGTCTCAGTCTGTATCAGATTGTCAGAGAGAGTCAGAAAGTGTCACAGTGTGTCTCAGAGAGTTTCACAGTGTCTCAGTGAATGTCACAGTGTGTCAGAAAGTGTCGCAGTATGTCACAATCTGTCAGAGAGAGTCACAGTGTGTCTCAGAGAGTGTGAGAGAGAGTCAGAAGATGTCACAGTGTGTCACACTCTGTCTCAGAGAGTGACCGAGTGTCTCAGAGAGAGAGGCAGGGAGTGTCACAGTGTGTCTCAGAGAGTGTCACAGTGTGTTTCTGAGGGTCAGAGAGAGAGACAGAATGTGTCACAGTGCATCTCAGAGAGTGTCACAGCATCTGAGACAACGTCACCGTGTCCCAGAGAGTGTCACAGTGTGTCTCAGGGAGTATCAGAGATGGCAGTGTGTAAGTGAGTGCCGCAGGTGGTCTCAAAGAGTGGCAGAAAGTGTCACAGCGTCTCAGTGGGTGTCCCAGTGTGTCAGGGATTGTCACAATGTGTCTGAGAGAGAGAGTCAGAGAGTGTCACAGTGTGTCAGCGAATGTCATAGTGTGTCTCAGAGCGAGTCAGAGAGTGCTTCATGCAGAGTCAAACAGTATCACAGTGTGTCACAGTCTTTCAGAGAGTGTCACAGTACGTTTCAGAGAATGTCAGAGAGTGTCAGAGAGTGTCAGAGAGAGTCAAAGTGTGTCACAGTGTGTCACAGTCTATCAGAGAGTGTCACAGTACGTTTCAGAGAGTGTCAGAGAGAGTCAAACCGTGTCACAGTCTGTCACAGCCTGTCAGAGAGTGCCACAGTGTGTTTCCGAGAATGTCAGAGAGAGTCAGAGACAGTCAAATACGTGTCACAGTGTGTCACAGTCTGTCAGAGAGTGTCACAGTATATCTCAGAGAGCGTCAGAGATTACCACAGTGTCTTAGAGAGGGATACAGTATGTCTCTGAGACTGTCAGAAAGTGTCACAGTGTCTTAGAGAGTGTCACAGGATGTCAGAGAGTGCCACAGTTTGTCTCACAGAGTGTCAGAAAGTGTCACAGCGTCTCAGTGGGTGTCACAGTGTGTAAGGGATTGTCACAGTGTGTCAGAGAGAGAGAGTCAGAGAGGGTCACAGTATGTCAGCGAGTGTCATAGTGTGTCTCAGAGAGAGTCAGAGAGTGCTGCAGAGTCAAACAGTATCACAGTGTGTCACAGTCTGTTAGAGAATGTCACAGTGTTTCTCAGAGAGTGACAGAGAGAGTCAATACGTGTCACCGTGTGTCACAGTCTGTCAGAGAGTGTCACAGTACGTTTCAGAGAGCGTCAGAGATAGTCAGAGAGTGTCAGAGAGAGTCAAAATGTGTCACAGCCTGTCACAGCCTGTCAGAGAGTGCCACAGTGTGTTTTAGAGAATGGCAGAGAGAATCAGAGACAGTAAAATACGTGTCACAGTGTGTCACAGTCTGTCAGAGAGTGTCACAGTACGTGTCAGAGAGTGTCAGAGAGAGCCACAGTGTGTTTCAGTGTCTCAGTGTGTCTCAGAGATTTTTAGAGAGTGTCTCAGTGTTTCACAGTCTGTCAGAGAGAGTCAGTTTGTCTCAGAGAGTGTCAGATAGAGTCGGAAAGTGTCAATGTGTGTCTCAGAGTGTGTCACAGTGTGTCACAGTCTGTCAGAAAGTGTCACAGTGTGTTTCATAGAGTGTCAGAGAGTGTCACAGTCGTCTCAGAGAGGGTCAGAGCGTGACACAGTGTGCCACAACCTGTCAGAGTGTCATAGTATGTCTCAGAGTGTCAGAGAGAGTCAGAGAGTGTTACAGTGTATCTCAGAGAGTGTCACAGTGTGTCACAGTCTTTCAAAGAAGGTTACAGTATATTTCAGAATGTGTCAGAGAGACGCAGAGAGTGTCACAGTGTGTCATACTGTGTCTCAGTTTGTGTCAGAGAGTGTCAGTGTTAGTCTCAGAGAATGTCACAGTCTGTCAGAGAGTGTTACGGTGTGTCTCAGAGAATGTCAGAGAGGGTCACCATTTGTCTCAGAGAGGGTCAGAGAGCTATAGAGAGTGACACAGTGTCTCTGAGAATGTCACCGTGTATCAGAGAGTGTCGCAGTGTGTCACAGTGTGTTTCAGAGTGTGTTAGAGTGAGTCTGAGAGCGTCACAGTGTGTTTTACCGTATCTCAGAGAGTGTCTGAGAGAACCAGAGAGTGTCTCAATCTGTATCAGAGTATCAGAGAGAGTCAGGAAGTGTCACAGTGTGTCTCAGAGAGTTTCACAGTGTCTCAGAGAATGTCACAGTGTGTCAAAAGTGTCACGGTGTGTCACAAACTGTCAGAGAGAGTTACAGTGTGTCTCAGAGAGTGTGAGAGAGAGTCAGAAGATGTCACAGTGTGTCACACTCTGTCTCAGAGAGTGACCGAGTGTCTAAGAGAGTGAGGCTGGGAGTGTCACAGTGTGTCTCTGAGAGTGTCACAGTGCGTTTCTGAGGGTCAGCGAAAGAGAGAGACAGAAAGTGTCACAGTGCATCTCAGAGAGTGTCACAGCATCTGAGAGAACGTCACCGTGTGTCAGAGAGTGTCACAGTGTGTCAGAGAGTGCCACAGTTTGTCTCACAGAGTGTCAGAAAGTGTCACAGCGTCTCAGAGAGTGTCACAGAGTGTTTGTGAGGGTCCGAAAGAGAGAGAGACAGACAGAATGTGCCATAGTGCGTCTCAGAGAGTGTCACAGCATCTGAGAGAACATCACCGTGTGTCAGAGAGTGTCACAGTGTGTTACAGAGAGTGCCAAAGAGGGTCAGACAGTGTAACAGTGTGTCCCAGACAGTGTCACAGTGTGTCTCAGCGAGTATCAGAGAGAGTCAGGAAGTGTCACAGTGTGTCACAGTCTGTTAGACAGTGTCACAGTATGTCTCAGAGAGCGTCAGAGATTATCACAGTGTCTTAGAGAGGGATACAGTATGTCTCTGAGAGTGTCAGAAAGTGTCACAGTGTGTCAGAGAGTGTAATAGTGTGTCATATAGATTCAGAGAGTGTCTCAGTGTGTCAGAGAGTGTCACAATTTGTCTCACGGAGTGTCAGAAAGTGTCACAGCGTCTCAGTGTGAGTCACAGTGTGTCAGGGATTGTCAGCGTGTGTCAGAGAGAGAGAGTCAGAGTGTGTCACAGAGTGTCTCAGAGAGAGTCAGAGGGTGCTGCATGCAGAGTCAAACAGTATCACAGTGTGTCACAGTCGGTCAGAGAATGTCACAGTGTTTCTCAGAGAGTGACAGAGAGAGTCGGAGAGTGGCACCGTGTGTTTCAGAGAGTGTCAGGGAGAGTCGAATCGTGTCACAGTCTGTCAGAGAGTGTCACAGTATGTTTCAGAGAGTGTCAGATATAGTCAGAGAGTGTCAGAGAGTGTCAAAACGTGTCACAGCCTGTCACAGCCTCTCGAAGAGTGCCACAGTGTGTTTCAGAGAATGTCAGAGAGAGCCACAGTGTGTTTCAGAGAGTGTCACGGTGTGTCTCAGAGAGTGTCACAGTGTATCAGATTGTCACAGTGTCTCACAGTCAGTCAGACAGTGTCAGAGAGAGTCAGAGAGTGTCACAGTGTGTCTCAGACAGTGTCAGTGAGAGTCAGATAGTGTCACAGTCTGCCAGAGAGTGCCACAGTGTGTATTGGAGATTTTCAGAGAGTGTCTCAATGTGTCACAGTCTGTCAGAGAGAGTCAGTTTGTCTCAGATTGTGTCAGATAGAGTCGGAAAGTGTCACAGTGTGTCTCAGAGAGTTTCACAGTGTGTCACAGTCTTTCAGAGAATGTTATAGTATATTTCAGAGTGCGTCAGAGAGAGTCAGACAGTGTCACAGTGTGTCATACTTTGTCTCAGAGAGTGTCAGAGAGTGTGAGTGTTAGTCTCAGAGAATGTCACAGTCTGTCAGAGAGTGTTACAGTGTGTCTCAGAGAGTGTTAGAGAGGGTCAGCATTTGTCTAAGAGAGGGTCAGAGAGGGTTAGAGAGTGACACAGTGTCTCTGAGAATGTCACCGTGTGTCAGAGTGTGTCGCAGTGTGTCACAGTGTGTTTCAGAGTGTGTTAGAGAGAGTCGGAAAGTGTCACAGTGTGTTATACTATATCTCAGAGAGTGTCCGAGAGAGCCAGAGAGTGTCTCAATCAGTATCAGAGTGTCAGAGAGAGTCAGAAAGTGTCACAGTGTGTCTCAGAATGTTTCACAGTGTCTCAGAGAATGTCACAGTATGTCAGAAAGTATCACAGTGTGTCACAATCTGTCTGAGAGAGTCACAGTGTGTGTCAGAGAGTGTGAGAGAGAGTCACAAGATGTCACAGTGTGTCACACTCTGTCTCAGAAATTGACCGAGTGTCTTCGACAGAGAGGCAGGGAGTGTCACAATGTGTCTCAGAGAGTGTCACAGTGTGTTATTGATGGTCAGAGAGAGAGAGAGAGAGAATGTGTCACAGTGCGTCTCAGAGAATGTCACAGCATCTGAGAGAACATCACCGCGTGTCAGAGAGTGTCACAGTGTGTTACCGAGAGTGCCAAAGAGGGTCAGACAGTGTAACAGTGTGTCCCAGAGAGTGTCACAGTGTGTCTCAGCGAGTATTAGAGAGAGTCAGGAAGTGTCACAGTGTGTCATAGTCTGTTAGAGAGTGTCACAGTATATCTCAGAGAGCGTCAGAGATTATTACAGTTTCTTAGAGAGGGATACAGTATGTCTCTGAGAGTGTCAGAAAGTGTCACAGTGTCTTAGAGAGTGTCACAGTGTGTCAGAGATTGTCATAGTGTGTCAGATAGATTCAGAGAGTGTCACAGTGTGTCTCAGAGAGTGTCAGAAAGTGTCACAAAATCTCAGTGTGTGTCACTGTGTGTCAGGGATTGTCACAGTGTGTCAGAGAGAGAGAGTCAGAGAGTGTCACAGTGTGTCAGCGAGTGTCCTAGTGTGTCTCAGAGAGAGTCAGAGAGTGCTGCATGCAGAGTCAAACAGTATCACAGTGTGTCACAGTCGGTCACAGAATGTCACAGTGTTTCTCAGAGAGTGACAGAGAGAGTCGGAGAGTGGCACAGTGTGTTTCAGAGAGTGTCAGGGAGAGTCAAATCGTGTCACAGTCTGTCAGAGTGTGTCACAGTATGTTTCAGAGAGTGTCAGATATAGTCAGAGAGTGTCAGAGAGAGTCAAAACGTGTCACAGCCTGTCACAGCCTGTCGGAGAGTGCCACAGTGTGTTTCAGAGAATGTCAGAGAGAGTAAGAGACAGTCAAATACGTATTACAGTGTGTCACAGTCTGTCAGAGAGTGTCACAGTACGTGTTAGAGAATGTCAGAGACAGCCACAGTGTGTGTCAGAGAGAGCCACAGTGTGTTTCAGAGAGTGTCACTGTGTGTCTCAGAGAGTTTCACAGTGTATCAGAGAATTTCACAGTGTCTCACAGTCAGTCAGACAGTGTCAGAGAGAGTCAGAGAGTGTCACAGTGTGTCTCAGACAGTGTCAGTGAGAGTCAGATAGTGTCACAGTCTGCCAGAGAGTGCCACAGTGTGTCTTGGAGATTTTCAGAGAGTGTCTCAGTGTGTCACAGTCTGTCAGAGAGAGTCAGTTTGTCTCAGAGAGTGTCAGATAGAGTCGGAAAGTGTCGCCGTATGTCTCAGAGAGTGTCACAGTGCGTCATAGTCTGTCAGAATGTGTCACAGTGTGTTTCAGAGAGTGTCAGAGAGTGTCACAGTCGGTCTCAGAGAGTGTCAGAGTGTGACACAGTGTGACGTGGTATGTCTCAGAGTTTGTCAGAGAGAGTCAGAGAGCGTTACAGTGTGTCTCATAGAGTGTCACCGTGTATTTCAGAGAATCAGAGAAAGTCCGAAGTGTCACAGTGTGTCTCAGAGAGTTTCACAGTGTGTCACAGTCTTTCAGAGAAGGTTATAGTATATTTCAGAGTGCGTCAGAGAGAGTCAGAGAGTGTCACAGTGTGTCATACTGTGTCTCAGACAGTGTCAGAGAGTGTGAGTGTTAGTCTCAGAGAATGTCACAGTCTGTCAGAGAGTGTTACAGTGTGTCTCAGAGAGTGTTAGAGAGGGTCAGCATTTGTCTAAGAGAGGGTCAGAAAGGGTTAGAGAGTGACACAGTGTCTCTGAGAATGTCACCGTGTGTCAGGGAGTGTCGCAGTGTGTCACAGTGTGTTTCAGAGTGTGTTAGAGAGAGTCGGAGAGTGTCACAGTATGTTATACTATATCTCAGAGAGTGTCCGAGAGAGCCAGAGAGTGTCTCAATCAGTATCAGAGTGTCAGAGAGATTCAGAAAGTGTCACAGTGTGTCTCAGAAAGTTTCACAGTGTCTCAGAGAATGTCACAGTATGTCAGAAAGTATCACAGTGTGTCACAATCTGTCTGAGAGAGTCACAGTGTGTGTCAGAGAGTGTGAGAGAGAGTCGCAAGATGTCACAGTGTGTCACACTCTGTCTCAGAAATTGACCGAGTGTCTTAGACAGAGAGGCAGGGAGTGTCACAATGTGTCTCAGAGAGTGTCACAGTGTGTTATTGATGGTCAAAGAGAGAGAGAGAGAATGTGTCACAGTGCGTCTCAGAGAATGTCACAGCATCTGAGAGAACATCACCGTGTGTCAGAGAGTGTCACAGTGTGTTACAGAGAGTGCCAAAGTGGGTCAGACAGTGTAACAGTGTGTCCCAGAGAGTGTCACAGTGTGTCTCAGCGAGTATCAGAGAGAGTCAGGAAGTGTCACAGTGTGTCACAGTCTGTTAGAGAGTGTCACAGTATATCTCAGAGAGCGTCAGAGATTATCACAGTTTCTTAGAGAGGGATACAGTATGTCTCTGAGAGTGTCAGAAAGTGTCACAGTGTCGTAGAGAGTGTCACAGTGTGTCAGAGATTGTCATAGTGTGTCAGATAGATTCAGAGAGTGTCATAGTGTTTCTCAGAGAGTGTCAGACAGTGTCACAACGTCTCAGTGTGTGTCACAGTGTGTCAGGGATTGTCACAGTGTGTTAGAGAGAGAGAGAGTCAGAGAGTGTCACAGTGTGTCAGCGAGTGTCCTAGTGTGTCTCAGAGAGAGTCAGAGAGTGCTGCATGCAGAGTCAAACAGTATCACAGTGTGTCACAGTCTATCAGAGAATGTCACAGTGTTTCTCAGAGAGTGACAGAGAGACTCGGAGAGTGGCACAGTGTATTTCAGAGAGTGTGAGAGAGTGTCAGAGAGAGTCAAAACGTGTCACAGTGTGTCACAGTCTGTCAGAGTGTGTCACAGTACGTTTCAGAGAGTGTCAGAGACATTCAGAGAGTGTTAGAGAGAGTCAAAACGTGTCACAGCCTGTCACAGCCTGTCAGAAAGTGCCACAGTGTGTTTCAGAGAATGTCAGAGAGAGTCAGAGACAGTCACATACATGTCACAGTGTCTCACAGTCTGTCAGAGAGTGTCACAGTACGTGTTAGAGAATGTCAGAGAGAGTCAGAGACAGTCGAATACGTATTACAGTGCGTCACAGTCTGTCAGAGAGTGGCACCGTACGTTTCAGAGAATGTCAGAGAGAGCCACAGTGTGTTTCAGAGAGAGTCACAGTGTGTCTCAGAGAGTGTCACAGTGTATCAGAGATTGTCACAGTGTTTCACAGTCAGTCAGAGAGTGTCAGAGAGAGTCAGAGAGTGTCACAATGTGTCTCAGACAGTGTCAGTGAGAGTCAGATAGTGTCACAGTCTGCCAGAGAGTGTCACAGTGTGTCTTGGAGATTTTCAGAGAGTGGCGCAGTGTGTCACAGTCTGTCAGAGAGCCTCAGTTTGTCTCAGAGAGAGTCAGATAGAGTCGGAAAGTGTCACCGTGTTTCTCAGAGTGTGTCACAGTCTATCACAGTCTGTCAGAAAGTGTCACAGCGTGTTTCAGAGAGTGTCAGAGAGTGTCACAGTCGGTCTCAGAGAGGGTCAGAGTGTGACACAGTGTGTCACAACCTGTCCGAGTGTCATAGTATGTCTCAGAGTGTGTCAGAGAGAGTCAGAGTGTTCCAATGTGTCTCAGAGAGTGTCACAGTGTGTTTCAGAGAATCAGAGAAAGTCCGAAGTGTCACAGTGTGTCTCAGAGAGTTTCACAGTGCGGCACAGTCTTTCAGAGAAGGTTACAGTATATTTCAGAGTGTGTCAGAGAGACGCAGAGAGTGTCACAGTGTGTCATACTGTGTCTCAGAGAGTGTCAGAGAGTGCCAGTGTTAGTCTCAGAGAATGTCACAGTCTGTCAGAGAGTGTTACAGTGTGTCTCAGAGAGTGTCAGAGAGGGTCAGCATTTGTCTAAATGAGAGTCAGAGAGGGTTAGAGTGTGACACAGTGTCTCTGAGAATGTCACAGAGTGTCAGAGTGTGTCGCAGTGTGTCACAGTGTGTTTCAGAGTGTGTTAGAGAGTGTCTGAGTTTGTCAAAGTGTGTCATACTATATCTCAGAGAGTGTCCGAGAGAGTCAGAGAGTGTCTCAGTCTGTA
The DNA here is from genome assembly GCF_047496795.1 of Chiloscyllium punctatum. Lineage (NCBI taxonomy): Eukaryota > Metazoa > Chordata > Chondrichthyes > Orectolobiformes > Hemiscylliidae > Chiloscyllium > Chiloscyllium punctatum. Next base: position 146,488 of record NW_027310009.1, read on the forward strand.
TCAGAGTGTAAGAGAGAGTCAAAAAGTGTCACAGTGTGTCTCAGAGAGTTTCACAGTGGCTCAGAGAATGTCACAGTGTGTCAGAAAGTGTCACAACGTCTCAGTGTGTGTCACAGTGTGTCAGGGATTGTCACAGTGTGTTAGAGAGAGAGAGAGTCAGAGAGTGTCACAGTGTGTCAGCGAGTGTCATAGTGTGTCTCAGAGAGAGTCAGGGAGTGCTGCATGCAGAGTCAAACAGTATCACAGAGTGTCACAGTCTGTCAGAGAATGTCACAGTGTTTCTCAGAGTGTGACAGAGAGATTGGAGAGTGGCACAGTGTATTTCAGAGAGTGTCAGAGAGAGTCAAAACGTGTCACAGTGTGTCACAGTCTGTCAGAGTGTGTCACGGTACGTTTCAGAGAGTGTCAGAGATATTCAGAGAGTTTTAGAGAGAGTCAAAACGTGTCACAGCCTGTCAGAGAGTGCCACAGTGTGTTTCAGAGAATGTCAGAGAGAGTCAGAGTCTGTGAAATACATGTCACAGCGTCTCACAGTCTGTTAGAGAGTGTCACAGTACGTGTTAGAGAAATTCAGAGAGAGTCAGAGACAGTCAAATACGTATTACAGTGCGTTACAGTCTGTCAGAGAGTGGCACCGTACGTTTCAGAGAATGTCAGAGAGAGCCACAGTGTGTTTAAGAGAGTGTCACGGTGTGTCTCAGAGAGTGTCACAGTGTATCAGAGATTGTCACAGTGTTTCACAGTAAGTCAGAGAGTGTCAGAGAGTCAGAGAGTGTCACAATGTGTCTCAGACAGTGTCAGTGAGAGTCATATAGAGTCACAGTCTGCCAGAGTGTGTCACAGTGTGTCTTGGAGATTTTCAGAGAGTGGCGCAGTGTGTCACAGTCTGTCAGAGAGAGTCAGTTTGTCTCAGAGAGAGTCAAATAGAGTCGGAAAGTGTCGCCGTGTGTCTCAGAGTGTGTCACAGTCTATCACAGTCTGTCAGAAAGTGTCACAGCGTGTTTCAGAGAGTGTCACAGTCGGTCTCAGAGAGGGTCAGAGTGTGACACAGTGTGTCACAACCTGTCCGAGTGTCGTCGTATGTCTCAGAGTGTGTCAGAGAGAGTCAGAGTGTTACAATGTGTCTCAGAGAGTGTCACAGTGTATTTCAGAGGATCAGAGAAAGTCCGAAGTGTCACAGTGTGTCTCAGAGAGTTTCACAGTGTGTCACAGTCTTTCAGAGAAGGTTACAGTATATTTCAGAGTGTGTCAGAGAGACGCAGAGAGTGTCACAGTGTGTCATACTGTGTCTCAGACAGTGTCAGAGAGTGCCAGTGTTAGTCTCAGAGAATGTCACAGTCTGTCAGAGAGTGTTACAGTGTGTCTCAGAGAGTGTCAGAGAGGGTCAGCATTTGTCTAAATGAGGGTCAGAGAGGGTTAGAGTGTGACACAGTGTCTCTGAGAATGTCACCGTGTGTCAGAGTGTGTCGCAGTGTGTCACAGTGTGTTTCAGAGTGTGTTAGAGAGTGTCTGAGTTTGTCAAAGTGTGTCATACTATATCTCAGAGAGTGTCCGAGAGAGTCAGAGAGTGTCTCAGTCTGTATCAGAGTGTCAGAGAGAGTCAAAAAGTGTCACAGTGTGTCTCAGAGAGTTTCACAGTGGCTCAGAGAATGTCAAAGTATGGCAGAAAGTGTCACATTGTGTCACAATCTGTCAGAGAGAGTTACAGTGTGTCTCAGAGAGTGTGAGAGAGCGTCAGAAGGTGTCACAGTTTGTCACACTCTGTCTCAGCGAGTGACCAAGTGTCTTAGAGAGAGAGGCAGGGAGTGTCACAGTGTGTCTCAGAGAGTGTCAGAAAGTGTCACAACGTCTCAGTGTGTGTCACAGTGTGTCAGGGATTGTCACAGTGTGTTAGAGAGAGAGAGAGTCAGAGAGTGTCACAGTGTGTCAGCGAGTGTCATAGTGTGTCTCAGAGAGAGTCAGAGAGTGCTGCATGCAGAGTCAAACAGTATCACAGTGTGTCACAGTCTGTCAGCGAATGTCACAGTGTTTCTCAGAGAGTGACACAGAGACTCGGAGAGTGGCACAGTGTATTTCAGAGAGTGTCAGAGAGTGTCAGAGAGAGTCAAAACGTGTCACAGTGTGTCACAGTCTGTCAGAGTGTGTCACAGTACGTTTCAGAGAGTGTCAGAGCTATTCAGAGAGTGTTAGAGAGAGTCAAAACGTGTCACAGCCTGTCAGAGAGTGCCACAGTGTGTTTCAGAGAATGTCAGAGAGAGTCAGAGAGAGTCAAATACATGTCACAGTGTCTCACAGTCTGTCAGAGAGTGTCACAGTACGTGTTAGAGAATGTCAGAGAGAGTCAGAGACAGTCAAATACGTATTACAGTGCGTCACAGTCTGTCAGAGAGTGGCACCGTACGTTTCAGAGAATGTCAGAGAGAGCCACAGTGTGTTTCAGAGAGTGTCACGGTGTGTCTCAGAGAGTGTCACAGTGTATCAGAGATTGTCACAGTGTTTCACAGTCAGTCAGAGAGTGTCAGAGAGAGTCAGAGAGTGTCACAATGTGTCTCAGACAGTGTCAGTGAGAGTCAGATAGTGTCACAGTCTGCCAGAGAGTGTCACAGTGTGTCTTGGAGATTTTCAGAGAGTGTCCCAGTGTGTCACAGTCTGTCAGAGAGAGTCAGTTTGTCTCAGAGTGAGTCAGATAGAGTCGGAAAGTGTCGCCGTGTGTCTCAGAGTGTGTCACAGTCTATCACAGTCTGTCAGAAAGTGTCACAGCGTGTTTCAGAGACTGTCAGAGAGTGTCACAGTCGGTCTCAGAGAGGGTCAGAGTGTGACACAGTGTGTCACAACCTGTCCGAGTGTCATAGTATGTCTCAGAGTGTGTCAGAGAGAGTCAGAGTGTTCCAATGTGTCTCAGAGAGTGTCACAGTGTATTTCAGAGAATCAGAGAAAGTCCGAAGTGTCACAGTGTGTCTCAGAGAGTTTCACAGTGTGTCACAGTCTTTCAGAGAAGGTTACAGTATATTTCAGAGTGTGTCAGAGAGACGCAGAGAGTGTCACAGTGTGTCATACTGTGTCTCAGAGAGTGTCAGAGAGTGCCAGTTTTAGTCTCAGAGAATGTCGCAGTCTGTCAGAGAGTGTTAGAGTGTGTCTCAGAGAGTGTCAGAGAGGGTCAGCATTTGTCTAAACGAGAGTCAGAGAGGGTTACAGTGTGACACAGTGTCTCTGAGAATGTCACCGTGTGTCAGAGAGTGTCGCAGTGTGTCACAGAGTGTTTCAGAGTGTGTTAGAGAGAGTCTGAGTTTGTCAAAGTGTGTCATACTATATCTCAGAGAGTGTCCGAGAGAGTCATAGAGTGTCTCAGTCTGTATCAGAGTGTCAGAGAGAGTCAAAAAGTGGTACAGTGTGTCTCAGAGAGTTTCACAGTGGCTCAGAGAATGTCACAGTGTGGCAGAAAGTGTCACATTGTGTCACAATCTGTCAGAGAGAGTTACAGTCTTTTTGAGAGTGTCACAGTGTGTTACAGAGTGTGTCAGAGAGTGTCAGAGAGTGTCACAGTCTATCTCAAAACGGGTCAGAGTGTGTCACAGTGTGTCACAACCTGTCAAAGAGTTTCACAGTGTGTCTCAGAGAGTGTCACAGTGTGTCTCAGAGAGTGTTGAAGCGAGTCAAACAGTGTCATAGTGTGTCTCAGGGTATCAGAGAGAGTCAGAGTGTCACAGTGTGTCTCTGAGAGCGTCAGAATGTGCCTCATATTGGCAGAATGAGTCAGAAAGTTTCACAGTGTGCCTCAGGGAGTGTCACAGTCTGTCAGAGAAGGTTACAGTGTATTTCGAAGTGTGTCAGAGAAAGTCAGTGAGTGTCACATTGAGTCGTACTGTGTCTCAGAGACTGTCAGAGTGGGTCAGCGTTTGTCCCAGAGAGGGTCGCACTCTTTCAGAGAGTGTTTCAGTGTGTTTCAGGGAGTGACAGAAAGAGTCAGAAAGTGTCACAGTATGTCTCATAAGGTGTCAGGGAGAGTCAGAGAGAGTCAGCGACTGTCACACTGAGTTTCAGAGAATGTCAGAGAGAGACAGAGCGTGTCACAGTTTGTGTAAGAGAGTGTCGGAGAGAGTCAGAGAGTGTGACAGTTTGTCACAATTAGTCAGAGAGTGTCACAGTGTGCCTCAGAGAGTGTCACAGTGTGTCTCAGAGATTGTCTGAGATTGTTACAATGTGTCCCAGACAGTGTGAGAGAGTCAAAAGATGTCATAGTGTGTCACAGTGTGTCTGAGAGAGTGACCGAGTGTCTCAGAGAGAGGCAGCGAGTGTCACAGAGATTGTCATAATCTGTCAGAGAGTGTCACAGTGTGCCTCAGTGAGTGTCAGAGAGAGTCAGTGAATGTCACAGTGTGTCTCAGTGAGTGTCGGAGAGAGTCACAGAGTGTCACCGTGTGTCTCAGAGTTGGTCAGAATGTGTCACAGTGTTTCACAGTCTGTCAGAGAGTGTCATAGAGTGTTACAGTGTGTCTCAGAGAGGGTCAGAGAGTTTTACACAGTGTCGCAGAGAGTCAGAGAGTGTCACAGTGTGTCACAGTCTGTCAGGGATTGTCACAGTGTGCCTCAGAGAGTGTCAGAGAAAGTCAGCGAATGTCACAGTGTGTCATAGACTGTCAAAAAATGTCACAGTTTGTCTCAGAGCGTCAGAGAGAGTCAGAAAGTGTCGCAGTGTGTCTCAGAGAGTGTCGCATTATGTCACAGTCCATCAGAGAAGGTTGCAGTGCATTTCAGAGTGAGTCAGAGAGAGTGAGAAAGTGTTAAAGTGTGTCGTACTGTATATCAGAGAGTGTCAGTGTTTGTCCCAGAGAGTGTCACAGTCCGTGAGAGAGTGTTGCAGTGTGTCTCAGAGAGTGTCAGAGAGGGTCAGCATTTGTCTCAGAGAGTGTCACAGTCCATGAGAGAGTGCTACAGTGTGTCTCAGAGATTGACAGAAAAAGTCAGAGAGTGTCACATTGTGCCTCAGTGTCAGAGAGTGTCACAGTCTGTCTCAGAGAGTATCAGAGAGATACAGAAGGTGTCACAGTGTGTCACAGAGAGTGTCACAGTGTCTCAGAGAATGTCACCATGTGTCAGATAGCATTGCAGTCAGGCAGAGAGTGTCACAGTGTGTCAAAGAGTGTCACAGACAGTGCCATAGTCTGTCTGAGAGTGCGACAGTGTGTTTCAGAGAGTGTCAGAGAGAGTCAGAAAGTGTCACAGTGTGTCTAAGTGAGTGTCAGAGATTGTCACAGTATATTTCAGAGAGGGTCAGAGAGAGTCGGATAGTGTTACACTGTGTCGCAGAGAGGGTCAGAGAGTGTCACAGTGTGTCTCAGAGATTGTCACAGTGTGTCTCAGAGGATCAGAGTGTGCCAGAAAGTGCCACAGTTTGTCTCAGAGAGTGTCACATTGTGTCACAGTCTGTCTGGGAAGGTTACAGTATATTTCAGAGTGTATCAGACAGTGTCAGAGAGGGTCAGCATTTGTCTCAGAGAGGGTCACAGTCTGTCAGAGGGTGTTACTGTATGTCTCAGAGAGAGTCAAAAATGTCACAGTGTGTCTCCGAGAGTGTCACAGTGTCTCAGAGAATGTCACCGTGTGTCAGAGAGTGTCACAGTATGTCAGAGTGTCACAGTGTGTCAGAGAGTGTCACAGTCTGTCTGGGAAGGTTACAGTATATTTCAGAGTGTATCAGACAGTGTCAGAGAGGGTCAGCATTTGTCTCATAGAGGGTCACAGTCTGTCAGAGGGTGTTACTGTGTGTCTCAGAGAGAGTCAAAAATGTCACAGTGTGACTCCGAGAGTGTCACAGTGTCTCAGAGAATGTCACCGTGTGTCAGAGAGTGTCACAGTATGTCAGAGTGTCACAGTGTGTCAGAGAGTGTCACAGTGTGTTTCATAGAGTGTTACAGTCTGTCTCAGGGAGTGTCAGAGCGTCCACAGTGTGTCTCAAAGAGTGTCACAGTGTGTCAACGAGTGTCACAGTGTGTCTCAGAGTGAGTCAGAGAGTGTTACAGTGTCCCTCAGAGTGAGTCAGATAGAGTCAGAGTGTCTCACAGTGTGTCACAATCTGTCAGAGAGTGTCACAGGGTGTCTCTGTGTGTCAAGGAGAGTAACAGAGTGTCACAGCATGTCTACGAGAGTGTCACAGAGCATCAGAGAGTGTCACAGTCAGACTCAGAGCGGGTCAGAGTGTGTCACAGTCTGTCAGAGAGTGTCACAGTGTTCCTCAGGAAGTGTCAGAGAAAGTCAAAGAATGTCACAATGTGTCATAGTCTGTCAGAGAGTGTCACAGTCTGTCTCATAGAGTGTCACAGTGTGTCACGGTCTGTCAGAGAGTGTCACAGAGTATTTCAGAGAGTGTCAGAATGCGTCACAGTGAGTGACAGAGAGTATCTCAGTGTGTCACAGTCTGTCAGAAAGTGTCACAGTGTGCCTCAGTGAGTGTCACAGTATCGCAGAAAATGTCACCGTGTGTCAGAGAGTGTCCCACTAGGTCAGAGTGTCATCGTGTGTCTCAGAAATTGTCACAGACTGTCAGAGAGCGTCACAGCATGTCTAAGAGAGTGTCATAGTGTATCACAGTGTGACTAAGAACCAGTCAGAGAGTATCACCGTGTGTCTCAGAGAGAGTCAGACAGAGCCACAGTGTGTCTCAGAGAGTGTCATAGAGAATCAGAGAGTGTCACAGTGCTTCACAATATATCAGAGAGAGTCCCAGTGCATCTCAGAGAATGTCAGAGAGTGTCAGATAGCGTAACAGTGAGACTCAGAGAGTGCCACATGTGTTTCAGAGAATGTCCGAGAGAGTCAAAGAGTGTCGTAGTGTCTCATACTGTGTCTTAGAGCGTGTTAGAGAGTGTCACAGTCTGTGTCAGACAGTGTCACAGTGTTTCTCAGAGTGTCAGAGAGAGTCATTGAGTGTCATAGTGTGTCTCAGAGAGAGTCAAATAGGTCAGAGAGTGTCACAGTGTGCCTCTGAGAGCGTCAGAGTGTGCCTCAGAGTGGCAGAGTGAGTTAGAAAGTGTCACAGTGTGCCTCAGGGAGTGTCACAGTCTGTCAGAAAAGGTTACAGTGCATTTTGAGTGTCACACTGAGTCGTACTGTGACTCAGAGAGTGTCAGAGAGGGTCACAGTCTGTCAGAGAGTGTCACACTGAGTTTCAGAGAATATCAGAGAGAGAGAGTGTCACAGTTTGTCTAAGAGAGTATCGGAGAGAGTCAGAAAGTGTGACAGTTTGTCACAATCTGTCAGAGAGTGTCACAGTGTGCCTCAGAGAGTGTCATAGTGTGTGTCAGAGATTGTCAGAGAGGGTCACAAAGTGTCTCAGACAGTGTGAGCGAGAGTCAAAAGATGTCACACTCTGTCACAGTGTGTCTGAGAGAGTGACCGAGTGTCTTAGAGAGAGGCAGAGAGTATCACAGTGTGTCTCAGAGAGTCAGAGAGAGACTGAAAGTGTCACAGAGATTGTCATTGTCTGTTAGAGAGTGTCACAGTGTGTCTCAATGAGTGTCAGAGAGAGTCACAGAGTGTCACAGTGTGTCTCAGAGATGGTCAGAATGTGTCACAGTGTTTCACAGTCTGTCAGAGAGTGTCATAGAGTGTTACAGTGTGTCTCGGAGAGGGTTAGAGACTGTCACAGTGTGTCTCAGAGATTCAGAGAGTGTCACAGTGTGTCACAGTCTGTCAGGGAATGTCACGGTGTACCTCAGAGAGTGTCAGAGAAATTCAGAGAATGTCACAGACTGTCATAGAATGTCAGAAAGTGTCACGGTTTGTCTCAGAGCGTCAGAGAGAGTCAGAAAGTGTCGAAGTGTCAGAGAGTGTCACACTCTGTCTCAGAGAGTGTCAGAGAGAGACAGAAAGGGTTCTAGTGTGTCTCAGAGAGTGTCACAGTGTCTCAGAGAATGTCACAGTGTGTCAGATAGAATCACAGTCGGGCGGAGAGTGTCACAGTGTGTCAGAAAATGTCACAGACTGTCACAGTCTGTGAGAGAGTGTCTCAGTGTGTTTCACAGAGTGTCACAAAGTGCTTCAGAGAGTGTCAGAGAGAGTCGGAGAGTGTTACACTGTGTCTCAGAGAGTGACAGAGAGGGTCAGAGAGTGTCACAGTGTTTCATAGTGAGTCTCAGAGAGTGTCACAGTGTGTCTCAGAGATGTGTCACAGTGTGTCAGAGAAGGTTATAGTGTATTTCCAAGTGTGTCAGAGAGAGTCTGAGAGTGTCACAGTGAGTCATACTGTGTCTCAGAGAGTGTCAGACAGGGTCAGCATTTGTCTCAGAGAATGTAACAGTCTGTGAGAGAGTGCTACAGTCTGTCGCAGAGAGAGTCAGAGTGTGTCACAGAGAGTGACAGAATGAGTCAGAAAGTGTCACAGTGTGTCTCAGAGAGAGTCTCCGTGTGTCACAATCTGTAAGAGAAGGCTACAGTGTATTTCCGATTGGTCAGAGAGAGTCAGACATTGTCACAGTGTGTCATACTGTGTCTCAGAGAGTTTCAGAGACAGTCAGCATTTGTCTCCAAGAGGGTCACCGTCTGTAAGACAGTGTTAAAGTGTGTCTCAGAGAGTGAGAGAAAGGGTCAGAGAGTGTCACAGTGTGTCTAAGAGAGTGTCAGAGAAAGTCAGAGAGTGTCACAGTTTGTCACAGTCTGTCAAAGAGTGTCACAGTGTGTTTCAGAGAGTGTCAGAGAAAGTCAGAATGTCATAGTGTGTCACAGTCTGTTAGAGAGTCTCATAGTGTGCCTCGGAGAGAGACAGAGAGAGTCAGAGATTGACACAGTGTGTCACAGTCTGTCAGAAATTGTTACAGTATGTTCCAGAGAGTGTCAGAGAGCGAGTCGGAGAGCGTCACAGTGGTTCATACTATGCCTCAGAGGGAGTCAGAGGGAGTCAGAGAGTGTCACACTGTCTCAGAGTATGTCACAGAGTGTCGGAGTGAGTCACAGTGTGTCTCAGAGCAGTCAGAGAGTGCCACAGTGCGTCTCAGAGCGAGTCAGAGAGAATCAGAGAGTGTCACAGTCTATCAGAGTGTGTCACAGTGTATCTCAGAGAGTGTCATTGAGAATCAGAGAGTGTCTCAGTGTGTCACAGTCTGTCAGGGAGAGTCAGTGTGTGTCTCAGAGAATGGCAGAGAGTGTCAGATAGAGTCACAGTTTGTCTCAGAGAGTGTCACAGTGTGTCATACTGTCTCTCAGAGCGTGTCAGAGTGTGTCACAGTCAGTGTCAGAGAGTGACAGAGAGAGTCCGAGTGTGTGACAGTGTGTCACAAAGTGTCCGAGAGTCAGAGAGTGTTACAATGTGTCTCAAAGAGAGTTAGAGAGATTCACTGTGTGTGTCAGAAAGTGTCAGAAAGTGTCACAGTTTCTTAGAGAGTGGCAGAGAGAGTCAGAGAATCTCATAGTGTTTCTCAGAGAGTGCCAGAGAGTGTTCCAGTGTGTCTCAGACAGTGTCATAGTGTTTCTCTAAGACTTTTACACTGTGTCTCAGAGAGGGTCAGAGTGAGTCAGAGAGTGTCATATTGTGCCTCAGAGAGTGTCAGAGAGAGTGTGAAAGTGTCACAGTGTGTCTCAGAGAGTGTCAGAGAGTGTCATAGTGTGCCTGAGTGAGTGTCAGAGCGATTCAGAGAGTGTTACAGTGTCTCACAGAGTGTCAGAGTATGTCTCAGAGTGTCAGAGATAGTCAGAGAGTGTCACAGTGTGCCTAGGAGAGTGTCACAGTCTGTCACAGTCTGTCAGAGAGTGTCACAGTGTGCCTCAGAGAGAGTCAGAGAATGTCACAGAGTTTCATAGTCTGTCAGAGAATGTCATGCTGGGTCATAATGTATCTCAGAGAGTGTCACAGAGTCTTACAGTGCGTCTCAGAGAGAGGGTCAGAGAGTGTCACAGTCTGTCAGAGAGTGTCGCAGTGTGTCACAGAAAATGTCACATCTATCACAGTCGGTCAGAGAGTGTCAAAGTGTGTCAGAGAGTGTCACGGTGTGTCTCAGAGAGTGTCACAGTGTCTCAGAGAATGTCACCATGCGTGAGAGAGTGTCACGGTCGGTCAGAGAGTGTCACAGTGTGTCTCAGAGAGTGTCAGAGAATGTCACCGTGTATCATAGTCTGTCAGAGAGTGTCATAGTGTGTCTTAGAAAGGGTCAGAGAGGGTCAGAGAGGGTCTCAGTGTGTCTCAGATAGACAGAGATAGTCAGAAAGTGTAACAGTGTGTCTCAGAGAATGTCACAGTGTGTCACAGTCTGTAAGAGAAGGTTACAGTATATTACAGAGTGTATCAGAAAGAGTGGGAGTGTGTGACAGTGTGTCATGCTCTGTCTCAGAGAGTGTCAGGCAGGGTCAACATTTGGCTCAGAGAATGTCACAGTCTGTGAGAGAGTCTCACAGTGCATCTCAGAGAGTCAGAGAGTGTCATAGTGCATCTCAGATTGTCAGAGAGTGCCACAGTGTGTCTCAGAGAGTGTGAGAGAGATTCAAAAAATGTCACATTGTGTCTCAGAGAGTGACCGAGTGTCTCAGCAAAAGAGCCAGAGAGTGTCACAGTGTGTCTCAGAGACTGTCACAGTATGTATCAGAGTGTCAGAGAGGAAAAGTAAGTGTCACAGTGAGTCTCAGAGAGTGTCACAGTGTCTCAGAAAATGTCACCGTGTGTCAGATACTGTAACAGTGTGTCAAAGAGTATCACAGTGTGTAAGAGAGAGTGTCAGAGAGAGTCAGAGAATGTCGCAGTGTGACTCAGAGAGTGTCAGAGAGTGTCATAGTGTATCTTAGTGAGTGTCAGAGCGATTCAGAGTGTGTTACAGCGTGTCTCAGAGAGGTTCACAAGTGTCACAGCGTGTCTCAGAGTGTCAGAGAGAGACAGAGAGAGTGACATTGTGTCATACTGTGTCTCAGAGATTGTCAGACAGGGTCAGCATTTGTCTCAGAGAATGCCACAGTTTGTGAGAGAGTGATACAGTGCGTGTAAGAGTGTCAGAGAGAGTCACAGTGTGTCTCAGAGAGAGTAAGAGAATGTCACAGTGGGTCTCAGAGATCGTGAGAGATTCAAAAAATGTCACACTGTGTCTCAGAGTGTCAGAGATAGTCAGAAAGTGTCACATTGTGTCACAATCTGTCAGAGAGAGCTACAGTGTGTCTCAGAGTGTGTGAGAGAGAGTCAGAAGGTGTCACCGTGTGTCACACTCTGTCTCAGCGAGTGACCAAGTGTCTTAGAGAGAGAGGCAGGGAGTGTCACAGTGTGTCTCAGAGAGTGTCCGAAAGTGTCACAACGTCTCAGTGTGTGTCACAGTGTGTCAGGGATTGTCACAGTGTGTTAGAGAGAGAGAGAGTCAGAGAGTGTCACAGTGTGTCAGCGAATGTCATAGTGTGTCTCAGAGAGAGTCAGAGAGTGCTACATGCAGAGTCAAACAGTATCACAGTGTCTCACAGTCTGTCAGCGAATGTCACAGTGTTTCTCAGAGAGTGACAGAGAGACTCGGAGAATGGCACAGTGTATTTCAGAGAGTGTCAGAGAGAGTCAAAACGTGTCACAGTGTGTCACAGTCTGTCAGAGTGTGTCACAGTACGTTTCAGAGAGTGTCAGAGATATTCAGAGAGTGTTAGAGAGAATCAAAACGTGTCACAGCCTGTCACGGTCTATCAGAGAGTGTCACAGTATGTTTCAGAGACAGTCAAATACGTATTACAGTGCGTCACTGTCTGTCAGAGAGTGGCACCGTACGTTTCAGAGAGTGTCAGAGAGAGCCACAGTGTGTTTAAGAGAGTGTCACGGTGTGTCTCAGAGAGTGTCACAGTGTATCAGAGTTTGTCACAGTGTTTCACAGTCAGTCAGAGAGTGTCAGAGAGAGTCAGAGAGTGTCACAATGTGTCTCAGACAGTGTCAGTGAGAGTCAGATAGTGTCACAGTCTGCCAGAGAGTGTCACAGTGTGTCTTGGAGATTTTCAGAGAGTGTCTCAGTGTGTCACAGTCTGTCAGAGAGAGTCAGTTTGTCTCAGAGAGAGTCAGATAGAGTCGGAAAGTGTCGCCGTGTGTCTCAGAGTGTGTCACAGTCCATCACAGTCTGTCAGAAAGTGTCACAGCGTGTTTCAGAGAGTGTCAGAGAGTGTCACAGTCGGTCTCAGAGAGGGTCAGACTGTGACACAGTGTGTCACAACCTGTCCGAGTGTCGTCGTATGTCTCAGAGTGTGTCAGAGAGAGTCAGAGTGTTACAATGTGTCTCAGAGAGTGTCACAGTGTATTTCAGAGAATCAGAGAAAGTCCGAAGTGTCACAGTGTGTCTCAGAGAGTTTCACAGTGTGTCACAGTCTTTCAGAGAAGGTTACAGTATATTTCAGAGTGTGTCAGAGAGATGCAGACAGTGTCACAGTGTGTCATACTGTGTCTCAGAGAGTTTCAGAGAGTGTCAGTTTTAGTCTCAGAGAATGTCACAGTCTGTCAGAGAGTGTTACAGTGTGTCTCAGAGAGTGTCAGAGAGGGTCAGCATTTGTCTAAATGAGAGTCAGAGAAAGGTCGAGAGTGACACAGTGTCTCTGAGAATGTCACCGTGTGTCAGAGAGTGTCGCAGTGTGTCACAGTGTGTTTCAGAGTGTGTTAGAGAGAGTGTGAGTTTGTCAAAGTGTGTCATACTATATCTCAGAGAGTGTCCGAGAGAGCCAGAGAGTGTCTCAGTCTGTATCAGAGTGTCAGAGAGAGTCAAAAAGTGTCACAGTGTGTCTCAGAGAGTTTCACAGTGGCTCAGAGAATGTCACAGGGTGTCAGAAAGTGTCATATTGTGTCACAATCTGTCAGAGAGAGCTACAGTGTGTCTCAGAGAGTGTGAGAGAGAGTCAGAAGGTGTCACAGTGTGTCACACTCTGTCTCAGCGAGTGACCGAGTGTCTTAGAGAGAGAGGCAGGGAGTGTCACAGTGTGTCTCAGAGTGTCACAGTGAGTTTCTGGGGGTCAGAGAGAGAGAGAGATAGAATGTGTCACAGTGTGTCTCGGAGAGTGTAACAGCATCTGAGAGAACGTCACCGTGTGTCTGAGAGTGTCACAGTGTGTTACAGAGAGTGCCAAAGAGGGTCAGACAGTGTAACAGTGTGTCCCAGAGAGTGTCACAGTGTTTCTCTGGGAGTATCGGAGAGAGTCGGGGAGTGTCACAGTGTTTCACAGTCTGTTAGAGAGTGTCACAGTATGTCTCAGAGAGCGTCAGAGATTATCACAGTGTCTTCGAGAGGGATACAGTATGTCTCTGAGAGTGTCAGAAAGTTTCACAGTGTCTTAGAGAGTGTCACAGTGTGTCAGAGATTGCTTAGTGTGTCAGATAGATTCAGAGAGAGTCACAGTGTGTCAAAGAGAGCCACAGTTTGTCTCACAGAGTGTCAGAGAGTGTCACAGCGTCTCAGTGTGTGTCACAGTGTGTCAGGGATTGTCACAGTGTGTTAGAGAGAGAGAGAGTCAGAGAGTGTCACAGTGTGTCAGCGAGTGTAATTGTGTGTCTCAGAGAGTGTCAGAGAGTGCTGCATGCAGAGTCAAACAGTATCACAGTGTCTCACAGTCTGTCAGAGAATGTCACAGTGTTTCTCAGAGAGTGGCAGAGAGAGTCGGAGAGTGGCATAGTGTGTTTCAGAGAGTATCAGAGAGAGTCAAAACGTGTCACAGTCTGTCACAGCCTGTCAGAGAGTGTCATAGTACGTTTCAGAGAATGTCAGAGGGAGTCAGAGACAGTCAAATACGTGTCACAGTGTCTCACAGTCTGTCAGAGAGTGTCACAGTACGTTTCATAGAGTGTCAGAGAAAGCCACAGTGTGTTTCAGAGAGTGTCACGGTGTGTCTCAGAGAGTGTCACAGTGTATCAGAGATTGTCCCAGTGTCTCACAGTCCGTCAGAGAGCGTCAGAGAGAGTCAGAGAGTGTCACAGTATGTCTCAGACAGTGTCAGTGAGAGTCAGATAGTGTCCCAGTCTGCCAGAGAGTGTCACAGTGTGTCTCGGAGATTTTCAGAGAGTTTCTCAGTGTGTCACAGTCTGTCAGAGAGAGTCAGTTTGTCTCAGAGAGTGTAAGATAGAGTCGGAAATTGTCACTGTGTGTCTTAGAGTGTGTCACAGTGTGTCACAGTCTGTCAGAAAGTGTCACAGTGTGTTACAGAGTGCGTCGGAGAATGTCACAGTCGGTCTCAGAGAGGGCCAGAGAGTGTTACAGTGTGTTACAACCTGTCAAAGAGTGTCATAGTATGTCTCAGAGTGTGTCAGAGAGAGTCAGAGCCTGTTACAGTGTGTCTAAGAGAGTGTCCCAGTGTATTTCAGAGAATTAGAGAGAGTCAGAAAGTGTCACAGTGTGTCTCTGAGAGTTTCACAGTGTGTCACAGTCTTTCAGTGAAGGTTACAGTGTATTTCAGAGTGTGTCAGAGAGACGCAGAGAGTGTCACAGTGTGTCATACTGTGTCTCAGAGAGTTTCAGAGAGTGTCAGTATTAGTCTCAGACAATGTCACAGTCTGTCAGAGAGTGTTACAGTGTTTTTCATAGAGTGTCAGAGAGGGTCAGCATTTGTCTAAGAGACAGTCAGAGAGGGTCAGAGAGTGACACAGTGTCTCTGAGAATGTCACCGTGTGTCAGAGAGTGTCGCAATGTGTCACAGTGTGTTTCAGAGTGTGTTAGAGAGAGTCTGCGTTTGTCAAAGTGTGTCATACTATATCTCAGAGAGTGTCCGAGAGAGTCAGAGAGTGTCTCAGTCTGTATCAGAGTGTCAGAGAGAGTCAAAAAGTGTCACAGTGTGTCTCAGACAGTTTCATAGTGGCTCAGAGAATGTCACAGTGTGTCAGAAAGTGTCACGTTGTATCACAATCTGTCAGAGAGAGTTACAGTCTTTTAGAGAGTGTCACAGTGTGTTACAGAGTGTGTCAGAGAGTGTCAGAGAGTGTCACAGTCTATCTCAAAGCGGGTCAGAGTGTGTCACAGTGTGTCACAACCTGTCAAAGAGTTTCGTAGTATGTCTCAGAGAGAGTCAGAAAGTGTTACAGTGTGTCTCAGAGAGTGACAGAGAGATTCAGAGAGTGTTATAGTGTGACTCTGAGAGTGTCAGAGAGGGTCAGAGAGTGACACAGTGTCTCTTAGAATGTCTCCGTGTGTCAGAGAGTGTCGCAGTGTGTCACAGTTTATTTCAGAGTGTGTCAGAGAGAGTCTGAGAATGTCATAGTGTGTCATACTATATCTTAGAGAGTATCAGAGAGTGTCTCAGTCTGTATCAGAGTGTCAAAGAGAGTCAGAAAGTGTCACAGTATGTCTCAGAGAGTGTCACAGTGTCTCAGAGAATGTCACAGTGTGAGTCAGGGAGTGTCACAGTGTGTCACAATCTGTCAGAGAGAGTTAAAGTGTGTCTCAGAGAGTGTGAGAGAGAGTCAGAAACTGACAGTGTGTCACACTGTGTCTCAGAGAGTGACCGAGTGTCTCAGAGAGAGGCAGGGAGTGTCACAGTGTGTCTCTGAGGGTCAGAGAGAGAGATAGAATGTGTCACAGTGTGTCTCAGAGAGTGTCACAGTGTCTCAGAGAACGTCACCGTGTGTCAGAGAGTTTCACAGTGTGTCTCAGAGAGTGTCACAGTGTGTCTCAGAGAGTGTTGAAGCGAGTCAAACAGTGTCATAGTGTGTCTCAGGGTATCAGAGAGAGTCAGAGTGTCACAGTGTGTCTCTGAGAGCGTCAGAATGTGCCTCATATTGGCAGAATGAGTCAGAAAGTGTCACAGTGTGTCTCAGGGAGTGTCACAGTCTGTCAGAGAAGGTTACAGTGTATTTCGAAGTGTGTCAGAGAAAGTCAGTGAGTGTCACATTGAGTCGTACTGTGTCTCAGAGACTGTCAGAGTGGGTCAGCGTTTGTCCCAGAGAGGGTCGCACTCTTTCAGAGAGTGTTACAGTGTGTCTCAGGGAGTGACAGAAAGAGTCAGAAAGTGTCACAGTATGTCTCATAGGGTGTCAGGGAGAGTCAGAGAGAGTCAGCGACAGTCACACTGAGTTTCAGAGAATGTCAGAGAGAGACAGAGCGTGTCACAGTTTGTCTAAGAGAGTGTCGGAGAGAGTCAGAGAGTGTGACAGTTTGTCACAATTAGTCAGAGAGTGTCACAGTGTGCCTCAGAGAGTGTCACAGTGTGTCTCAGAGATTGTCTGAGATTGTTACAATGTGTCTCAGACAGTGTGAGAGAGTCAAAAGATGTCATAGTGTGTCACAGTGTGTCTGAGAGAGTGACCGAGTGTCTCAGAGAGAGGCAGCGAGTGTCACAGAGATTGTCATAATCTGTCAGAGAGTGTCACAGTGTGCCTCAGTGAGTGTCAGAGAGAGTCAGTGAATGTCACAGTGTGTCTCAGTGAGTGTCGGAGAGAGTCACAGAGTGTCACCGTGTGTCTCAGAGTTGGTCAGAATGTGTCACAGTGTTTCACAATCTGTCAGAGAGTGTCATAGAGTGTTACAGTATGTCTCAGAGAGGGTCAAAGAGTTTTACACCGTGTCTCAGAGAGTCAGAGAGTGTCACAGTGTGTCACAGTCTGTCAGGGATTGTCACAGTGTGCCTCAGAGAGTGTCAGAGAAAGTCAGCGAATGTCACACTGTGTCATAGACTGTCAAAAAAATGTCACAGTTTGTCTCAGAGCGTCAGAAAGTGTCGCAGTGTGTCTCAGAGAGTGTCACATTATGTCACAGTCCGTCAGAGAAGGTTGCAGTGCATTTCAGAGTGAGTCAGAGAGAGTCAGAAAGTGTTAAAGTGTGTCATACTGTATATCAGAGAGTGTCAGAGAGTGTCAGTGTTTGTCCCAGAGAGTGTCACAGTCCGTGAGAGAGTGTTGCAGTGTGTCTCAGAGAGTGTCAGAGAGGGTCAGCATTTGTCTCAGAGAGTGCCACAGTCCTTGAGAGAGTGCTACAGTGTGTCTCAGAGATTGACAGAAAAAGTCAGAGAGTGTCACATTGTGCCTCAGTGTCAGAGAGTGTCACAGTCTGTCTCAGAGAGTATCAGAGAGATACAGAAGGTGTCACAGTGTGTCACAGAGAGTGTCACAGTGTCTCAGAGAATGTCACCATGTGTCAGATAGCATTGCAGTCAGGCAGAGAGTGTCACAGTGTGTCACAGAGTGTCACAGACAGTGCCAAAGTCTGTCTGAGAGTGCGACAGTGTGTTTCAGAGAGTGTCAGAGAGAGTCAGAAAGTGTCACAGTGTGTCTAAGTGAGTGTCAGAGAGTGTCACAGTATGTTTCAGAGAGGGTCAGAGAGAGTCGGAGAGTGTTACACTGTGTCGCAGAGAGGGTCAGAGAGTGTCACAGTGTGTCTCAGAGATTGTCACAGTGTGTCTCAGAGGATCAGAGTGTGCCAGAAAGTGCCACAGTTTGTCTCAGAGAGTGTCACATTGTGTCACAGTCTGTCTGGGAAGGTTACAGTATATTTCAGAGTGTATCAGACAGTGTCAGAGAGGGTCAGCATTTGTCTCAGAGAGGGTCACAGTCTGTCAGAGGGTGTTACTGTGTGTCTCAGAGAGAGTCAAAAATGTCACAGTGTGTCTCCGAGAGTGTCACAGTGTCTCAGAGAATGTCACCGTGTGTCAGAGAGTGTCACAGTATGTCAGAGTGTCACAGTGTGTCAGAGAGTGTCACAGTGTGTTTCATAGAGTGTCACAGTGTGTTTCAGAGAGTGTCAGAGAGAGTCAGAGAGTGTCACAGTGTGCCTAGGAGAGTGTCACAGTCTGTCACAGTCTGTCAGAGAGTGTCACAGTGTGCCTCAGAGAGAGTCAGAGAATGTCACAGAGTTTCATAGTCTGTCAGAGAATGTCATGCTGTGTCATAATGTGTCTCAGAGAGTGTCACAGAGTCTTACAGTGCATCTCAGAGAGTGTCAGAGAGTGTCACAGTCTGTCAGAGAGTGTCGCAGTGTGTCACAGAAAATGTCACAGTTTATCACAGTCGGTCAGAAAGTGTCAAAGTGTGTCAGAGAGTGTCACAGTGTGTCTCAGAGAGTGTCACAGTGTCTCAGAGAATGTCAACATGTGTGAGAGAGTGTCACAGTGTGTCTCAGAGAGTGTCAGAGAATGTCACCGTGTGTCATAGTCTGTCAGAGAGTGTCATAGTGTGTCTCAGAAACGGTCAGAGAGGGTCAGAGAGGGTCACAGTGTGTCTCAGATAGACAGAGATAGTCAGAAAGTGTAACAGTGTGTCTCAGAGAATGTCACAGTGTGTCACAGTCTGTAAGAGGAGGTTACAGTATATTACAGAGTGTATCAGAAAGAGTGGGAGTGTGTGACAGTGTGTCATGCTCTGTCTCAGAGAGTGTCAGGCAGGGTCAACATTTGGCTCAGAGAATGTCACAGTCTGTGAGAGAGTGTCACAGTGCATCTCAGAGAGTCAGAGAGAGTCAGAGAGTGTCATAGTGCATCTCAGATTGTCAGAGAGTGCCACAGTGTGTCTCAGAGAGTGTGAGAGAGATTCAAAAAATGTCACATTGTGTCTCAGAGAGTGACCGAGTGTCTCAGCAAAAGAGCCAGAGAGTGTCACAGTGTGTCTCAGAGACTGTCACAGTATGTATCAGAGTGTCAGAGAGGAAAAGTAAGTGTCACAGTGAGTCTCAGAGAGTGTCACTGTGTCTCAGAAAATGTCACCGTGTGTCAGATACTGTAACAGTGTGTCAAAGAGTATCACAGTGTGTAAGAGAGAGTGTCAGAGAGAGTCAGAGAGTGTCGCAGTGTGACTCAGAGAGTGTCAGAGAGTGTCATAGTGTATCTTAGTGAGTGTCAGAGCGATTCAGAGTGTGTTACAGCGTGTCTCAGAGAGGTTCACAAAGTGTCACAGCGTGTCTCAGAGTGTCAGAGAGAGACAGAGAATGTCACCATGTGTGAGAGAGCGTCTCAGTCAGTCAAAGAGTATCACAGTGTGTCTCAGAGAATCAGAGAATGTCACAGAGTGTCACAGTCTGTCAGAGAGTGTCACAGTGTGCCTCAGAGAGTTTTAGAGAATGTCACAGTGTGTCAAAGTCTGTCAGAGTGTCACAGCATGTCTCAGAGATTGTCAGAGATAGTCAGAAAGTGTCACAATGTGTCTCAGAAAGTGTCGCAGTGTGTCTCAGAGAGTGTCACAGTGTGTCACAGTCTGTAAGAGAAGGTTACAGTGTATTTCAGAGTGTTTCAGAGAGAGTCAGAGAGAGTGACATTGTGTCATACTGTGTCTCAGAGATTGTCAGACTGGGTCAGCATTTGTCTCAGAGAATGCCACAGTCTGTGAGAGAGTGTCACAGTGCGTGTAAGAGTGTCAGAGAGAGTCACAGTGTGTCTCAGAGAGAGTAAGAAAATGTCACAGTGGGTCTCAGAGATTGTGAGAGATTCAAAAAATGTAACACTGTGTCTCAGAGTGTCAGAGATAGTCAGAGAGTGTCACAGTGTGTCTAGCAGAGTGTCACAGTGCTTTAAAGTCTGTCATTGAGTGTCACAGTGTGCCTCAGAGTGAGTGAGATAAAGTCAGAGAATGTCATAGTTTGTCTCAGAGAGTGTTAGAGAGTGTCACAGTGTGTCACAGAAAATGTCACAGTCTATCACATTTTATTCCTGATGAAGGGCTTTTGCCCAAAACGTCGATTTCGCTGCTCCTTGAACTGCTGTGCTCTTCCAGCATCACTAATACAGTCTATCACAGTGAGTCAGAGAGTGTCACAGAGTCTCAGAGAATGTCACCATAAATGAGAGAGTGTCACATTTGGTCAGAGAGTGTCGCAGTCTGTCACAGAGTGTCACCGTCCGTTACAGTCTGTCAAAGAATGTCACAGTGTGTCAGAGTCTGTCAGAGAGTTTCACACGATGTTTCAGAGATGTCAGAGAGTGCCACAGTGTGTCTCAGAGAGTGTCAGAAACGATCGGAGATTGTCATAGTGCGTCTCAAATTGTCAGAGTGGGTCAGAGAGTATCACAGTGTGTCTAAGATATATTCAGAGAGAGTCAGAGAGTGTCACAGGGTGTCACAGTCTGTCAGACAGTGTCACAGTTTGCCTCAAAGAGAGTCAGAGAGTGTCACAGTCTGACAGAGAGTGTCACAGTGTGTCTCAGAATCAGAGAGAGTCAGAAAGTGTGACAGTCAGTCTTTGAGAGTGTCTCAGTGTGTCACAGTCTGTCAGAGTGTCACAGTGTGTCTAAGAGAGTGTCCGAGGGAGTCAAGTGTGTCTCAGAGAATGTCACAGTGTGTCTGAGAGAGTCAGAGAGAGTCAGAAAGTGTCACAGTTTGTCTCAGAGAATGTCACAGTGTGAAACAGTCTGTCAGAGAATGATACAGTGTATTTCAGAGAGTGTCAGAGAGAGTCAGAAAGTATCACAATGTGTCATACAGTGTCTCAGAGAGTGTCAGTGAGGGTAAGCATTTGACTCAGAGAGGGTCCCAGTCTGTGAGAGATTGTCGCAGTGTGTCTCAGAGAGTATCAGAGTGAGTCAGAGAAGGTCACAGTATGTCATACTGTGCCTCAGAGAGTGTCCGAGAGTCAGACTGCATCACAGTGTGTGTCAGAGAGTGTCAGAGAGAGTCACAGTCTGTCTCAGAGAGTATCCGAGCGGGTCAGAGAGTGTCACAGTGTTTCTCCAGGAGTGCCACAGTGTCTCAGAAAATGTCACTGTGTATCAGAGAGTGTCGCAGTGTGTCAGGGAGTATCACAGTCTGTCTCAGAGTGTGTCAGAGAGGGACAGAGAGTGTCACAGTGTGTCTCAGAATGTGTCAGAGAGTGTCATAGTGTGTGTCAGAGCGATTCAGAAAGTGTTACAATGTGCCACAGTGAGGGACAGAGAGTGTCACAGTGTGTTCCAGAGTGTCAGAGAGAGTCACAGTGTGTCTCAGCATGTCAGAGAGAGTCAGAGAGTGTCACAGTGTGTCTCAGAGTGTGTCAGAGAGGGACAGAGAGTGTCACAGTGTGTTCCAGAGTGTCAGAGAGAGTCAGAGAGTCACAGTGTGTCTCAGAGTGAGTCAGAGAGGGACAGGGAGTGTCACAGTGTGTTTCAGAGTGTGTCAGAGAGGGACAGAGAGTGTCACAGTGTGTTCCAGAGTGTCAGAGAGAGTCACAGAGAGTCACAGAGTGTCTCAGCATGTCAGAGATAGTCAGAGAGTGTCACAGTGTGTCTCACAGAGTGTCACAGTGTGTCTCAGAGTGTCAGAGATAGTCAGAGAGTGTCACGGTCTGTCACAGTCTGTCAGAGAGTGTCACAATGTGCCTCAGAGAGAGTCAGAGAAAGTCAGACAATGTCAGTGTTTCATAATCTGTCAGAGAGTGTTATAGTGTGTCTCAGAGAGTGTCATAGAGTGTTACAGTGTGTCTCAGAGAGTGTCAGAGAGAGTCAGATTATGTCACAGTCTGGCTCAGAGAGTGTCAGAGCGGGTCAGGGAGTGTCACAGTGTGTCTCAGGGATGGTCACAGTGTGTCAAAAAATGTCATCGTGTATCAGAGAGTGTCACAGTCTGTCAGAGAGTGTCATAGTGTGTCACAGAAATTTTCACAGTCTGTCAGAGTCTGTCAGTGAGTGTCACAGAGGGTCACAGTGAGTATAAGAGAGTGTCACAGTGTGTCTCAGAGTGTCAGAGAGAGTCACAATGTGTCTCAGGGAGAGTCAGAGAGTGTCACAGTGTGTCTCAGAGAGTGTGAGAGAGAGTCAAAAAATGTCACAATGTTTCTCAGAGACTGACCGAGTGTCTCAGACAGAGACAGATAGTCAGAGAATATCACAGTTGGACATAGTCTGTCAGAGAGTGTCATAGTGTGTCTCACAGTGTGTCAGAGATAGTCAGTGAATGTCACAGTGTGTTTCAGAGAGTGTCACAGTGTGTTTCAGTCTGTCAGAAAAGATTGCAGCGTATTTCAGAGTGTGTCAGGGAGAGTCAGAGAGTGTCACAGTGAGTCGTATGGTGTCTCCGAGAGTGTCAGAGAGGGTCAGCGTTTGTGTCAGAGAGGGTCACAGTCTGTGAGAGAGTGTCATAGTGTATTTCAGAGAGAGACAGAATGAGTCAGAGAGCGTCACAATGTGTCTCAGAGAGTGTCAGAGAATGTCACAGTGTGTCACAGTCTGTCAGAGAGTGACACAGTGTGTTTCAGAGAGTGCCAGAGACTGACACAGTGTGTCAAAGTCTGCCAGAGAGTGACACAGTGTATTTCAGAGAGTGTCAGAGAGTGTCACAGTCTGTCAGAGAGTGTCACAGTGTATCACAGGCTGTCAGAGAGTGTGAAAGTGTGTTTCTGAGAGAGTCAGAGAGTGACACAATGTGTCTCAGAGAGTGTCCGATAGGATCAGAGAGTGTCATAGTTTATCTCAAAGTGTCAGAGAGAGTCACAGAGTGTCTCAGTGTGCCTCAGAGAGAGTCAGAGAGTGTCACAGTGTGTCTCAGAGAGTGTCTGATAGGATCCGAGAGTATCATAAAGCGTCTCAAATTGTCAGAGAGAGTCAGAGAGTGTCACAGTGTACCTCAGAGAGATGCTGGGAGTTTCACAGTCTGTGAGAAAGTGTCACAGTGTCTCATACAGTGTCTCATACAGTGTCTGATACAGTGTCAGAGTTTGGCTCAGAGATGGTCACCGTCTGTGAGAGAATGTCACAGTGTGTCTCAGAGAGTGTCAGACTGAGTCAGAGAGTGTCACAGTATGTCATACTGTCCCTCAGAGAGTGTCAGAGAGAGTCAGACGGTATCACAATATGTCTCAGAGAGAGTCAGAGAGTGTCACAGTGTGTCTCAAAGAGAGTCAGAGCGGGTCAGAGAGTGTCACAGTATGTCTCAGAGAGTCAGAGAGAGACAGAATGTGTCACAGTGTGTCTCAGTCAGTGTCAAAGGGTCTCAGAAAATGTCACCGTGTGTCAGAGAGTGTCAGAGCGGTTTAGAGAGTGTCACAGTGTGTCACAGACAGTGTCAGAGAATGTCATAGTGTGTCTCAGTGATTACCAGAGCGATTCAGAGAGTGTTAGTGTGTCTCAGCGAGGGTCAGAGAGTGTCACAGAGTGCCACAGTGTGTCTCAGAGTGTCAGAGATAGTCAGAGAGTGTCACAGTGTGTCTCAGAGCGTGTCACAGGGTGTCACAGTCTGTCACTGTGTGTCACAGTGTGTTTCAGAGAGAGTCAGAGCATGTCAGAGAATGCCACAATGTTTCATAGTCTGTCAGAGAGTGTCATAGTGTGTCTCAGTGAGTGTCATAGAGTGTTACAGTGTGTCTCAGAGAGTGTCAGAGAGTGTCAGACAGTGTCACAGTCGGTCAGATAGTGTCACAGTGTGTCACAGAGAGTGTCACAGTGTGTCACAGAGAGTGTCACAATCTGCCATGGTCTGTCAAAGAGTGTCACAGTGTCTTTCAGAGAGTCAGAAAGAGTCAAATAATGTTACAGCGTGTCTAAGAGAGTCTCAGAGACCATCAGAAAGTCTCAGAGAGCGTCAGAGTGTGTCACAGTCTGTCAGAGATTGTCACAGTGTGCCTCAGAGAGTCAGAGAAAGTCATAAATATCACAGTGTGTTATAGTCTGTCAGAGAGTGTCATAGTTTGTCTCAGTGAGTGTCAGAGATAGTCAGAGATTGACACAGTGTGTTTCAGAGAGTGTCACAGTGTGTCACAGTCTGTCAGAGAAGGTTACAGTGCTTTTTAGAGTGTGTCAGAGAGAGTCCGAGATTGTCACAGTGAGTCGTACTCTGTCTCAGAGAGTGTCGGAGAGGGTCAGCCTTTGTCTCAGAGAGGGTCACAGTCTGTCAGAGGGTGTTACAGTGTGTCTCAGAGTGGGTCAGAATGAGTCAGAGAGTGTCACAGTATGTCTAAGAGAGTGCCAGAGAAAGTCAGAAAGTGTCACAGTTTATCACAATCTGACAGAGAGTGTCACAGTGTACCGTGATCTGCCTCAGAGAGTGTCAGAGAGAGTGAGAGAGTTTCACAGTCTGTCTCAGACAGGGTCAGAGGTTGCCACTGTGTGTCTCAGATAATGTCAGAGTCTGTCAGAGAGTGTCACAGCGTGTCTTAGAGAGTGTCAGAGAGGGTCAGGGAGTGTCACACTGTGTCTAAGAGAGCATCAGAGAGCGTCAGAATGTGTCACAGTGTGTCTCAGAGAGTGTCACAGTGTTTCTCAGAGAATGTCACCGTGTGTCAGAGTGTCACAGTCAGTCAGAGAGTGTCGCTGTCTGTCAGCGAGTGGCACAGTGTGTCTCAGGGAGTCAGAGAGATACTGAAAGTGTCATAGTGTGTATCAGAGAGTGTCACAGTGCCTCAGAATATGTCACCGTGTGTCAGAGAGAGTCACAGTCTGTCAAAGAGTGTCATAGTGTGTCACAGAAAATGTCACAATCTGTTAGAGTCATTCAGAGAGTTTCACAGTGTGTCAGAGAGTGTCAAAGAGATTCAGAGAGTGTCACAGTGTGTCTCAGAGAGTTACAGACAGTTTCAGTTTGTCACATTCTGTCAGAGTGCCACAGTGTGTTTCAGAGAGTGTCAGAGAGGGTCAGAGAATGTAACAGTGTGTCAGAGAGTATCACAGTGTGTCACAGAGAGTGTAACAATCTGTCAGAGAATGTCACATTCAGTCAGAAAGGGTCACAGTCTGTCTCAGAGAGGGTCAGAGAGTGTCACAATGTGCCTCGGAGAGAGTCAGAGATAGTCAGCGAATGTCACAGTGTGTCACAGTGTGTTTCAGAGAGTGTAACATAGTGTCACAGTCCGTCAGAAAAGATTATGTGTATTTCAGAGTTTGTCAGAGAGAATCAGAGAGTGTCACAGTGAGTCGTACTTTGTCTCAGAGTGTGTCCGAGAGGGTCAGCATTTGTCTCAGAGAGGGTCACAGTCTGTGAGAGAGTGTCATAGTGTGTTTCAGAGAGTGACAGAATAACTCAGAAAGAGTCACAATGTGTCTCAGAGAGGGTCAGAGAGAGTCAGAGAGTATCACAGTGTGCCTAAGAGCGTGTCAGAGAAAGTCAGAGAGTGCCATGCTGTGCCTCAGAGAGTGTCAGAGGGAGTGAGAGAGAGAGAGAGAGAGAGAGAGGCACAGTCGGTCTCAGAGAGGGTCAGAGAGTGTCACAGTGTGTCTCAGAGTCAGAGAGAGTCAGAAAGTGTCACAGTGTGTCTCAGAGAGTGTCACTGTGTGTCTCAGAGAGTCAGAGAGAGTCAGAAAGTGTAACAGTGTGTCTCAGAAAGTGTTAGAGAGTGACAGAGTGTGTCACAGTCTGTCAGAGCGAGTCACAGTGTGCCTCAGAGAGGGTCAGAGAGTGTCACAGTCTGTTAGAGAGTGTCACAGTGTGTTTCAGAGAGAGTCAGATAGTGTCACAATGTGTTTCAGAGAGTGTCAGCTAGGATCAGAGAGTGTCACAGTGCGTCTCAAAGTGTCAGAGAGAGACAGAGAGTGTCACAGTGTGTCTCAGAGAGGGTCAGAGAGAGTCAGAGAGTATCGCAGTGTGCCTAAGAGCGTGTCAGAGAAAGTCAGAGAGGGTCACAGTGTGTCGTGCAGTGCCTCAGAGAGTGTCAGAGAGAGTGAGAGAGAGACACACAGTCGGTCTCAGAGAGGGTCAGAGAGTGTCACTGTGTGTCTCAGAGAGTGTCACAGTGTGTCTCAGAGAGTCAGAGAGAGTCAGAAAGTGTAACAGTGTGTATCAGAAAGTGTCAGAGAGTGACACAGTGAGTCACAGTCTGTCAGAGCGAGTCACAGTGTGTTTCAGAGAGAGTCAGATAGGATCAGAGAGTGTCACAGTGCGTATAAAAGTGTCAGAGAGAGTCAGCGAGTGTGACAGTGTGTCTAAGAGAGTCTTAGTGAGAGTCATAGTGTCACAGTCTGTCAGAGAGTGTAACAGTGAGTCTCAGTGAGGGTCACAGTGTGTCTCAGAGAGTCAGAGAGAGTCACAGTCTGTCTTTGAGAGTGTCACAGTGTGCCACAGAGAGTGTCAGAGCGTGTCACAGTGTGTTTAAGAGAGTGTCAGAGAGAGTCACAGTGTGTCTAAGAGAGAGTCTCAGCGTGTCTCAGAGTCAGAGAGAGTCGGAACGTCTCACAGTCGGTCTCTGAGAGTATCACAGTGTGTCACAGCCTGTCAGAGAAGGTGTCAGTATATTTCGGAGTGAGTCAGAGAGAGTCAGAGAGTGTCACATTGTGCCTCAGAAAGTGTCACAGTTTGTCACAGTCTGTCAGAGATTGTCACAGTGCTTTTCAGAGAGTTAGAGAGTGTCACAGTGTGTCACAGTGTGTCAGAGAGTGTCACAGTGCTTGTCAGAGAGTGACAGAGTGTGTCAGAGTGTGCCACAGTCTATCAGAGAGTGTCACAGTGCGTCTCAAATTGTCAGAGTGGGTCCCAATGTTTCTCAGAGAGTCTCATAGAGTCTCATAGTGTATCACAGAGTGTCACAGTCTCTCAGAGAGTGTCACAGTGTGTTTCGGAGAGAGTCATAAAGTGTCACTGTCTGTCTCAGAGTGTGTCACAGTGTGTCACAGTCTGTCAGAGAAGGTCACTGTAAATTTCAGAGTGAGTTCGAGAGAGTCAGAAAGAGTCACAGTCTGTCTTTGAGAATGTCTCAGTGTGTCACGATCGTTCAGAGAGTGTCATAGTGTGTCACAGAAATTGTCACAGTCTGTCAGAGCGTGACACAGTGTATCCCAGAGAGTGACAGAGAGAGTCAGAGAGTGTCACAGTGTGTTTCAGAGAGTGTCAGAGAAAGTCAGAGAATGGCACAGTTTGTCGCAACCTGTCAGACAGTGTCACAGTATGTCGTGCTGTGCCTCAGAGCGTGTCAGAGAGTGTCACATTCTGTCTCAGAGAGAGTCAGAGAGAATCAGCATGTGTCTCAGAGAGTCAGCGAGTGTCACAGTGTCTCACAGTGTGTCTCAGAGAGTGTCAGAGAGTGTCACAGTGTGTCACAGTCTGTCACAGAATGTCACAGTGTGTCTCAGACAGTGTCACAGTGTGTCTCAGAGAGTCAGAGAGTGTCACAGTGTGCCTCAGAGAGTGTCGGGTAAGATCAGAGAGTGTCACAATTCGTCTCAGAGAGTGTCAGATAGCATCAGAGAGTGTCACACTGAATCACAGTCTGTCAGAGAGTGTCACAGCGTGTCTCAGAGAGTCCCACAGTGCGTTTTAGAGAGTGTCACAGTGCCTTTCGGAGAGAGTTGGAGAGTGTCACAGTGTGTCTCAGAGAGTGTCAGCGAGTGTCACAGTGTGTCTAAAAGTGTCAGAGAGAGTCAAGGAGTGTCACAGTGTGTCTCTGAGATTGTCAGATAGGATTAGAGAGTGTCACAGTGCGTCTCAAAGTGTCAGAGAGTGTCACAGTGTGTCACAGCCTGTCAGAGAGTGTAACATTGTGCCTCAGAGAGTGTCACAGTCTGTCAGAGAGTGTCACAGTGTTTTTCAGAGAGAGTTAGAGAGGGTCACAGTGTGTCACAGTGTGTCAGATAGTGTAACAGTGTGTTTGAAAGAATGTCAGAGAGTGTCACAATGTGTCCCAGAGAGTGACACAGTGTGTCACAGTCTGTCAGAGAGTGTCACAGTGTGCATAAGAGAGTGTCACAGTGTGTCTAAGATAGTGTCAGGTAATATCAGAGAGAGTCACAGTGTGTCTCAGAGAGTGTCATAGAGAGCCAGAGAGTGTCACAGTGTGTCACAGTCTGTCAGAGAGTGTCACAGTTTGTCTTAGAGAGTGTCAGATAGGATCAGAGAGTGTCACAGTGTGTCTCAGAGAGTGTCAGGTAAGATCAGAGAGTGTCACAGTGTGTCTAAGAGAGTGTCAGATAGGATCAGAGAGTGGCACAGTGTGTCTAAGAGAGTGTCAGAGAGAGCCAGGGAGTGTCACAGTGTGTCAAAGTCTGTCAGAGAGTGTCAGAGTGAGTCTCAGCGAGTGTCACAGTGTGTCTCAGAGAGTCAGAGAGTCGCAGTCTGTCTTTGAGAGTGTCACAGTGTGCCATAGAGAGTCAGAGAGTATCAGAGTGTGTTTAACAGAGTGTCAGAGAGAGTCACAATGTGTCTCAGAGTCATAGTGTGTCTCAGAGAGTCAGAACGTGTTACAGTCCATCTCATAGAGTGTCACAGTGTGTCAAAGTCTGTCAGAAAAGGTTACATGTATTTCAGAGTGTGTCAGAGAGTCAGAGAGTGTCACAGTGAGTCCTACTGTGTCTCAGAGAGTGTCAGAGTGTGTCAGTGTTTGTCTCTGAGAGGGTCTCTGAGTGACAGAATGACTCAGAAAGTGTCACAGAGTGTCTCAGAGAGAGTCAAAGAGTGTCACAGTGTTCCTAGGAGAGTGTCACAGAGTGTCACAGTGTGCCTAAGAGAGTGTCAGATAAAGTCAGAGAGTGTCACAATTTGTCATAATATGTCAGAGAGGGTCACAGATGTCGTGCTGTGCCTCCGAGAGTGTCAGGGAGAGTCAGAGAGTGTTACAGTCGGTATCAGAGAGGGTCAGAGAGTGTCAAAGTGTGTCAGAGTCTGTCAGAGCGTGTCACAGTGTGCCGCAGAGTGTGTCAGTGTGTTTCACAGTCTGTTAGACAGTGTTACAGTGTGTTTCAGAGAGTGTCTCAATCTGCCTCAGAGAGTGTCAGAGAGAGTCAGAGAGTGTCACAGTGTGTTTAAGAGAGTGTCAGAGAGAGTCACGGTGTGTCTAAGTGAGAGTCACAGCGTGTCTCAGAGAGTCAGAGAGAGTCGGAACGTGTCACAGTCTGTCTCAGAGAGTGTCACAGTGTGTCAAGTCTGTCAGAGAAGGTTACAGTATATTTCAGAATGAGTCAGTGAGAGTCAGAAGTGTTACAGTCTGTCAGAGAGCGTCACAGTGTGTCTCAGAGAGTCAGAGAGAGTCGGACGTGTCACAGTCTGTCTCAGAGTGTGTCACAATGTGTCACGGTCTGTCAGAGAAGGTTACAGTATATTTCGGAGTGAGTCAGAGAGGGTCAGAAGTGTCACAGTCTGTCAGAGAGTGTCACAGTGTGTCTCAGAGAGTGACAGAGAAAGTCAGAGAATGTTACAGTTTCTCACAACCTGTCAAAGAGTGTCACAGTGTGTCGTACTCTGCCTCAGAGAGTGTCAAAGAGTGTCACATTCTGTCTCAGAGAGTGTCAGAGAGAATCAGCATGTGTCTCAGAGAGTCAGAGAGTGTCACAGTGTGTCACAGTCTGTCACAGAGTGTCACAGTGTGTCTCAGAGAGTGTCATAGAGTGTCACGGTGTGTCTCAGAGAGTCAGAGAGTGTCACAGTGTGCCTCAGAGAGTGTCAGGTAAGATCAGAGAGTGTCACAATGCATCTCAGAGAGTTTCAGGTAGGATCAGAGAGTGTCACAGTGTGTCTAAGAGAGTGTCAGAGAGAGCCAGAGAGTGTCACAGTGTGTCACAGTCTGTCAGAGAGTGTCTCAATGTGTCACAGTCTGTCAGAGAGTGTAACAGTTTGTTCCAGAGAGAGTCAGAGAGTGTCATAGCATGTCACAGTCTGACAGAGAATGTCACAGTGTGTCTCAGAGAGTGTCAGAGAGAGCCAGAGAGTGTCACAGTGTGTCACAGTCTGGCAGAGAGTGTCGCAGTGTGTCTCAGAGAGTGTGAGATAGGATCAGAGAGTGTCACAGTGTGTCTCAGAGAGTGTCAGATAGGATCAGAGAGTGTCACAGTGTGTCTAAGAGAGTGTCAGAGAGAGCAAGAGAGTGTCACAGTGTGTCAGAGAGTGTCAGAGTGAGTGTCAGCGAGTGTCACAGTGTGTCTCAGAGAGTCAGAGAGTCGCAGTCTGTCTTTGAGGGTGTCACAGTGTGCCATAGAGAGTGTCAGAGAGAGTCAGAGAGTATCACAGCGTGTTTAAGAGAGTGTCAGAGAGAGTCACAGTGTGTCTCAGAGAGAGTCATAGTATGTCTCAGAAAGTCAGAGAGTCAGAACGTGTTACAGTCCATCTCATAGAGTGTCACAGTGTGTTAAAATCTGTCAGAAAATGTTACATGTATTTCAGAGTGTGTCAGAGAGTCAGAGAGTGTCACAGTGAGTCCTACTGTGTCTCAGAGAGTGTCAGAGTGTGTCAGTGTTTGTCTCTGAGAGGGTCTCTGAGTGACAGAATGACTCAGAAAGTGTCACAGAGTGTCTCAGAGAGAGTCAAAGAGTGTCACAGTGTGCCTAAGAGAGTGTCAGAGAAAGTCAGAGAGTGTCACAGAGTGTCTCAGGCAGAGTCAGAGAGTGTCACAGTGTGCCGAAGAGAGTGTCAGATAAAGTCAGAGAGTGTCACAGTTTGTCACAATCTGTCAGAGAGGGTCACAGATGTCGTGCTGTGCCTCAGAGAGTGTCAGGGAGAGTCTCAGAGAGGGTCAGAGCGTGTCACAGTGTGTCAGAGTCTGTCAGTGCGTGTCACAGTGTGCCGCAGAG
The DNA here is from genome assembly GCF_047496795.1 of Chiloscyllium punctatum. Taxonomy (NCBI): domain Eukaryota; kingdom Metazoa; phylum Chordata; class Chondrichthyes; order Orectolobiformes; family Hemiscylliidae; genus Chiloscyllium; species Chiloscyllium punctatum. The sequence continues at coordinate 176,767 of NW_027310009.1, forward strand.
TGTGTCAGAGAGATTCACAGTCTGTTAGAGAGTGTTACAGTGTGTTTCAGAGAGTGTTTCAATCTGCCTCAGAGAGTGTCAGAGAGAGTCAGAGAGAGTCACAGTGTCACACAGTGTGTCACAGTCTGTCACAGAGTGTCACAGTGTGTCTCAGAGAGTGTCACAGTGTGTCTCAGAGAGTCAGAGAGTGTCACAGTGTGCCTCAGAGAGTGTCAGGCAAGATCAGAGAGTGTCACAATGCGTCGCAGAGAGAATCAGATACCTTCAGAGAGTGTCACAGTGAGTCACTGTCTGTCAGAGAGTGTCACAGCGTGTCTCAGAGAGTGCCACAGTGTGATTTAGAGAGTGTAACAATGCCTTTCGGAGAGAGTTGGAGAGTGTCACAGTGTGTCTCAGAGAGTGTCAGCGAGTGTCACAGTGTGTCTAAGAGTATCAGAGAGAGTCAACGAGTGTCACAGTGTGTCTCTGAGATTGTCAGATAGGATTAGAGTGTCACAGTGCGTCTCAAAGTGTCAGAGAGTGTAACAATGTGTCTCAGAGAGTCAGAGAGAGTCAAAAAGTGTAACAGTGTGTCTCAGAAAGTGTCAGAGAGTGACAAAGTGAGTCACAGTCTGTCAGAGCGAGTCACAGTGTGTTTCAGAGAGAGTCAGATCGAGTCACAGGGTGTCTCAGAGCGAGTCACAGTGTGTTTCAGAGAGAGTCAGAGAGTGTCACCATGTGTTTCAGAGAGTGCCAGATAGGATCAGAGAGTGTCACAGTGCGTATAAAAGTGTCAGAGAGAGTCAGCGAGTGTGACAGTGTGTCTAAGAGAGTCTCAGCGAGAGTCATAGTGTCACAGTCTGTCAGAGAGTGTCACAGTGAGTCTCAGTGAGTCTCAGTGAGTGTCACAGTGTGTCTCAGAGAGTCGGAGAGGGAGTCACAGTCTGTCTTTGAGAGTGTCACAGTGTGCGAAAGAGAGTGTCAGAGCGTGTCACAGTGTGTTTAAGAGAGTGTCAGAGAGAGTCACAGTGTGTCTAAAAGAGAGTCTCATCGTGTCTCAGAGTCAGAGAGAGTCGGAACGTGTCACAGTCGGTCTCTGAGAGTATCACAGTGTGTCACAGCCTGTCAGAGAAGGTGTCAGTATATTTCGGAGTGAGTCAGAGAGAGTCAGAGAGTGTCACAGTTTGTCACAATCTGTCAGAGGGGGTCACAGATGTCGTGCTGTGCCTCAGAGAGTGTCAGGGAGAATCAGAGAGTGTTACAGTCGGTCTCAGAGAGGGTCAGAGAGTGTCACAGTGTGTCACAATCTGTCAGATAGGGTCACAGATGTCGTGCTGTGCCTCAGAGACTGTCAGGGTGCGTCATAGAGTTTCACAATCGGTGTCAGAGAGGGTCAGAGAGTTTCACAGTCTGTTAGAGCGTGTCACAGTTTGCCACAGAGTGTGTCAGAGAGTTTCACAGTCTGTTAGAGTGTGTTACAGTGGGTTTCAGAGAGTGTCCCGTTGTGTCTCAGAGAGTGTCAGATAAGATCAGAGAGTGTCACAGTGCGTATCAGAGAGTGCCTCAGTGTGTCACAGTCTGTCAGAGAGTGTCACATTGTGCCTCGGAGAGTGTCACAGTTTGTCAGAGATTGTCACAGTGCTTTTCAGAGAGTTAGAGAGTGTCACAGTGTGTCACAGTGTGTCAGAGAGTGTCACAGTGCTTGTCAGAGTGTCACAGTGTGTCTCAGAGAGTGTCATAGATTGTAACAGTGTGTTTCAAAGAATGTCAGAGAGTATCATAGTGTGTGTCAGAGAGTGACAGAGTGTGTCAGAGTGTGTCACAGTCTATCAGAGAGAGTCACAGTGCGTCTCAAATTGTCAGAGAGGGTCCCAATGTGTCTCAGAGAGTCTCATAGAGTCTCATAGAGTATCACAGAGTGTCACAGTCTCTCAGAGAGTGTCACAGTGTGTTTCAGAGAGAGTCAGAAAGTGTCACAGTCTGTCTCAGAGAGTGTCACAGTGTGTCACAGTCTGTCAGAGAAGGTTACTGTAAATTTCAGAGTGAGTCAGAGAGAGTCAGAAAGTGTCATAGTCTGTCTTTGAGAGTGTCTCAGTGTGTCACGATCGTTCAGAGAGTGTCATAGTGTGTCACAGAAATTGTCACAGTCTGTCAGAGCGTGACAAAGTGTATCCCAGAGAGTGACAGAGAGAGTCAGAGAGTGTCACAGTGTGTTTCAGAGAGTGTCAGAGAAAGTCAGAGAATGGCACAGTTTGTCACAACCTGTCAGACAGTGTCACAGTGTGTCGTGCTGTGCCTCAGAGCGTGTCAGAGAGTGTCACATTCTGTCTCAGAGAGAGTCAGAGAGAATCAGCATGTGTCTCAGAGAGTCAGCGAGTGTCACAGTGTCTCACAGTGTGTCTCAGAGAGTGTCAGAGAGTGTCACAGTGTTGCCCAGAGAGTCAGAGAGTGTCACAGTGTGCCTCAGAGAGTGTCAGGTAAGATCAGAGAGTGTCACAATTCGTCTCAGAGAGTGTCAGATAGCATCAGAGAGTGTCACACTGAATCACAGTCTGTCAGAGAGTGTCACAGCGTGCCTCAGAGAGTGCCACAGTGTGTTTTAGAGAGTGTCACAGTGCCTTTCGGAGAGAGTTGGAGAGTGTCACAGTGTGTCTCAGAGAGTGTCAGCGAGTGTCACAGTGTGTATAAAAGTGTCAGAGAGAGTCAAGGAGTGTCACAGTGTGTCTCTGAGATTGTCAGATAGGATTAGAGAGTGTCACAGTGCGTCTCAAAGTGTCAGAGAGTGTCACAGTGTGTCACAGCCTGTCAGAGAGTGTAACATTGTGCCTAAGAGAGTGTCACAGTCTGTCAGATAGTGTCACAGTGTTTTTCAGAGAGAGTTAGAGAGTGTCACAGTGTGTCACAGTGTGTCAGAGAGTGTAACAGTGTGTTTGAAAGAATGTCAGAGAGTGTCACAATGTGGCCCAGAGATTGACAGAGTGTGTACCAGTCTGTCAGAGAGTGTCACAGTGTGTCTAAGAGAGTGTCACAGTGTGTCTAAGAGAGTGTCAGGAAATATCAGAGAGTGTCACAGTGTGTCTCAGAGAGAGTCATAGAGAGCCAGAGAGTGTCACAGTGTGTCTAAGAGAGTGTCACAGTGTGTCTAAGAGAGTGTCAGGTAAGATCAGAGAGTGTCACAGTGTGTCTCAGAGAGTGTCATAGAGAGCCAGAGAGTGTCACAGTGTGTCACAGTCTGTCAGAGAGTGTCACAGTGTGTCTCAGAGAGTGTCAGGTAAGATCGGAGAGTGTCACAGTGTGTCTCAGAGAGTTTCAGGTAGGATCAGGGAGTGTCACAGTGTGTCTAAGAGTGTCAGAGAGAGCCAGAGAGTGTCACAGTGTGTCACAGTCTGTCAGAGAGTGTCAGAGTGAGTCTCAGCGAGTGCCACAGTGTGTCTCAGAGAGTCAGAGAGTCGCAGTCTGTCTTTGAGAGTGTCACAGTGTGTCATAGAGAGTCAGAGAGTATCACAGTGTGTTTAAGAGAGTGTCAGAGATAGTCACAGTGTGTCTCAGAGTCATAGTGTGTCTCAGATAGTCAGAACGTGTTACAGTCCGTCTCATAGAGTGTCACAGTGTGTCAAAGACTGTCAGAGAAGGTTACACGTATTTCAGAGTGTGTCAGAGAGTCAGAGAGTGTCACAGTGAGTCCTACTGTGTCTCAGAGAGTGTCAGAGTGTGTCAGTGTTTGTCTCTGAGAGGGTCTCTGAGTGACAGAATGACTCAGAAAGTGTCACAGAGTGTCTCAGAGAGAGTCAAAGAGTGTCACAGTGTGCCTAGGAGAGTGTCACAGAGTGTCACAGTGTGCCTAAGAGAGTGTCAGATAAAGTCAGAGAGTGTCACAATTTGTCATAATATGTCAGAGAGGGTCACAGATGTCGTGCTGTGCCTCCGAGAGTATCAGGGAGAGTCAGAGAGTGTTACAGTCGGTATCAGAGAGGGTCAGAGAGTGTCACAGCGTGTCAGAGTCTGTCCGAGCATGTCACAGTGTGCCACAGAGTGTGTCAGAGAGTTTCACAGTCTGTTAGAGAGTGTTACAGTGTGTTTCAGAGAGTGTCTCAATCTGCCTCAGAGAGGGTCAGAGAGAGTCAGAGAGTGTCACAGTGTATTTACGAGAGTGTCTGAGAGAGTCAGAGAGTGTCACAGTGTGTTTCAGAGAGTGTCAGAGAGAGTCACGGTGTGTTTAAGTGAGAGTCACAGCGTGTCTCAGAGAGTCAGAGAGAGTCGGAACGTGTCACAGTCTGTCTCAGAGAGTGTCAGAGAGAATCAGCATGTGTCTCAGAGAGTCAGAGAGTGTCACGGTGTGTCTCAGAGAGTCAGGGAGTGTCACAGTGTGCCTCAGAGAGTGTCAGGCAAGATCAGAGAGTGTCACAATGCGTCTCAGAGAGTTTCAGGTAGGATCAGAGAGTGTCACAGTGCGTCACAGTCTGTCAGAGAGTGTCTCAATGTGTCACAGTCTGTCAGAGAGTGTAACAGTGTGTTCCAGAGAGAGTCAGAGAGTGTCATAGCATGTCACAGTCTGACAGAGAATGTCACAGTGTGTCTCAGAGAGTGTCAGAGAGAGCCAGAGAGTGTCACAGTGTGTCACAGTCTGGCAGAGAGTGTCACAGTGTGTCTCAGAGAGTGTCAGATAGGATCAGAGAGTGTCGCAGTGTGTCTAAGAGAGTGTCAGAGAGAGCAAGAGAGTGTCACAGTGTGTCACAGTCTGTCAGAGAGTGTCAGAGTGAGTGTCAGCGAGTGTCACAGTGTGTCTCAGAGAGTCAGAGAGTCGCAGTCTGTCTTTGAGGGTGTCACAGTGTGCCATAGAGAGTGTCAGAGAGTATCACAGCGTGTTTAAGAGAGTGTCAGAGAGAGTCACAGTGTGTCTCAGAGAGAGTCATAGTGTGTCTCAGAGAGTCTGAGAGTCAGAACGTGTTACAGTCCATCTCATAGAGTGTCACAGTGTGTTAAAATCTGTCAGAAAATGTTACATGTATTTCAGAGTGTGTCATAGAGTCAGAGAATGTCACAGTGAGTCCTACTGTGTCTCAGAGAGTGTCAGAGTGTGTCAGTGTTTGTCTCTGAGAGGGTCTCTGAGTGACAGAATGACTCAGAAAGTGTCACAGAGTGTCTCAGAGAGAGTCAAAGAGTGTCACAGTGTGCCGAAGAGAGTGTCAGATAAAGTCAGAGAGTGTCACAGTTTGTCACAATCTGTCAGTGAGGGTCACATATGTCGTGCTGTGCCTCAGAGAGTGTCAGGGAGAGTCAGAGAGTGTCACAGTCGCTCTCAGAGAGGGTCAGAGAGTGTCACAGTGTGTCAGAGTCTGTCAGTGCGTGTCACAGTGTGCCGCAGAGTGTGTCAGAGAGATTCACAGTCTGTTAGAGAGTGTTACAGTGTGTTTCAGAGAGTGTTTCAATCTGCCTCAGAGAGTGTCAGAGAGAGTCAGAGAGAGTCACAGTGTCTCTAAGAGAGAGTCACAGCGCGTCTCAGAGAGTCAGAGAGAGTCGGAACTTGTCACAGTCTGTCTCTGAGAGTGTCACAGTGTGTCAACTCTGTCAGAGAAGGTTACAGTATATTTCGGAATGAGTCAGAGAGAGTCAGAAGTGTTACAGTCTGTCAGAGAGTGTCACAGTGTGTCTCAGTGAGTCAGAGAGTGTCGGACGTGTCACAGTCTGTCTCAGAGAGTGTGACAATGTGTCACAGTCTGTCAGAGAAGGTTACAGTATATTTCGGAGTGAGTCAGAAAGGGTCAGAAGTGTCACAGTCTGTCAGAGAGTGTCACAATGTGCCTCAGAGAGTGCCAGAGAGAGTCAGAGAGTGTCACAGTATGTCATACTGTGCCTCACAGAGTGTCAGAGTGAGTCGATGAGTGTCACAGTGCCTCTCAGAAAGAGTCAGAGCAGATCGGAGTGTGTCACAGTGTGTCTCAAAGAGTGCTACCGTGTGTCTAAGAGAGTGTCAGAGAGAGTCAGAGAGTGTCACAGTGTGCCACAGTGTCAGAAAGTGTCACAGTGTGCCTCAGAGAGAGTCAGAGAAAGTCAGAGCGGGTCAGAGAGTGTCACAGTGTGTCACAATCTGTCAGAAAGTGTCACAGTGTGCCTCAGAGAGAGTGACAGTGTGTCTCAGAGAGAGACAGAGAGTGTCAGAGTTGGACAGAGAGTGTCACAGTGTGTCTCAGGGAGTCAGAGAGAGACGGAAAGTGACACAGTGTGTCTGAGAGAGTATCACAGTGTCGCAGAAAATGTCACCGTGTGTCAGAGAGTGTCACAGTAGGTTAGAGAGTGTCATCGTGTGTCACAGAAAGTGTCACAGTCTGTCAGAGAGCATTACCGTGTTTCTCAGAGAGTGTGAGAGAGTGTCACAGGGTATCTCAGAGTGTCAGAGAGAGTCACAGTGTGTCACAGAGAGAGTCAGTCAGTGTCACAGTGTCTCTCAAAGAGTGTGAGAGAGGGACAGAGAGTGTCACAGTGTTTTCCAGAGTATCCGAGAGAGTCAGAGAGTGTCAGAGTGTGTCTACGTAAGTGTCAGAGAGAGTCATAGAGTGTCACAGTCTGTCAGAGAGTATCACAGTGTGTCTCAGAGAGTGTCAGAGATGGTCAAAGTTTGTCTCAGAGAGGTTCACAGTCTGCGAGAGAGTGTCACAGTGTATCTCAGAGAGTGTCAGAGTGAGTCAGAGAGTGTCGTAGTGTGTCATACTGTGTCTCATAGAGTGTCACAGAGAGTCAGACTGTATCACAGTGTATCTCAGGGAGTCAGAGTGTGTCAGAGCCGGTCTCAGAGAGTGACACCGGGGGTCACACTCTGTCAGAGTAGGCTACAGTATATTTTAGGGTGAGTCAGAGGGAGTCAGAAAGTGTCACAGTCTGTCTTTGAGAGTGCAACAGTGTGTCTCAGATAGGATAACAGAGTGTCACAGTGCATCTCAACTTGTCAGAGTGTCCCAGTGTGGCTCAGCGAGTGTCAGAGTGTGTCACAGTGTGTCATAGTCTGACAGAGTTTGTCACAGTGTGTTTGAGAGAGTGTCAGAGAGTGTCACAGTGTGTCTCAGCATGTGTCAGAGAGTGTCACAGTGTGTTTCAGAGAGAGTCAGACAGTGTCACAGTGTGTCTCAGAGAGTGTCACAGTGTGTTACAGCGATTGCCACAATGCCTATTGGAGAGAGTTAGGGAGTGCCACAGTGTGTCTCAGAGAGTATCACAGTGCCTTTCAGTGAGATTCAGAGAGAGTCACAGTGCGTCTCAAAGTGTCAGAGAGTGTCACAGTGTGTCACAGCCTGTCAGAGAGTGTCACCGTGTGTCTCAGAGGGTGTCAGATAAGATCAGAGAGTGTCACAGTGCGTCACAGTCTGTCAGAGAGTGTCACATTGTGCCTCAGAGAGTGTCAGAGAGTGTCACAGTGTGTCTCAAAGTGTCAGAGAGAGTCAAAGAGTGTCACAGTGTGTCTCTGAGAATGCCAGATAGGATCAAAGAGTGTCACAGTGTGTCTATGAGGGTGTCACAGTGTGTCACACAGAGTGTCACAGTGTGTCTCAGAGAGTCAGAGATAGTTAGAACGTGTCACAGTCTGTCATAGAGTGTCACAGTGTGCCTCATAGAGTGTCTGATAGGATCAGAAATGTTCACAGTGTGTGTCAGAGACACAGGGAGATTCAGAAAGTGTCACAGTCTGTCTCTCAGAGTGTCACAATGTGTCACAGTCTGTCAGAGAGTGTAACAGTGTGTTCCAGAGAGAGTCAGAGAGTGTCACAGCATGTCACAGTCTCTCAGAGAATGTCACAGTGTGTCTCAGAGAGTGTCAGGCAGTGCCACAGTGTGTCTCAGAGAATCAGAGAGTCAGAAATTGTCACAGTCTGTCTCAGACAGTGTCCCAATGTGTCACAGTGTGTCAGAGAGTGTCACAGTCTGTCTCAGAGAGTGTCACAGTGTGTCACAGTGTGTCAGAGAGTGTCACAGTGTGTCTCAGAGAGAGTCACAGTGTGTCACAGTGTGTCAGAGAGTGTCATAGCGTGTCCCAGAATGTGTCACAGTGTGTCACTGTCTGTAAGAGCGTGGCACAGTGTGCCTCAGAGAGTGTCACAGTGTGTCTAAGATAGTATCAGAGAGAGTCAGAGAGTGTCACAGTGTGTCTCAGAGAGTGTCACAGTGTCTCAGAATAAGTCACCCCGAGTCAGAGAGTGTCACCATCCATCAGAGAGTGTCATCGTGTGTCTCAGAAAGTGTCACAGTCTGTCACAGTCTGTCAGAGAGTGTTACAGTGTTTCTCAGAGAGAGTGAGAGAGCGTCACAGTGGATCCCAGCGTGTCAGAGAGAGTCACAGTTTTTCTCAGAGAGACTCAGAGAGTGTCACAGTGTGTCTCAGAGAGTGTGTGAGAGAGAGTCATAAATGTCACAGTGTGTCTCAGAGCGTGTCAGAGAGGGACAGAGAGTGTCACAGTATTTTCCAGAGTGTCAGAGAGTGTCACAGAGTGTCACAGTGTGTCTCAGAAAGAGTCAAAGCATGTCACGGTGTGTCTCAGAAAGTCAGAGAGTGTCACAGTCTGTCTCAGAGAGTGTCAGAGTGTGTCACAGTGAGTCACAGACTGTTAGAGAGTGTCACAATGAGTTTCAGAGAGAGTCAGCGAGTGTCACAGTTCATCTAAGTAAATGTCAGAGAGAGTCGGAGAGTGTCATAGTCTCTCAGAGAGTGTCACAGTGTGTCTCAGAGAGTGTCAGAGTGAGTCAGAGAGCGTCATAGTGTGTAATACTGTGCCTCAGAGAGTGTCAGAGAGAGTCAGACTGTATCACAGTGTGTCTCAGAGTGTGTCACAGTCTGTCTCAGAGAGTGTCACAGTCTGTCACAGTCTGTCAGAGAAAGTTACACTATATTTCAAAGTGTGTCAGAGGGAGTCAGAAAGTGTCACAGTCTGTTTTTGAGAGTGTCACAGTGTGTCATAGTGTGTCTCAGAGAGTGTCAGAGTGTGTCACAGCGTGTCTTAAATTGTCAGAGGGCGTCAGAGAGTGTCCCAGTGTGTCTCAGAGAGTGTCACAGTGTGTCATAGTGTGTCTCAGAGAGTGTCAGAGTGTGTCACAGCGTGTCTTAAATTGTCAGAGGGCGTCAGAGAGTGTCCCAGTGTGTCTCAGAGAGTGTCACAGTGTGTCTTATAGAGTGTCAGATAGGCTCAGAGAGTGTCCCAGTGCGTCTCAAAGTGTCAGAGAGAGTCAGAGAGTGTCACAGTGTGTCTCAGAAAGTGTCACAGTGTTTAGAATACATTGCAGATTAGATAACATTACAGTGTGGAAACAGGCCCTTCGGTCCAACAAGTCCACACCGACCCACCGAAGAACAACCCACCCATACCCCTACATTTACCCCTTACCCAACACTACGGGCAATTTAGCATGGCCAATTCACCTGACCTGTACATCTTTCGACTGTAGGAGGAAACCGGAGCACCCGGAGGAAACCCACGCAAACACGGGGAGAACGTGCAAACTCCATACAGTCAGTCGCCTGAGGCAGGAATTGAACCTGGGTCTCAGGCGCTGTGAGGCAGCAGTGCTAACAACTGTGCCCCCTTGCTGCACATAGTGTGTCACAGTCTGTCAGAGAAGGCTACAGTATATTTCAGAGTGAGTCAGAGAGAGTCAGAAAGTGTCACATTCTGTCTTTGAGAGTGTCTCAGTGTGTCGAAGTCTGTCAGAGAGTGTCACAGTGTGATCAGAGAGTGTCAGAGAGAGTCAGAAAGTGTCACAGTCTGTCTTTGAGAGTGTCTCAGTGTGTCACAGTCGTTCAGAGAGTGTCATAGTGTGTCACAGAAATTGTCACAGTCTGTCAGAGCGTGACACAGTGTGTCTCAGAGAGTGACAGAGAGAGTCAGAGAGTGTCACAGTGTGTCTAAGAGAGTGTCAGAGAAAGTCAGAGAATGTCAGTTTGTCACAACCTGTCAGAGAGTGTCACAGTGTGTCCTGCTGTGCCTCAGAGAGTGTCATAAAGTGTCACATTCTGTCTTAGAGAATGTCAGAGAGAATCAGCATGTGTCTCAGAGAGTCAGCGAGTGGCACAGAGTCTCACAGTGTGTCTCAGAGAGGGTCAGAGAGTGTCACAGTGTGTATCAGAGAGTATCAGATAGAATCAGAGAGTGTCACAGTCTGTCAGAGAGTGTCACAGTGCGTCTCAGTGAGTGTCACAGTGTGTCTCAGAGAGTCAGAGAGAATCAGAAAGTGTCACAGTGTGTCTTAGAGAGTGTCACAGTGTGTCTCAGAGAGTCAAAGGGAGTCAGAAAGTGTCACAGTGTGCCTCAGAGAGAGTCAGAGAGTGTCACAGTGTGTCTTAGAGAGTGTCACAGTGTGTCTTAGAGAGTGTCAGATAGAATCAGAGAGTGTCACAGTGTGTCTATGAGGGTGTCAGAGAGTGTCACAGTCTGTCAGAGAGTGTCACGGTGTGTCTCAGTGAGTGTCACAGTGTGTCTCAGAGAGTCAGAGGGAGTCATAAACTGTCACAGTGTGTCTCAGAGATGGTCAGATAGGATCAGAGAGTGTCCCAGTGTGTCACAGTCTGTCAGAGAGTGTCACAGTGTGTCTCACAGAGTGTCAGATAAGATCAGAGAGTGTCACAGACCGTCTCAGAGAGTGTCTCAATGTGTCACAATCTGTCAGGGAGTGTCATATTGTGTCTCAGAGAGTATCACAGTGTGTCACAGTCTGATGGAGAGTATCACAGTGTGTTTCAGAGAGTGTCACTGTGCATCACAGTCTGTCAGAGAGTGTCACAGTGCTTTTCAGGGAGTATCAGAGAGTGTCACAGTGTGTCTCAAATTGTCAGAGAAGGTCCCCGTGTGTCCCATACAGTGTCAGAGTGTGTCACAGTCTGTCAGAGAGTGTCACAGTGTTTTTCAAAGAATGTCAGAGAGTGTCACAGTGTGTCTTAGACAGTGTCAGAGAGAGTCAGAAAGTGTCACAGTCTGTCTTTGAGAGTGTCTCAGTGTGTCACAGTCTTTAAGAGAGTGTCACAGAGGGTCACAGTGATTATAAGAGAGTGTCACAGTGTGTCTCAGTGTGGCAGAGAGAGTCAGAAAGTGTCACAGTTTTTCTAGAGAGCGTCACTGTGAGACACAATCTGTTAGAGAATCTTACAGTGTATTGTAGAGTGTCTCAGAGAGAGTCAGAAAGTGTCACAATGTGTCATACTGTGTCTCAGAGAGTGTCAGCATTGGATTCAGAGATGGTCACAGTCTGTGAGAGAGTGTTACAGTGTGTCTCAGAGAGTGTCAGAGAGTGTCAGCATTTGGCTCAGAGAGTGTCACAGTCTGTGAGAGAGTGTCACATGGTGTCTAAGAGATGTCAGAGTGAGTCAGAGAGTGTCACAGTATGTCATACTGTGCCTCAGAGAGTGGATGATAGAGCAGACTGTATCACAGTGTGTCTCAGAGAAAGTCAGAAAGTGTCACAGTGTGTGTCACAGTCTGTCTCAGAGAGTGTCAGAGCGGGTCAGAGAGTGTCACAGTGTGTCTCCAGGAATCAGAGAGAGACAGAAAGTGACACAGTATGTCTCAGATAGAGTCACAGTGTCTCATAAAATGTCACCGTATGTCAGAGCGTGACACAGTGTGTCTCAGAGAGTGACAGAAGGAGTCAGAGAGTGTCACAGTGTGTCTAAGAGAGTGTCAGAGAATGTCACAGTTTGTCACAACCTGTCAGAGAGTGTCACAGTGTGTCGTGCTGTGCCTCAGAGGGTATCAAAGAGAGAGTCTGAGAGTGTCACAGTCTGTCTCAGGGAGTGTCACACTGTCAGAGAGTGTCACAGTGTGTCGCAGAGAGTGTCAAAGTGTGTCTCAGAGAGTCAGAGAGAGTCAGAAAGTGTCACAGTCTGTCTTTGAGAGTGCCTCATTGTGTCACAGTCTGTCAGAGAGTGTCACAGTGTGCCTCAACGAGTGTCAGAGAGAGTCAGAACGTGTCACAGTCTGTCTTTCAGAGTGTCTCAGTGTGTCACAGTCTTTCAGAGAGTGTCACAGAGGGTCACAGTGAGTCTAAGAAAGTTTCACAGTGCGTCTCAGAGTGCCAGAGAGAGTCAGAAAGTGTCACAGCTTTTCTCAGAGAGTGTCACAGTGTGATACAATCTGTCAGAGAATCTTACAGTGTTATTGCAGAGTGTCTCAGCGAGAGTCAGAAAGTGTCACAGTGTGTCATACTGTGTCTCATAGAGTGTCAGCATTTGCCTCAGAGACGGTCACAGTCTGTGAGAGCGTGTGACAGTGTGTCTCCGAGAGAGTCAGAGAGTGTCACAGTGTTTCACAGTCGGTAAGAGAGTGGCACAGTGTGTCTCAGAGAGTGTCAGAGAGCGTCACAGTGTGAATCAAATTGTCAGACAGGGTCCCGGTGTGTCAGAGTGTGTCACAGTGTGTCACAATCTCTCAGAGAATGTCACAGCGTGTTTCAGAGACAGTCTGTCTCAGAGAGTGTCACAGTGTGTCATTGTCTGTAAGACAAGGCTACAGTACATTTCAGAGTGACCCAGAATGTCAGAAAGTGTCAGAGTATGTCTTTGAGAGTGTCTCAGTGTGTCAGTCTTTCAGAGAGTGTCACAGAGGGTCACAGTGAGTCTAAGAGAGTGTCACAGTGTGTCTCAGAGTGTTAGAGAGAGCCAGAAAGTGTCACAATTTTTCTCCGAGAGTGTCACTGTGAGACACAATCGGTCAGAGAATCTTACTGTGTATTGCAGAGTGCCTCAGAGAGAGTCAGAGAGTGTCACAGTGTGTCATACTGTGTCTCAGAGAGTGTCAGAGAGTGTCAGCATTTGGCTCAGAGAGTGTCACAGTCTGTGAGAGAGTTTCACAGTGTGTCTCAGAGATGTCAGAGTGAATCAGAGAGTGTCACAGTATGTCATACTGTGCCTCAGAGAGTGTCAGATAGAGCAGACTGTATCACAATGTGTCTCAGAGAAAGTCACAAAGTGTCACATTCTGTCTCAGAGAGTGTCAGAGCGGGTCAGAGAGTGTCACAATGTGTCTCAGGGAGTCAGAGAGAGACAGAAAGTGTCACAGTGTGTCTCAGAGAGTTACAGTGTCTCAGAAAATGTCACCGTGTCTCAGAGTGTGTCACAATCGTTCAGACAGTGTCATAGTGTGTCACAGAAATTGTCACAGTTTGTCAGAGCGTGACACAGTGTATCCCAGAGAGTGACAGAGAGAGTCAGAGAGTGTCACAGTGTGTCTCAGAGACTGTCAGAGCGGGACAGAAAGTGTCGCAGTGTGTCTCCGAGAGAGTCAGAGAGTGTCACAGTGAGTCTAAGAGAGTGTCAGAGAATGTCACAGTTTGCCACAACCTGTCAGAGTGTGTCAGAGTGTGTTACAGTGTGTCGTGCTGTGCCTCAGAGGGTACCAGAGAGAGTCTGAGAGTGTCACAGTCTGTCTCAGAGAGTGTCAGAGAGAGTCAGCGTGTGTCTCAGAGAGTCAGAAGGTGTCAGTCTGTCACTGAGTGTCACAGCATGTCTCAGAGTGTCAGAGAGCATCACAGTGTGTCTCAGAGAGTGTCAGGTAGGATCAGAGAGTGTCACAATGCATCTCAGAGAGTGTCAGATAGTATAAGAGAGTGTCACAGTGTGTCTAAGAGAGTTCAGAGAGTGGCACAGTGTTTCACAGTCTCTCAGAGAGTGTCACAGTGTATTTCAGAGAGAGTCAGAGAGTGTCACAGTGTGTCTCAGAGAGTGTCAGATAGAGTCAGAGAGTTTCTTAATCTGTCAGAGAATGTCACATTGTGTCTCAGTGAGTTTCACCGTGTGTCTCAGAGAGTCAGAGAGAGTCATAAGATGTCACAGTCTGTCTCAGAGAGTATCACAGTGTGTCACAGTCTGTCAGACAGTGTCATAGTGTGTCTCAGTGAGTTTCACAGTGTGTCTCAGAGTGACAGAGAGAGTCAGAAAGTGTCACAGTCTGTCTCAGAGAGTGTCACAGTGTGTCAGAGTGTGGCACAGTGTGCCTCAGGGAGTCAGAGAGAGACAAAACGTGTCACAGTGTGTCTCAGAGAGAGTCACAGTGTCTCAGAAAATGTCACCATGTATCAGAGATTGTCACAGTCGTTCAGAGAGTGTCATAGTGGGTCACAGAAATTGTCACAGTTTGTCAGAGCGTGACACAGTGTATGTCAGAGAGTGACAGATCGAGTCAGGGAGTGTCACAGTGTGTCTCAGAGAGAGTCACAGTGTCTCAGAAAATGTCACCATGTGTCAGAGATTTTCACAGTCGTTCAGATAGTGTGTCACAGAAATTGTCACAGTTTGTCAGAGCGTGACACAGTGTATCTCAGAGGGTGACAGAGCGAGTCAGGGAGTGTCACAGTGTGTCGAAGAGAGTGTCAGAGAATGTCACGTTTTGTTACAACCTGTCAGAGTGTGTTACAGTGTGTCGTGCTGTGCCTCAGAGGGTATCAGAGAGAGTCTGAGAGTGTCACAGCCTGTCTCACAGAGTGTCCGAAGGTGGTCAGCGTGTGTCTCAGAGAGTCAGAAAGTGTCACAATGTGTCACAGTCTGTCACAGAGTGTCACAGTGTGTCTCAGAGAGTGTCAGGTAGGATCAGAGAGTGTCACAGTGCGTCTCAGAGAGTGACAGGTAGGATCAGAGAGTGTCACAATGCATCTCAGAGTGTCAGACAGGATAGGAGAGTGTCACAGTGTGTCTAAGAGAGTTCAGAGAGTGTCACAGTGTGTCACAGTCTCTCAGAGAGTGTCACGGTGTATTTCAGAGAGAGTCAGAGAGTTCACAGTGTGTCTATGAGATTGTCAGAGAGTGTCACAGTCTGTCAGAGAATGTCACTTTGTGTCTCAGTGAGTTTCACCGTGTGTCTCAGAGAGTCAGAGAGAGTCATAAGGTGTCACAGTCTGTCTCAGAGAGTGTCACAGTCTGTCAGAGTGTGTCATAGTGTGTCTCAGTGAGTTTCACAGTGTGTCTCAGAGAGAGTCACAGTGTCTCAAAAAATGTCACCATGTGTCAGAGATTTTCACAGTCGTTCAGATAGTGTGTCACAGAAATTGTCACAGTTTGTCAGAGCGTGACACAGTGTATCTCAGAGGGTGACAGAGCGAGTCAGGGAGTGTCACAGTGTGTCGAAGAGAGTGTCAGAGAATGTCACGTTTTGTTACAACCTGTCAGAGTGTGTTACAGTGTGTCGTGCTGTGCCTCAGAGTGTATCAGAGAGAGTCTGAGAGTGTCACAGCCTGTCTCACAGAGTGTCAAAAGGTGGTCAGCGTGTGTCTCAGAGAGTCAGAAAGTGTCACAATGTGTCACAGTCTGTCACAGAGTGTCACAGTGTGTCTCAGAGAGTGTCAGGTAGGATCAGAGAGTGTCACAATGCATCTCAGAGTGTCAGACAGGATAGGAGAGTGTCACAGTGTGTCTAAGAGAGTTCAGAGAGTGTCACAGTGTGTCACAGTCTCTCAGAGAGTGTCACGGTGTATTTCAGAGAGAGTCAGAGAGTTCACAGTGTGTCTATGAGATTGTCAGAGAGTGTCACAGTCTGTCAGAGAATGTCACTTTGTGTCTCAGTGAGTTTCACCGTGTGTCTCAGAGCGACAGAAAGAGTCAGAAAATGTCACAGTCTGTCTCAGGGAGAGTCACAGTGTGTCAGAGTGTGGCACAGTGTGCCTCAGAGAGTGTCAGAGAGTGTCACAGTGTGTCTAAGATAGTCTCAGATAGAGTCAGAGAGTGTCACAGTCTGTCAGAGAGTGTCTCAGTGTGTCTCAGTGAGTGTCACGTGTGTCTCAGAGAGTCAGAGAGAGTCAGAAAGTGTCCGTCTCTCCCAGAGAGTGTCACAGTGTGTCACAGTCTGTCAGAGAAGTTGACAGTATATTTAAGAGTGAGTCAGAGAGAGTCAGAAAGCGTCACAGTGTGTCTCAGAGAGTGTCTCAGTGGATTACAGTCTGTAAGAGAGTGTCGCAGTGTGCCTCAGTGAGTGTCAGAGAGACTCAGAAAGTGTCACAGTCTGTCTTTGAGAGTGTCTCAGTTTCTCACAGTCTGTCAGAGAGTGTCACAGTGTGCGTCAGAGAGTGTCAGAGACAGTGAGAAAGTGTCACAATCTCTCTAAGAGATGTCGCAGTGTGTCTCCGAGAGTCAGAAAGTGTAACAGTGTGTCTATGAAAGTGTCAGAGAGTGTCACAGTGTGTCACAGTCTGACAGAGAGTGTCACAGTGTGTCTCAGAGAGTGTCCGATAGGATCAGAGAGCTTCACAGTGTAGGTCAGAGAGACAGGGAGTGTCAGAAAGTGTCACAGTCTGTCTCTGAGAGTGTCACAGTGTGTCACAGTCTGTCAGAGAGTGTAACAGTGTGTTTCAGAGAGAGTCAGAGAGTGTCACAGTGTGTCTCAGAGAGTGTCACAGTGTGTCTCAGAGTGTGTCAGATAGGATGAAAGTGCCACAGTGTGTCACAGTCTGTTAGAGAGTGTGACAGTGTGTCTCAGAGAGTGTCAGATAAGATCAGACAGTGTCACAGTGTGTCTCAGAGAGAGTGCGATAGGATCAGAGAGTTTCATAGTGTGTGTCAGAGAGACAGAGAGTGTCAGAAAGTGCCACAGTCTGTCTCTGAGAGTGTCACAGTGTGTCACAGTCTGTCAGAGAGTGTAACAGTGTGTTTCAGAGAGAGTCAGAGAGTGTCACAGTGTGTCTCAGAGAGTGTCAGATAAGATCAGATAGTGTCACAGTGCGTCTCAGAGAGTATCTCAGTGTGTCTAAAAGAGTCTTAGAGAGAGTCAGAGTGTCACAGTCTGTCAGAGATTGTCACATTGTGTCTCAGAGCGTGTCACAGTGTGTCACAGTCTGTCAGAGAGTGTCACAGTGTGTCTCAGACAGTGTCACAGTGTGTTTCAGAGAGAGTCAGAGAGTGTCACAGTGTGTCACAGTCTATCAGAGAGTGTCACAGTGTGTCTCAGAGAGTGTCACAGTGTGTTTCAGAGAGAGTCAGAGAGTGTCACAGTCTGTCAGAGACTGTCACAGTGCTTTTCAGAGAGTGTCAGAGAGTGTCACAGTGTGTCTCAGAGAGTGTTGGATAGAATCAGAGAGTGTCCCAGTGCGTCTCAAAGTGTCAGAGAGGGTCCCGCTGTGTTGCAGAGTGTGCCAGAGTGTATCACAGTCTGTCGGAGAGTGTCACAGTGTGTTTCAACGAATGTCAGAGAGTGTCACAGTGTGTCTTATAGAGTGTCAGAGTGTGTCACAGTATGTCACTTTCGGTCAGAGATTGTCACAGTGCATCTCAAAATCTCAGAGAGTGTCCCAGCATGTTTTAGAGAGTCTCAGAGAGTGTCACAGTTTCTCCAAGAGTGTCACAGTGTGTTTCAGAGAGAGTCAGAGAGTGTCACAGTGTGTCACAGTCTGTCAGAGAGTGTCACAGTGTGTTGGATAGGATCAGAGAGTGTCACAGCGCAACTCAAATTGTCAGAGAGGGTCCCAGTGTGTCGCAGATTGTGTCGGAGTGTGTCACAGTCAGTCAGAGAGTATCACAGTGTGATTCAAAGAATATCAGAGCGTGTCACAGTGTGTCTTATAGAGTGTCAGAGTGTGTCACAGTGTGTCAATTCCTGGCAGAGAGTGTCACAGTGCATCTCAAAATCTCAGAGAGTGTACCAGTATAACAGTTTGTCATAGTTTCTCAGAGAGAGTCACAGTGTGTTTCAAAGAATGTCAGAGAGTGTCACAGTGTGTCTTATAGAGTGTCAGAGTGTGTCACAGTGTGTCTCTGAGAGTGTCAGATAGGATCAGAGAGTGTCATAGTGCGTCTCAAAGTATCAGAGAGAGTCAGAGAGTGTCGCAGTGTGTATAAGAGAGAGTCAGAGCGTGTGTCAGTGTGTCAGAGTCTGCCAGAGAGTGATACAGTGTGGCTTAGAGAGTCAGAGAGTGTCACAGTGTGTCATACTGTGTCTCAGAGAGTGTCAGTATTTGGCTCAGAGATGGTCACAGTCTGTGAGAGAGTGTCACAGTGTGTCTAAGAGATGTCAGAGAGTGTCATAGTGTGTCATATTGTGCCTCAGAGAGTGTCAGATAAAGTCAGACTGTATCCCAGTGTGTCTTCAAGAGTGTCAGACAGGATCCGAGAGTGTCACAGTGTGTCCCAAAGTGTCAGAAAGTGTCAGAGAATGTCGCAGTGTGTCACAGTCTGTCAGAGAGCGCCACAGTGTGTCTCAGACAGTGTCAGATAAGATCAGAGTGTGTCACAGTGCGTCTCAGAGAGTGTCTCAGTGTTTCAGACTCTCAGAGTGTGTCACAGTGTGTGTCAGAGAGTGTCAGACAGTATCTCAGTGTGTGTCAGAGTTTCAGAGAGAGTCTGAATGTGTCACTATCTGTCAGAGAGTGTCACAGTGTGTCACAGAATGTGTTGGATAGTATCAGAGAGTGTCACAGTGCGTGTCAAATTGTCAGAGAGGGTCCCGCTGTGTCACAGAGTGTGTTGGAGTGTGTCACAGTCTGTCAGTGACTGTGACAGTGTGTTTCAAAGAATGTCAGAGAGTGTCATATTGTGTCTCAGAGAGTGTCACAGTTTGTCACAGCTTCTCAGAGAGTGTCACAGTGTATTTCAGATAGAGTCAGACTGTATCCCAGTGTGTCTCCGAAAGTGTCAGATAGGATCAGAGAGCGTCACAGTGTGTCTCAGCGAGTGTCTCAGTGTGTCACAGTCTGTCAGAGAGTGTCACATTGGGTCTCACAGAATGTCAGACAGTATCACAGTGTGTGTCAGAGATTCCGAGAGAGTCTGAATGTGTCACTATCTGTCAGAGAGTGTCACAGTGTCTCACAGTCTGTCAAAGAGTGTCATAGTGCTCTTAAGAGAGTTTCAGAGAGTGTCACAGTGTGTCTCAGAGAGTGTCAGATAGGATCAGAGAGAGTCACAGTGCCTCTCAAATTGTCAGAGAGTGTCCCGGTGTGTCGCAGATAGTGTCAGAGCGTGTCACAGTCTGTCAGAGATTGTCACAGTGTGTGTCAGAGTGTTTCACAGTCTGTCAGAAAGTGTCACAGTGCATCTCAAAGTTTCAGCGAGAGTGAGAGTGTGACAATGTGTCTACCTCCGAGAGTGTCAGATAGGATCAGAGAGTGTCATATTGCGTCTCAAAGTGTCAGCAAGTCTCAGAGAATGTCACAGTGTATCTAAGAGAGTGTCGGAGAGTGTCACAGTGCTTTTCAGAGTGTGTCAGAGAGCGTCACAGTATGTCTCAGAGTGTGTTCGATAGGATCAGAGACTATCACAGTGCATCTTAAATTGTCAGAGAGCATCCCATTGTGTCGCAGATAGTGTCAGAGTGTGTGACAGTTTGTCAGAGATTGTCACAGTGTGTTTCAAAGAATGTCAGAGAGTGTCACAGTGAGTCACTTCCTGGCAGAGAGTGTCACAGTGCGACTCAAAATCTCAGAGAGGGTCCCAGTGCGTCTCAGAGAGTGCCAAAGTTTGTCATAGTTTCTCAGAGAGTGTTTCAGTGTGTCTCAGAGAGTCTCAGAGAGAGTCACAGTGTGTTTCAGAGAGAGTCAGAGAGTGTCACAGTGCATCTCGAAATGTCAGAGAGAGTCAGAGAGTGTTACAATGTGTCTGAGAGAGTGTCAGACAGGATCAGAGAGTGTCACAGTGCGTCTCAAAGTGTCAGAGAATGTCAGAGAGTGTCACAGTGTGTCACAGTCTATCAGAGAGGGTTACAGTGCTTTTCAGAGAGTTTTCTGAGAGTGTCACAGTGTGTCTCCGAGAGTGTTGGATAGGATCAGAGAGTGTTACAGTGCATCGCAAATTGTCTGAGAGGGTCCCAGTGTGTCGCAGATAGTGTCAGAGTGTGTTTCAGTTTGTCAGGGAGAGTAATAATGTGTTTCAAAGAATGTCAGAGAGTATCACAGTGTGTGTCAGAGTGTGTCAGAGTGTGTCACCGTCTGTCAGAGAGTGTCACAGTCTGTCTCAAGTTGTCCGAGAGGGTCCCGGTGTGTCGCAGAAAGTGTCAGAGTGTGTCACAGTCTGTTAAAGATTGTCACAGTGTGTTTCAAAGAATGTCAGTGAGTGTCACAGTGTGTGTCAGAGAGTGTCACAGTGTGACACAGTCTCTCAGAGAGTGTCGCAGTCTGTTTCAGAGAGTGTCAGATAGGATCAGAAAGTGTCATAGTGCGTCTCAAAAATGTCAGCGCGAGTCAGAGAGTGTCACAGTGTGTCTAAGAGATGTGAGATTGGATCAGAGAGTGTCACAGTGTGTTTCAGTGAGTGTCAGATAGGATCAGAGAGTGTTATAGTGCGTCTCAAAGTGTCAGCGCGAGTCAGAGAGTGTCACATGTGTCTAACAGAGTGTCAGAGAGTGTCACAGTGTTTTCAGAGAGCATCAGAGAGTGTCACAGTGTGTCTCAGAGGGTGTTGGATAGGATCAGAGAGTCTCACAGTGCGTGTCAAATTGTCAGAGAGAGTCCCAGTGTGTCGCAGAGTGTGTCGGAGTGTGTCACAGTCTGTCAGAGAGTATCACAGTGTGTTTCAAAGAATGTCAGAGAGTGTCACAGTGTGTTTCAAAGAATGTTAGAGAGTGTCACAGTGTGTATTATAGAGTGTCAGAGTGTGTCACAGTGTGTCTTATAGACTGTCAGAGTGTGTCTCAGTCAGTCAGAGAGTGTCACAGTGTGTTTCAAAGAATGTCAGAGAGTGTCAGAGACTGTCTTATAGAGTGTCAGAGTGTGTCACAATGTGTCTTATAGAGTGTCAGAGTGTGTCACAGTGTGTCACTTCCTGGCAGAGAGTGGCACAGTGCATCTCAAAATCTCAGAGAGGGTCTCAGTGTGTCTCAGAGAGTCTCAGAGAGATTCACACTGCGTTTCAGAGAGAGTCAGAGAGTGTCACAGTGTGTCTCAGAGAGTGTCAGATAGGATCATAGAGTGTCATAGTGCCTCTCAAAGTGTCAGACAGAGTCAGAGAGTGTCACAATGTGTCTAAGAGAGTGTCATAGAGAGTAAGAGCGTCTTTCAGTGTGTCACAGTCTGTCAGCGAGTGTCACAGTGTGCCTCAAATAGAGTCAGAGAGTGTCACAGTGTGTCATACTGTGTCTCGGAGAGTGTCCGCATTTGGCTCAGAGATGGTCACAGTGAGAGAGTGTCACAGTGTTGTCTCAGAGATGTCAGAGTGAATCAGAGAGCGTCACAGTGCGTCATACTGTGCCTCAGAGAGTGTAAAATAGAGTCAGAATGTATCCCAGTGTGTCTTTGAGAGTGTCAGACAGGATCAGAGAGTGTCACAGTGTGTCTCAAAGTGTCAGAAAGTGTCCGAGAATGTCGCGGTGTGTCACAAAATGTCATAGAGTGTGTCACAGTGTGTCTCAGACAGAGTCCAATAAGATCAGAGAGTGTCACAGTGCGTGTCAGAGAGTGTCTCAGTGTGTCACAGTCTGTTTGCGAGTGTCACATTGTGTCTGAGAGAGTGGGAGGCAGTATCTCAGTGTGTGTCAGAGTTTCAGAGAGAGTCTGAATGTGTCACCATCTCTCAGAGAGTGTCACAGTTTGTCACAGTCTGTCAGAGAGTGTCACAGTGTGTCACTATTTGTCAGAGAGTGTCACAGTGATTTTCAGAGAGTGTCAGTGAGTGTCACAGTGTGTCTCAGAGTGCGTTGGATAGGATCAGAGAGTGCCCCAGTGCGTGTGAATTTGTCAGAGAGGGTCCCACTGTGTCACAGAGTGTGTCAAAGTGTATCACAGTCTGTCAGTGATTGTGACAGTGTGTTTCAAAGAATGTCAGAGAGTGTCACAGTGTGTCTTATAGAGTGTCAGAGTGTGTCACAGTGCATCTCAAACTCCCAGAGAAGGTCACAGTGTGTCTCAGAGAGTGTCACTGTTTGTCACAGTTTCTCAGAGAGCGTCATAGTGTGTTTCAGAGAGAGTCAGAGAGTGTCACAATGTGTCTTATGGAGTTTCAGAGTGTGTCACAGTGTGTCAGTATCTGTCAGAGTGTGTCACAGTGCATCTCAAAATCTCAGAGAGGGTCCCAGTGTGTCTCAGAGAGTGTCGCAGTTTCTCAGAGAGTGTCACAGTGTATTTCAGATAGAGTCAGACGGTATCCCAGTGTGTCTCCGAGAGTGTCAGACAGGATCAAAGAGTGTCACAGTGCGTATCACAGTGTCAGAGAATGTCGCAGTGTGTCACAATCTATCAGAGAGCGTCACAGTGTGTCTCAGAGAGTGTCCGATAAGATCAGAGAGTGTCACAGTGCGTCTCAGAGAGTGTCTCAGTGTGTCACAGTCTGTCATAGTGTGTCACATTGTGTCTCAGAGAGTGTCAGACAGTATCACAGTGTGTGCC
Organism: Chiloscyllium punctatum; assembly: GCF_047496795.1. NCBI lineage: Eukaryota > Metazoa > Chordata > Chondrichthyes > Orectolobiformes > Hemiscylliidae > Chiloscyllium > Chiloscyllium punctatum. The sequence goes on from NW_027310009.1 coordinate 199,012, forward strand.
AGAGATTCAGAGAGTCTGAATGTGTCACTATCTGTCAGAGAGTGTCACAGTGTGTCACAGTCTGTCAGAGAGTGTCATAGTGCTTTTCAGAGAGCTTCAGAGAGTGTCACAGCGCGTCTCAGAGAGTGTCAGATAGGATCAGAGAGTGTCACAGTGAATCTCAAATTGTCAGAGAGTGTCCCGGTGTGTCGCAGATAGTGTCAGAGTGTGTCACAGTCTGTCAGAGATTGTCACAGTGTGTTTCAAAGAATGTCAGAGAGTGTCACAGTATGTGTCAGAGTGTGTCACAATGCGTCTCAAAGTTTCAGCGAGAGTCAAAGTGTCACAGTGTGTCTCAGAGAGTGTCAGATAGGATTAGAGAGTGTTACAGTGCATCTCAAATTGTCAGAGAGGGTCCCAGTGTGTCGCAGATAGTGTCAGAGTGTGTCCCAGTTTGTCAGGGAGTGTAATAATGTGTTTCAAAGAATGTCAGAGAGCATCACAGTGTGTGTCAGAGTGTGTCAGAGAGTGTCACAGTCTGTCAGAGAGTGTCACAATGTGTCTCAAATTGTCCCGAGACGGTCCCGGTGTGTCGCAGAAAGTGTCAGAGTGTGTCACAGTCTGTCAGAGCTTGTCACAGTGTCTTTCAAAGAATGTCAGTGAGTGTCACAGTGTGTGTCAGAGAGTGTCACAGTGTGACACAGTCTCTCAGAGAGTGTCGCAGTCTGTTTCAGAGAGTGTCAGATAGGATCAGAGAGTGTCATAGTGCTTCTCAAAAATGTCAGCGCGAGTCAGAGAGTGTCACAGTGTGTCTAAGAGAGTGTCAGATAGGATCAGAGAGTGTCACAGTGTGTTTCAGTGAGTGTCAGATAGGATCAGAGAGTGTCATAGTGCGTCTCAAAGTGTCAGCGCGAGTCAGAGAGTGTCACATGTGTCTAACAGAGTGTCAGAGAGTGTCACAGTGTTTTCAGAGAGCATCAGAGAGTGTCACCGTGTGTCTCAGAGGGTGTTGGATAGGATCAGAGCGTCTCACAGTGCGTGTCAAATTGTCAGTGAGAGTCCCAGTGTGTTGCAGAGTGTGTCGGAGTGTGTCACAGTCTGTCAGAGAGTATCACAGTGTGTTTCAAAGAATGTCAGAGAGTGTCACAGCGTGTTTCAAAGAATGTCAGAGAGTGTCACAGTGTGTCTTATAGAGTGTCAGAGTGTGTCACAGTGCGTCTTATAGAGTGTCAGAATGTGTCACAGTCAGTCAGAGAGTGTCACAGTGTGTTTCAAAGAATGTCAGAGAGTGTCAGAGACTGTCTTATAGAGTGTCAGAGTGTGTCACAGTGTGTCTTATAGAGTGTCAGAATGTGTCACAGTGTGTCACTTCCTGGCAGAGAGTGGCACAGTGCATCTCAAAATCTCGGAGAGGGTCTCAGTGTGTCTCAGAGAGTCTCAGAGAGATTCACACTGCGTTTCAGAGAGAGTCAGAGAGTGTCACAGTGTGTCTCAGAGAGTGTCAGATAGGATCATAGAGTGTCATAGTGCGTCTCAAAGTGTCATACAGAGTCAGAGAGTGTTACAATGTGTCTGAGAGAGTGTCAGACAGGATCAGAGAGTGTCACAGTGCGTCTCAAAGTGTCAGAGAATGTCAGAGAGTGTCACAGTGTGTCACAGTCTATCAGAGAGGGTTACAGTGCTTTTCAGAGAGTTTTCTGAGAGTGTCACAGTGTGTCTCCGAGAGTGTCGGATAGGATCAGAGAGTGTTACAGTGCATCGCAAATTGTCTGAGAGGGTCCCAGTGTGTCGCAGATAGTGTCAGAGTGTGTCTCAGTTTGTCAGGGAGAGTAATAATGTGTTTCAAAGAATGTCAGAGAGCATCGCAGTGTGTGTCAGAGTGTGTCAGAGTGAGTCACCGTCTGTCAGAGAGTGTCACAGTCTGTCTCAAATTGTCCGAGAGGGTCCCGGTGTGTCGCAGAGAGTGTCAGAGTGTGTCACAGTCTGTCAGAGATTGTCACAGTGTGTTTCAAAGAATGTCAGTGAGTGTCACAGTGTGTGTCAGAGAGTGTCACAGTGTGGCACAGTCTCTCAGAGAGTGTCGCAGTCTGTTTCAGAGAGTGTCAGATAGGATCAGAGAGTGTCATAGTGCGTCTCAAAAATGTCAGCGCGAGTCAGAGAGTGTCACAGTGTGTCTAAGAGAGTGTCAGATAGGATCAGAGAGTGTCACAGTGTGTTTCAGTGAGTGTCAGATAGGATCAGAGAGTGTCATAGTGCGTCTCAAAGTGTCAGCGCGAGTCAGAGAGTGTCACATGTGTCTAACAGAGTGTCAGAGAGTGTCACAGTGTTTTCAGAGAGCATCAGAGAGTGTCACCGTGTGTCTCAGAGGGTGTTGGATAGGATCAGAGCGTCTCACACTGCGTGTCAAATTGTCAGTGAGAGTCCCAGTGTGTCGCAGAGTGTGTCGGAGTGTGTCACAGTCTGTCAGAGAGTATCACAGTGTGTTTCAAAGAATGTCAGAGAGTGTCACAGCGTGTTTCAAAGAATGTCAGAGAGTGTCACAGTGTGTCTTTTAGAGTGTCAGAGTGTGTCACAGTGCGTCTTACAGAGTGTCAGAGTGTGTCACAGTCAGTCAGAGAGTGTCACAGTGTGTTTCAAAGAATGTCAGAGAGTGTCAGAGACTGTCTTATAGAGTGTCAGAGTGTGTCACAGTGTGTCTTATAGAGTGTCAGAATGTGTCACAGTGTGTCACTTCCTGGCAGAGAGTGGCACAGTGCATCTCAAAATCTCGGAGAGGGTCTCAGTGTGTCTCAGAGAGATTCACACTGCGTTTCAGAGAGAGTCAGAGAGTGTCACAGTGTGTCTCAGAGAGTGTCAGATAGGATCATAGAGTATCATAGTGCGTCTCAAAGTGTCATACAGAGTCAGAGAGTGTTACAATGTGTCTGAGAGAGTGTCAGACAGGATCAGAGAGTGTCACAGTGCGTCTCAAAGTGTCAGAGAATGTCAGAGAGTGTCACAGTGTGTCACAGTCTATCAGAGAGGGTTACAGTGCTTTTCAGAGAGTTTTCTGAGAGTGTCACAGTGTGTCTCCGAGAGTGTCGGATAGGATCAGAGAGTGTTACAGTGCATCGCAAATTGTCTGAGAGGGTCCCAGTGTGTCGCAGATAGTGTCAGAGTGTGTCTCAGTTTGTCAGGGAGAGTAATAATGTGTTTCAAAGAATGTCAGAGAGCATCACAGTGTGTGTCAGAGTGTGTCAGAGTGTGTCACCGTATGTCAGAGAGTGTCACAGTCTGTCTCAAATTGTCCGAGAGGGTCCCGGTGTGTCGCAGAAAGTGTCAGAGTGTGTCACAGTCTGTCAGAGATTGTCACAGTGTGTTTCAAAGAATGTCAGTGAGTGTCACAGTGTGTGTCAGAGAGTGTCACAGTGTGACACAGTCACTCAGAGAGTGTCGCAGTCTGTTTCAGAGAGTGTCAGATAGGATCAGAGAGTGTCATAGTGCGTCTCAAAAATGTCAGCGTGAGTCAGAGAGTGTCACAGTGTGTCTAAGAGAGTGTCAGATAGGATCAGAAAGTGTCACAGTGTGTTTCAGTGAGTGTCAGATAGGATCGGAGAGTGTCATAGTGCGTCTCAAAGTGTCAGCGCGAGTCACAGAGTGTCACATGTGTCTAACAGAGTGTCAGAGCGTGTCACAGTGTTTTCAGAGAGCATCGGAGTGTCACAGTGTGTCTCAGAGGGTGTTGGATAGGATCAGAGAGTCTCACAGTGCGTGTCAAATTGTCAGAGAGAGTCCCAGTGTGTCGCAGAGTGTGTCAGAGTGTGTCACAGTGTGTCTTATAGAGTGTCAGAGTGTGTCACAGTCAGTCAGAGAGTGTCACAGTGTGTTTCAAAGAATGTCAGAGAGTGTCACAGTGTGTCTTATAGAGTGTCAGAGTGTGTCACAGTGTGTCTTATACAGTGTCAGAGTGTGTCACAGTGTGTCACTTCCTGGCAGAGAGTGGCACAGTGCATCTCAAAATCTCAGAGAGGGTCTCAGTGTGTCTCAGAGAGATTCACACTGCGTTTCAGAGAGAGTCAGAGAGTGTCACAGTGTGTCTCAGAGAGTGTCAGATAGGATCATAGAGTGTCATAGTGCCTCTCAAAGTGTCAGACAGAGTCAGAGAGTGTCACAATGTGTCTAAGAGAGTGTCATAGAGAGTAAGAGCGTCTTTCAGTGTGTCACAGTCTGTCAGCGAGTGTCACAGTGTACCTCAAATAGAGTCAGAGAGTGTCACAGTGTGTCATACTGTGTCTCGGAGAGTGTCCGCATTTGGCTCAGAGATGGTCACAGTGAGAGAGTGTCACAGTGTTGTCTCAGAGATGTCAGAGTGAATCAGAGAGTGTCACAGTGCGTCATACTGTGCCTCAGAGAGTGTAAAATAGAGTCAGAATGTATCCCAGTGTGTCTTTGAGAGTGTCAGACAGGATCAGAGAGTGTCACAGTGTGTCTCAAAGTGTCAGAAAGTGTCACAAAATGTCATAGAGTGTGTCACAGTGTGTCTCGAACAGAGTCCAATAAGATCAGAGAGTGTCACAGTGCGTGTGAGAGAGTGTCTCAGTGTGTCACAATCTGTCAGCGAGTGTCACATTGTTTCTGAGAGAGTGGGAGACAGTATCTCAGTGTGTGTCAGAGTTTCAGAGAGAGTCTGAATGTGTCACCATCTCTCAGAGAGTGTCACAGTTTGTCACAGTCTGTCAGAGAGTGTCACAGTGTGTCACTATTTGTCAGAGAGTGTCACAGTGATTTTCAGAGAGTGTCAGTGAGTGTCACTGTGTGTCTCAGAGTGTGTTGGATAGGATCAGAGAGTGCCCCAGTGCGTGTCAATTTGTCAGAGAGGGTCCCGCTGTGTCACAGAGTGTGTCAGAGTTTATCACAGTCTGTCAGTGATTGTGACAGTGTGTTTCAAAGAATGTCAGAGAGTGTCACAGTGTGTCTTATAGAGTGTCAGAGTGTGTCACAGTGCATCTCAAAATCCCAGAGAAGGTCACAGTGTGTCTCAGAGAGTGTCACTGTTTGTCACAGTTTCTCAGAGAGCGTCATAGTGTGTTTCAGAGAGAGTCAGAGAGTGTCACAATGTGTCTTATGGAGTGTCAGAGTGTGTCACAGTGTGTCAGTATCTGTCAGAGTGTGTCACAGTGCATCTCAAAATCTCAGAGAGGGTCCCAGTGTGTCTCAGAGAGTGTCACAGTGCATTTCAGATAGAGTCAGACGGTATCCCAGTGTGTCTCCGAGAGTGTCAGACAGGATCAAAGAGTGTCACAGTGCGTATCACAGTGTCAGAGAATGTCGCAGTGTGTCACAATCTATCAGAGAGCGTCACAGTGTGTCTCAGAGAGTGTCCGATAAGATCAGAGAGTGTCACAGTGCGTCTCAGAGAGTGTCTCAGTGTGTCACAGTCTGACATAGTGTGTCACATTGTGTCTCAGAGAGTGTAAGACAGTATCACAGTGTGTGCCAGAGATTCAGAGAGTCTGAATGTGTCACTATCTGTCAGAGAGTGTCACAGTGTGTCACAGTCTGTCAGAGAGTGTCATAGTGCTTTTCAGAGAGCTTCAGAGAGTGTCACAGCGCGTCTCAGAGAGTGTCAGATAGGATCAGAGAGTGTCACAGTGCATCTCAAATTGTCAGAGAGTGTCCCGGTGTGTCGCAGATAGTGTCAGAGTGTGTCACAGTCTGTCAGAGATTGTCACAGTGTGTTTCAAAGAATGTCAGAGAGTGTCACAGTATGTGTCAGAGTGTGTCACAATGCGTCTCAAAGTTTCAGCGAGAGTCAGAGTGTCACAGTGTGTCTCAGAGAGTGTCAGATAGGATCAGAGAGTGTCATAGTACGTCTCAAAGTGTCAGCAAGTCTCAGGGAGTGTCACAGTGTGTCTAAGAGAGTGTCGGAGAGTGTCACAGTGTTTTTCAGAGAGTGTCACAGTGTGTCTAAGAGTGTGGCGGATAGGATTAGAGAGTGTCACAGTGTGTCTCAGAGTGTGTCAGATAGGATCAGAGAGTGTTACAGTGCTTCTCAAATTGTCAGAGAAGGTCCCAGTGTGTCGCAGATAGTGTCAGAGTGTGTCACAGTTTGTCAGGGAGTGTAATAATGTGTTTCAAAGAATGTCAGAGAGCATCACAGTGTTTGTCAGAGTGTGTCAGAGAGTGTCACAGACTGTCAGAGAGTGTCACAGTGTGTCTCAAATTGTCCGAGACGGTCCCGGTGTGTCGCAGAAAGTGTCAGAGTGTGTCACAGTCTGTCAGAGATTGTCACAGTGTCTTTCAAAGAATGTCAGTGAGTGTCACAGTGTGTGTCAGAGAGTGTCACAATGCGTCTCAAATTGTCAGCTAGGGGACCAGTGCGTCTCAGAGAGTGTCACAGTGTATCACAGTCTCGATGAGAGTGTCGCAGTGTGTTTCAGAGAGAGTAAAGAGTGTCATAGTGTATCTCAGAGCGTGTCAGAAGGATCAGAGAGTGTCATAGTGCGTCTCAAAGTGTCAGCGCGAGTCAGAGAGTGTCACAGTGTGTCTAAGAGTGTCGGAGAGTGTTACAGTGATTTTCAGAGAGTGTCACAGTGTGTCTCAGAGTGTGTTGGATAGGATCAGAGAGTATCACAGTGCGTGTCAAATTTTCAGAGAGGGTCCCAGAGTGTCGCAGAGTGTGTCAGAGTGTGTCACAGTCAGTCAGAGATTATCACAGTGTGTTTCAAAGAATGTCAGAGAGTGTCAGAGTGTGTCACAGTGTGTCACCTCTTGGCAGAGAGCGTCACAGTGCATCTCAAAATCTCAGAGAGGGTCCCAGTGTGTCTCAGAGAGTGTCACAGTTTGTCATAGTTTCTCAGAGAGGGTCTCAGTGTGTCTCAGAGAGTCTCAGAGAGAGTCACAGTGTGTTTCAGAGAGTGTCAGATAGTATCAGAGAGTGTCATAGTGCGTCTCAAAGTGTCAGCGCGAGTCAGAGTGAGTCACAGTGTGTCTAAGAGACTGTTGGAGAGTGTAACAGTGCTTTTCAGAGAGCATCAGAAAGTGTCACAGTGTGTCTCTGAGTGTGTTGGATAGGATCAGAGAGTATCACAGTGCGTGTCAAATTGTCAGAGAGGGTCCCAGTGTGTCGCAGAGTGTGTCAGAGTGTGTCACAGTCAGTCAGAGAGTACCACAGTGTGCTTTAAAGAATGTCAGAGAGTATCACAGTGTGTCTTATAGAGTGTCAGAGTGTGTCACAGTGTGTCACTTCCTGGCAGAGAGTGTCACAGTGCATCTCAAAATCTCAGAGAGGTTCCCAGTGTGTCTCAGAGAGTGTCACAGTTTGTCATAGTTTCTCAGAGAGGGTCTCAGTGTGTCTCAGAGAGTCTCAGAGAGAGTTACAGTGTCTTTCAGAGAGAGTCAGAGAGTGTCACAGTGTGTCTCCGAGTGTGTCAGATAGAATCAGAGAGTGTCACAGTGCATCTCAAAATGTCAGAGAGAGTCAGAGAGTGTCACAGTGTGTCTCAGAGAGTGTCAGATAGGATCAGAGCGTGTTTCAGTGTGTCACAGTCTGTCAGTGAGTGTCACAGTGTGCCTCAAAGTGTGTCATACTGTATCTCAGAAAGTGTCAGCATTTGGCTCAGAGATGGTCACAGTGAGAGGGTGTCACAGTGTGTCTCAGAGATGTCAGAGTGAATCAGAGAGTGTCACAGTACGTCATACTGTGCCTCAGAGATTGTCTAATAGAGTCAGAATGTATCCCAGTGTGTCTCCGAGAGTGTCAGACAGGATCAGAGAGTGTCACAGTGTGTCTCAAAGTGTCAGAAAGTGTCAGAGAATGTCGCAGTGTGTCACAGTCTGTCAGAGAGTGTCACAGTGTGTCTCAGACAGTGTCAGATAAGATCAGAGAGTGTCACAGTGCGTCTCAGAGAGTGTCTCAGTGTGTCAGTCTGTCAGAGTGTGTCACATTGTGTCTGAGAGAGTGTCAGACAGTATCTAAGTGTGTGTCAGAGATTCAGAGAGAGTCTGAATGTGTCACTATCTGTCAGAGAGTGTCAAAGTTTGTCACAGTGTGTCAGAGAGTGTCACAGTGCTTTTCAGAGAGTTTCAGTGAGTGTCACAGTGTGTCTCAGAGTGTGTTGGATAGGATCAGAGAGTGTCCCAGTGCTTTTCAAATTGTCAGAGAGTGTCCCACTGTGTCACAGAGTGTGTCACAGTCTGTCAGTGATTGTCACAGTGTGTTTCAAAGAATGTCAGAAAGTGTCACAGTGTGTCTTATAGAGTGTCAGAGTGTGTCACAGTGTTTCACTTTCTGTCAGAGTGTGTCACAGTGCATCTCAAAAATCTCAGAGAGGGTCCCGATGTGTCTCAGCGAGTCACAGTTTGTCACAGTTTCTCAGAGAATATCACAGTGTATTTCAGATAGAGTCAGACTGTATCCCAGTGTGTCTCAGAGAGTGTCAGATAGTATCTGAGACTGTCATAGTGCGTCTCAAAGTGTCAGAGAATATCAGAGAGTGTCACAGTGTGTCACAGTCTGTCAGAGAGTATCACAGTGCTTTTCAGAGAGTTTCAGAGAGTGTCACAGTGTGTCTCAGAGAGTATTGGATATAATCAGAGAGTTTCACAGTGTGTCTCAGAGAGTGTCAGATAGGATCAGAGATTGTTACAGTGCGTCTCAAATTGTCAGAGAGGGTCCCAGTGTGTCGCAGATAGTGTCAAGGTGTGACAGTTTGTCAGAGATTGTCACAGTGTGTTTCAAAGAATGTCAGAGAGTGTCACAGTGTGTGTCAGAATGTGTCAAAGTCTGTCAGAGAGTGCCACAGTTCATCTCAAATTGTCAGAGAGGGTCCCAGTGTGTTGCAGGTAGTGTCAGAGTGTGTCACAGTCTGTCAGAGATTGTCACAGTGTGTTTCAAAGAATGTCAGTGAGTGTCACAGTGTGTGTCAGAAAGTGTCACAATGCGTCTCAACTTGTCAGGTAGGGGCCCAGTGCGTCTCAGAGAGTGTCACAGTGTATCACAGTCTCGATGAGAGTGTCGCAGTGTGTTTCAGAGAGTGTCAGAAGGATCAGAGCGTGTCATAGTGCGTCTCAAAGTGTCAGCGAGAGTCAGAGAGTGTCACAGTGTGTCTAAGAGAGTGTCGGAGACTGTCACAGTGCTTTTCAGAGAGTATCAGAGAGTGTCACAGTGTGTCTCAGAGTGTGTTGGATCGGATCAGAGAGTGTCAGTGTGTCTCAGAGTTTGTTGGATAGGATCAGAGAGTGTCACAGTGCATCTCAAATTGTGAGAGAGGGTCGCAGTGTGTCGCAGAGTGTGTCGTTGAGTGTCACAGTCTGTCAGAGAGTATCACAGTGTGTTTCAAAGAATGTCAGGGAGTGTCACAGTGCATCTCAAAATCTCAGAGAGCGTCCCAGTGTGTCTCAGAGAGTGTCACAGTTTGTCATAGTTTCTCAAAGAGAGTCACAGTGTGTTTCAGAGGGAGTCAAAGAATGTCACAGTGCATCTCGAAATGTCAGAGAGAGTCAGAGAGTGTCACAGTCTGTTAGAGAGTGTCACAGTCTGTTAGAGAGTGTCACAGTGCTTTTCAGAGAGTTTTCTGAGAGTGTCACAGTGTGTCTCCGAAAGTGTCGGATAGGATCAGAGAGTGTTTCAGTGCATCGCAAATTGTCAGAGAGGGTCCCAGTGTGTCGCAGATAGTTTCAGAGTGTTTCAGTTTGTCATGGAGTGTCATACTGTGTTTCAAAGAATGTCAGAGAGTATCACAGTGTGTGTCAGAGTGTGTCAGAGTGTGTCACAGTCTGTCAGAGAGAGTCACAGTGTGTCTCTCCCCATCTCTCTCCCCACTCTGCCACCCCTCTCTTCCACCCCTCTGTTTCCCCCCTCTCTCACCCCATCCTTCTCCACAACTCTCTCTCCCCTACTCTCTCTCCCCCACTCTCTTCTCCTTCCCCTCTCTCTACACCCCTCTCCCCTCTCTCCCCCTCTCTTTCCCACCTTTCTCTTCCCCGTCTCTTCCCCCTCTCTCTCACCTCTCCCGCCAAATCTCTCTCCCCACTCTCTCTCCCATAATCTCCCCAATTCTCTCTCCCCCCTTCTTTCGCCCCTTCTCTCTTGTCTCCTCTCTTTTGACTCCCTCTCTCGCCCTCTCTCTTGCACCTCTCTCGCCCATCTCTCGCCTGCCGTCTCGCTCCCCAATCTCGCCCCCTCTCTTGTCCCTCTCTCACTCCCACACTCGCCCCCTCTCTCGCCCCCTCTCTCTCTCCACCTCTCTCTGCATCCTCTCTCGACTATCCTCTCTCTTCACCCTCTATTTAAATCCTTCTGTCTATCTTGCCCCCTCTCTCGCCCCCCTTCTCGCACCCATCTCTCGTCCACCTCTCTCGCGCTCATCTCTTCCTGTTCTCTCTCCCCCTCTCTCAGCCCCACTCTCGCCCCTACTCTCGCCCCCACACTCGCCCGCTCTCTTGTTCCGACACTCGTTCCCACTCTCTCCCTCTCTCTCACCTCCCTCTACCCCTCTCTCGCCCCTCTCTCTCCCTTTCTGTCTCTTCCCCTTCTATCTACCCTCTCTCTCCACCTCTCTCTTCACCCTCTCTTTAACTCCGTCTGTCTCTTTCCCCCATCTCTCTACCCTCCCTTCCGAATTCTCTCTCTCTTCCCTCCCTCTCTCCCCCCTCTCCAACTGCTCTCCATCTGACCTCTCTGCATCTCCCCCTCTCTGCCACCTCTTTACCCCTCTCCCCCCCTCTCCCCCTCTTCCTCCTCTCTCCCCCACTCTCTCCCCCTCTCCCCCCTTCCTCCGCTCTCCTCCACTCGCTTTCCCACTCTCTTCCCCTCTCTCTCCCCTCTTCAACTCCCATTTCCAACTCCGCTGTCCATCTCCTGTCTCTCCATCTCCCCCTCCCTCCCCCGCGCTCTCCCCCCTCTCTCGCCACCCACTCTTTACCCCTCTCCCGCCCACTCTCTCACCCCCTTCCTTGACACCTCCCACGCACCCTCCCTTGCCCCCTTCCTCGTTCCCTCCCTCTGCCCTCCTGTCCCTGTCCCATTTCTGTCCCCCTCTCACTCTCCATCTCACTCTGTCCAGCTCACTCTCTCCCCTCTCTCTCCTCTGTCTCCCTCCTCTCTCTCTCTACTGCCTCTCTCTCTTCCCCGTCTCTCCACGACTCTCTCTCTCCATCCCCTCTCTCTCCCCCTCTCCCCTCTCTTTCCCTCTCCCCTCTCTCTCCCACTCTCTCTCTACCACTCTCTCTCTATCCCCTCTCTCTACCCCTTCTCGCTCCATGCCTCTCTCTAACCCCTCTCTCCTCCTCCCCTCCCCCTCACTCCCTCTCTCTATCTCCCCGTCTCTTCCCCTCTCTCTCTACCCCCTCTCTCTCCATGAATCTCTCTCTCACCCCTCTCTCTCACCCCCTCTCTCTACCCCTTACTCTCTCTCTCCCCCTCTCTCACTCTTCACTATCTGTCTCCCTTAACTGTCACTGAACTCTCTCCCCCCTCTCTCCCTCTCTTACCCCTTCCCTCTCTCACTCCATCCCTCACTCACCCTCTCACTCTCCCCTCTCTCTCACTCCTCTCTCTCCCCGTCTCTCCCCCACTCTCTCCAACTCCCTCTCCCCCTCTCTCTTCCCCTCCCGTCTCGCTCCACTCTCTCGCCCCCCTCTCTCTGCCCCTCTCTCTCTGTCCCCTTCTCTTTGTCCCTCCTCTGTCTGTCCCCCTCTCTCTTTCCCCCTATCTCTGAACTCCCTCCTCCATCCACACTTCTCTCTGTCCCCCCTCTCTCTGTCCCCGTCTCTCTCTTTCCCCCATCTCTATCTGCTCCCCTCTCTCTGTCCCAACGTCTCCGTTCCCCCTCTCTCTGTCCCCCTCTCTCTGTCCCCGTCTCTGTGTCACCCTTCTCTCTCTGTGCCCCTCTCTTTGTCCCCGCTTTCTCTGCCCCTCTCTCTGTCCCACCTCTCTGTCCAACCGCTCTCTCGATGCGCTGCCTCTGTACATCACTCTCTGTCCCCTCTCTCTGTCCCCCCTCTCTCTGTCTTCCCTCTCTCTGTCCCCCTCTCTCTCTCTATCCCCTCGCTCACGCTCTCTGCCCCCTCTGCCCCACTCTCTCTGTCCCCCTTCCCTGTCCCCCTCTATCTCTGTCCCCCACTTTCTCTGTCCCACCCCGCTCTCTGTCCCCCCTCTCTGTACACCCCTCTCCCTGTCCCACTGTATCTGTCCCCCTCTTTCTGATCCCCATCTCTGTCCCCCCACTCGGTACTCCCACTCTTTTTCCCCGCATTCTCTGTCCCCACACTCTCTGACCCCTTCTATCTACCCCCCTCTCTTTACCCCTCACTTTGTGCCCCTCTCCCTCTGTCCCCCTTCTGTCTGTCCCTCCTCTGTCTGTCCCCCTCTGTCTTCCCCCTCTCTCTGTCGCCCTCTCTCTCTGTCCACCTCTCTCTGTCCCGCCCCCTCTGTCCCCCCTCTCTGTAACCCCCTCTCTCTGTCCCCCCTCCGTCTCCCCTCTCTCTTTCAACCTCTCTGTCCCGCCCACTCGGTCTCCCCTCTCTCTGTCCCCCTCTCTCTGTCCCCCACTCTGTCCCCCACTCTGTCCTCCTACTCTGTACCCCCACTCTGTACCCCCAGTCTCTGTCCCCCACACTCTGCCCCCTCTATCTGACCCCTTCTATCTCCCCCTCTCTCAGTGCCCCCTCTCTCTGTCCCCCTCTCTCTGTCCCGCTTCCTCAGTCACCCCTCTCTCTCTTTGTCCCCCATCTCTGCCCCCCACAGTGTTCCCCCACTCTGTGCCCCCACTATCTCTCCCTCTCTCTGTCCTCCTCTCTCTGTCCCCCGCTCCCTGTCCCCCATCTCTGCCCCCTTTCTTTGTCCCCATCTCTCTGTCCCCTCTGTCTGTCCCCGCTCTCTCTGTCCCCCTCTCAGTCTCCCCTCTCTGTCCCCCCTCTCTGTACCCCCTCTCTCTGTCCCCGTCTCTCTGCTCCCCCATCTCTTTCCCCCTCTCGCTGTCCCCCTCTATCTGTCCTCCCTCTCTCTGAACCCATCTCTCTGTACCCCTTTCTGTGACCACAATCTCTCTGTCCCCCTCTCTGTCTCCCCACTCTGCCCCCTGTCAGCCCCCTTCTCTCTGTCCACCTCGCTCTGTACCCCCGCTCTGTCCCCCTCTCTCTGCCCCCCTCTGTCCACCTCTCTCGCTTTCCCTCTTTTCTCTGCCCCCTCTGTCTCTGCCCCCTTTCTGTTCTCCCTCACTCTGTCCACCCTCTCTCTGTCCCCGTCTCTCTGCCCAATTTCTGTCCTCATCACGCTGTCCCCCCTCTATGTCCCCTCTCTCTGTAACCCCTCTCTCTGTCCTCCCTCTTTCTGCCCCCATACCTCTGCCCCTATCTCTGTTCTCCCTCTCTCTGTCCCCCACTCAATGACCCGCGCTCTCTGTTCCCCTTTCTCTGTTCCCCTTTCTCTGTTCCCCTCTCTCTGTCCCCCTCACTCTGTCCCCCACTCTGTCCCCCCACTCTGTACCCCACTCTGTACCCCAAGTCTCTGTCCCCCCACTCTCTGCCCCCTCTCTCTGATCCCTTCTATCTCCCCCTCTCTCAGTCCCCCTCTCTCTGCCCCCCACTCTCTGTCCCGCTCCATCAGTCCCCCCTCTCTCTTTGGCCCCCGTCTCTGCCTCCCTGTCTCTGTCCCGATGTTTCTGCCCCCCACAGTGTCCCCCTACTTTGTGCCCTCACCCTCTGACCCCCACTATCTCCACCTCTCTCTGTCCTCCTCGCTCTGTCTCCCGCTCCCTGTCCCCTATCTCTGCCCCCTGTCTTTGTCCCCATCTCTCTGTCCCCTCTCTCTGTCCCTCTCTATCTGTCCCCGCTCTCTCTGTCCCCATCTCTCTATACACCTTTCTCTGACCACCCTCTCTCTATACCTCTCTCTGTCCCCCCATCTTTGTACCCCCTCTCCTTCCCGCGCTCTCTGCCCCCCTCTGTCCACCTCTCTCGCTTTCCCTCTTCTCTCTGTCCCCTTCGGTCCCTGCTCCCTCTCTCTGTCCTCCCTCTCCCTGTCCACCCTCTCCCCCCCCTCTCTGTCCCCCTCTCTCTGTTCCCGTCTCTCTGTTCCCCTATCTCTTTCCCCCTCTCTCTGTCCCACTCTGTCTCTGCCCTGTCTCTCTGTTCCCCCATCTCTTTCCCCCCTCTCTGTCCCCCTCTGTCTCTGCCCCCTCTCTCTGTCCTCCCTCGCCCTGTCCACCCTCTCTCTCCCCCCTATCTGTCCCCCTCTCTCTATCCCCATCTCTCTGTACCCCTTTCTCTGACCACCCTCTCTCTGTGCCCCTCTCTGTCTCCCCACCCTGCCCCCTGTCTGCTCCCCTCTATCTCTGTCCCCATCTCTCTGTACCAGCTCTCTGTCCCTCTCTCTGCCCCTCACTGTCCACCTCTCTCTCTTTCCCTCTTCTATCTGTCCCCCTCTGTCTCTGCCCCCTCTCTCTGTCCTCCCTCTCTCTGTGCACCCTCTCTCTGTCCCTGTCTCTCTGCCCGCTTTCTGTCCCCCTCTCGCTGTCCCCCTCTCTATGTCCCCTCTCTCTGTACCCCCTCTCTCCGTCGACCCTGTCTCTGTCCCCGTCTCTCTGCCCCCTCTCTCTGTTCTCCCTCTCGCTGTCCCCCACTCACACTCCCTCTCTCTCTGTTCCCCTTTTTCTGTTCCCCTCTCTCTGTTCCCCTCTCTCTGTCCACCCTCTCTCTGTCCCCCTCTCTCTATCTCCCTCTCTCTCTGTCCCCCTCTCTCTCTGTCCCCCTCTCTCTGTCCCCCCTCTCTCTGTCCTCCCTCTCTCTGTCCCCCTCTCTCTGTCTGTCCCCCTCTTTCTGTCCCCCTCTCTGTGCCCCCTCTCTCTGTCCTTGCTCTCTCTGACCCTCTCTCTCTTTCCTTCTCTCTCTGTCCCCCTCTCTCTGTCCCCCTCTCTGTCCCCCTCTCTGTCACCCCTCTCTCTGCCCACGCTCTCTCTGTCCCACTCTCTCTCTGTCCCGTTTCTCTCTGTGTCCCCCTGTCTCTGTCACACCCCTCTGTTCCCTTTCTCTCTGTCCCCCCCTCTGTCCCCGACTCACTGTCCCCCTCTCTGTGTTCCACTTTCTCTGTTCCCCTCTCTCTGTCCCCCCTCTCTCTGTCCGCCTCTCTCTCCCCTTCTCTCTGTCCCCCTTTTTCTCTGTCATCCCTCTTCCTGTCCCCCTCTCTCTGTCCCTCTCTCAGTCACCCCTCTCTGTCACCCCACTCTCTGCCCACGCGCTCTCTTCCCCCCTCTGTCCCCCTCTCTCTCTGTCCCATCTCTCTCTCTCTGTCCCCCTCTCTCTGTCCACCACTCTGCTCCGCCCCCACTCTGTCACTCCCCCCCTCCTGTCCACCCTCTCTCTGTCCACCCTCTCTCTGTCCCGGACTCTCTGTCACCCCAGTCTCTGACCCCTTCTATCTCCCCCTCTCTCTGTCCCGCTTCGGCTGCCCTTCTCTCTCTCTGTCACGGTCTCTCTGTCTTCCACGTCTCTCCCCCTGTCTCTGTCCACCGCTCTCTCTGTCCCCTCTCTCTCTCCTTCCCCTCTCTGGCTCGCTCTGCCCACCCTCCCTCTGTCCCCTCTCTCTCTCTGTCCCTCTCCCTGTCCGTCCGCGCTCTCTGCCCCCCCGTCCCTTCTCTCTCACGATCCCCCCTCTCTCTGTCCCTCTCTCTCTATCTGTCCCCCTCTCTCTGTACCCCTCTCTCTATCCCCCACTCTGCTCTGTCCCTCTCTCTGTTGACCCCACTGTCCACCCTCCTTGTCCCCCACTCTGTCTCTCCACTCTCTAAACCCTTCTATTTACCCCCCACTCTCTGTCCCCTCTCTCTCTGTCCCCCTCGCTCAGTCTCCTCTCTGTCTCCTCTCTCTCTACCCCCCTCTCTGTCCCGCACCCTCTGTCACCCCCTCTCTGTCCCCTCTCTCTCTGTCCCCATTTCTCTGTCCCTCCCTCTCTGTCTCCCTCTCTCTCTCCGCCTCTCTCTGTCCCTCTCTCTCTGCCCCCTGCCTGTCCCATACTCTCTCTCCCCCTCTCTCTGCCCCACTCTCTGTCCCCCTCTCTCTCCCGCCTCTATCTCTCTCTCTCTGTCCCCCTCTCACTCTGTCCCCATCGCTCGCTCTGCCCCCCTCTCTCTGCCCCCTTCTCTGCAACCCCTCTCTCTGTTACCCCCCGTCTCTCTGTCCCGCCTCTTTCTCTGTCCCCCTACTCTCTGTCCCCCATTTCTCTTTGTCCCCCTCTCTGTTCCCCCTCTCTCTCTCCCCCCTCTCTCTGTCCCCATCTCTCTCTCTGACCCGCTCCCTCTCAACGCCTGTCTCTGCTCCCTCTCTCTGTTCCCTCTCTCTGTCCCCCCTCCTTTTCTGACCCATCTCTCTCTGTTCCCCTCCCTCTATCTACGCGTTCTCTCTGTCCCACCCTCTGTTCCCCCTCTCTCCGTCCCCCTCTCTCTCTCCCCCCCCTCTCGGTTCCCCCCTAAGTCCACCCCTGTCTGACCCCTCTCTCTGTCCCCCTCCCTCTGTCCCCCGATCGCTGTCGCCCCCCTCTGCCCCGTCTCTTTGTCCCTCCTCTCTGTCACCCTCTCTCTCTGTTCCCCTCTCTCTGCCCTCATACCTCTGTCTCCCCTCTCTCTGTCCTGTCCCCTCTGTCCCCCCTCTCTCTGTTCCCCCTCTCTCTCCCCCTCTCTGTCTCCCCTCTCTCTGTCCTGCCCCCTCTGTCCTCCCCCTCTCTGTCTCCTCTCTCTCAGTAGCCTCTCTCTCTATCCCCCTCTCTCTCTGTGCCTCGTCTCTTTCTCTCCTCCCTCCCTTCTGTCCCCACCTCGCTGTCCCTTCGCTCTCTGTCCCCCCTCTGTCACACCCCTCTGTCCTCCCTCTCTCTATCCCCTCCCTCTCTACCCCCCTCTCTGTCTCCTCTCTCTCCATCCCCCCACTCTCTGTCCCCCCACTCACTGTCCCCCCTCTCTCTGTCCCCCTCTCTGTCCCCTCCCTCTCTGTCGCCCTCTCTCGGTCCCCCTCTCTCTGTCCTTCTCTCTCTGTCCCCCTCTCTTTGTCGCTATTCTTTACCCCCTCACTCTGTCCCCCCGCACTCTGACCCCCCACTCTCTGTCCCCCACTCTCTATCCCCCCTCTCATTATGTCCTCCCCTATTTCTCTCTCTCTCCCCCTCCCTCACCTTATCTGTCCCTTGCCCCCCCTCTCTCTGTGTCTCTGTCTCTCCCTACTCCATCACTATCTCTCCACCTTCTCTCACTCTCGATCCACCTACCTCGGCCTCTCTTTTTCCCGCTTCCCTCTGTTTCTCTCTGATTAAATCGCTCTCCCTCCTGCCCCTCCCTCTCTCTCTGATACACTCTGTCTCCCTGATGCGGCCCTCTCCCTCTGATCTAGAGACTGGGGGTGGGGTTGTGGGGTGCATGTAGTTGTTGCTGCTGTGGCTGCATGTAGTGGTTTTGAGATGATACAGAGATGGGAGAGGTGAGAGGAGGGGGAAAATGTGTTAGAAATGGAATTGCACGAGGGAGACAGATGGCAGAAGAGAAAGAGAGTGCAGGGGAGGGGGGAGTAATGACTGGAGGCAGGTGGAGAAACCAGGGTTGGGGTTGTGTGTGTGAGAGATTGGTGGACGATGGAGAGTGAAAGGGTAGGTGGTGTGAAAGAGAGAGTATGCAGAGTGAGAGAGAGAGATAGAGACACAGAGAAATGAGGAGAAAGTGTGGGGGTGAGGAAATGGGGAGGTCAGGTTGGAGTGGCGGGAACAGAGGGAGTTAAATCCAGCTCCTGAGCTCAGGGCGCGGTCCCCTCCCCTTCCCTGAGGACCAAGACTTGGGGCTGAGTCTGTCTCTCTCCAGCTCAGCTTCTCCAACACAAAGTCACACAACAACATCGGTCACTCTGCTGCTCGGCACGCTTAAATCAACATTTTTATTGGTTACAAATGAAAGTGATGGATACAGTCAGTGGGATGGTGCCTTTTCTCACTGGCCCCTGAGTTGTGAGAAACATTGAAATGTTTCCCTGTAACTCCCCTGGGGGATAAGGATGGACAAACCAGCGCTACCCTCAGTCTGTTACCATAGCGACAGGCTGCTCCATCGCTGAAACACTAAACTGAAATGAGAAAATCCCGGATGGTGTGATTAATGAGGGAATTTGATGGATGGATGGATTTGGGTGAAGGGATATTTCAGCACATTCTTCAGCTGCTGCCTGAACTTAGTCTGGGTAACTGCATAAATCCCGGTGTTTGTGCAGCATGAAGCCCAATTCCTGCACAAACCAATCGATATACACGGACTGATACCCAATAAAATACATACGGTACCATATAGAATACAGCATTAACATTGACCAGAACAGGATGAAATTGGCCGAGATCATATACAGTAAAATGATGGATTTTTTTCGGTTCCTCATTTCAGTGTCAGACTGAGTGTCCCCATTGGTGTGAGCGCGGAGTCTCCTGCGGGCTCTGCTGGTCACTAAAATGTGTCTGACGGTGAGAACATTGAGCAGCAGAATCAGGAGAAATGGGACACACGGGGTTAGAATGTGGTGGAGGAACTCGATTGTGACCCAGACACTGGAGGATTGAACAGCGCCTGTTACATCACAAAACCAGGGGAAGTTCACCAGCAAATACCGAGCCTCGAGCATAAAATACCAGGAAATGTTCTTTAAAAAGCTCAGCACAGTCACTGCTCCCAGAACCACAGCCGCCGTTTTCTCACTGCAATATTTACTTTTCAGCTTCTGGCAACAAATGGCCACAAACCGATCAAAGTGAAAGTGACGGTGAACCAGACAGAGCAGTCAATGGCTGCATAAACCAGGACGGCGTGGATATTACACATGGGGACGGAGTACCACAGGAAATAAATCTGTTCCCGATAAACAATGGGAATGTGTCTCAGGATCAGGTCGAGGATAATGACCAGGAGATCCGCCGCTGCCATGGCCCCCAGGTAACGTCTGACACATGGAGACAATCCACAATCTTTATAAAGCAGGACTTAGGTGGTCACTACGTTAACTGTGAGGAAGGAAAACAAACCCATTATCCATCAGCCTGGAGGCAAAGGGACCCGTTTGATCGGGGACCAAGTGAGATTTTCAAATGTGTCCCTGTATTCAGGGATTTATTAAAATTATTGGAGCTGGAATAACAAATGGGAAGATCGGAATTACTGACAAAAATGTGACATAAACCACAAGAAACCCTCCCTCCCCAAACACACAGAGACACATCCATAAGGACAGATGGTTTCTAGAACATTCCCACACACTCGATCACTCGAGAGCAGACACAGGTCACTCCTTCCCGGTTCCTAATACGGAGGGTGGGAACGTTGCTGTCCTGAAGATTCTCTCCCAGTTTCCTGAAGACAGACAGAGCTTGGGAATTTCTGTATTTTGTTCGAAATTGTGGTCGATCCTGTGTCGTGGAGAAATGTAAACGCAGAGAAAACGTATTCCCCCTTTAACTGCCGGAGGGGCCTTCGGAACAGTGTCTCCTTCTCCCTGGAACGGGGTCTCTTCCCTCGGGATCTTGTCGTTTGTTCAATTCACTGACGTCCGGCCGTTCACAAACAATGTCAGGGACAGAACTTTCCGGGGAATGTCAGTTTTCGAATGTCAGGGACAGTACGTTCGGGGAATGTCAGTTATAGAATGTCAGGGACAGTTCGTTCCAGGGAATGTCAGTTATAGAATGTCAGGGACAGTACGTTCGGGGAATGTCAGTTATAGAATGTTGGGGACAGAACGTTCCGGGGAACTCCTTGACCTGTCCATGACCTTCCCCCATCCTCTCTGACCTATCAACTCTCCCCCATCTCCGTCTCAATAGACAATAGACAATAGACAATAGATGCAGGAGTAGGCCATTCTGCCCTTCGAGCCTGCACCGCCATTCAATATGATCATGGCTGATCATTCCTAATTAGTCTCCCGATCACATTCCCAGTTCCCTTACCCCAGCCCCAGCTCCTGCACCAGCCCCAGCGCCCGACCCAGCCCCAGCCCCCAACCCCAGCCCCAGCCCCAGCCCAGCCCCCTCCAATTTATCTCTCAGCTCCCGGGCCCACAAGCCTCATTCCTGATGATGGGAATATGCCTGAAACGTTCATTCCCCTGCTCCTCGGATGCTGCCTGACCTGCTGTGCTTTTCCAGCACCACACTCCCAGTCAGGAAACAGTCCGACACCGTCATACTCACAAGATCGGGCCTGATCGGTAATTTAGATTAGATTAGATTAGCTACAGTGTGGAAACAGGCCCTTCAGCCCAACAAGTCCACTCCGACCATCCGAAAACCAACCCAATCAGACCCATTCTCCTACATTTACCTCTTCACCGAACACTACGGACAATTTCCCATGGCCAATTCACCCAATCTGCACATCTTTGCACTGTGGGAGGAAACCAGAGCACCCAGACGAAACCCACGCAGACACGGGGAGGATGTGTAAACTCCACACGGTCAGTCGCCCCAGGCTGGAATTGAACCCGGGTCTCTGGTGCTCTGAAGCAACAGTGCGAACCACTGTGCCACCGTGCCGCCCATCATATTTCATGAAGCCCCATCACCATCCCTGGGTATATCCTGTCCCACAGCAGGACAGACCCACCAGTGGTGGGGACACCCTGGGATACAGTCAGGGAAGGAGTTACCCTGCAAATCCCCAACATTGATTCCAGAACCCAGGAAATCTCATGATAACAGATCATGGTCAAGGAAGTCGCCTGAGGATGGTTATCTCCTGCCCACCACCCCTCCTCTTGGAAACAAATCAGAGGAAGCACTGAGGGTGATAAGGACTCAGACCGTCCTCTGGGTGTGGGACTTCAATGTCCATCACTAAGAGTGTCCCCACAGGCCCACCACTGCCTGAGCAGGGACAGGATTCAATACACAACAGCCAGACTGGGGGAATCATTCTCACCAAACTCCTTGTCCCAGATGGATCTGTACCTGACAGTATCTGTAGGAGCAGCCAGCACACAGTCCTGGCGGAGGGAAAGTCTCAGCCTCATACTTGACATACTCATGATTAGTGTATTGCTGGAAAAGCACAGCAGGTCAGGCAGCATCCCAGGAGCAGGAAAATCACCGTTTGGGGCAGCAGACCTTCATCATGAATGAGACTGCGAGCCTCCGGGATGGAGAGATAAATCATATTCGGCGTACCACTCACTGTGTGATGTGTCATTCCCTCCTGTGAAGTAGGACATACTTCTAAAGGACAGAGCACATGGAAACTGGCCATCCATGAGGCACTGTGGGCTAGTAACAGCCGCAGCATCAATGACTTTCCCTCAATCATAAAGTCAGAAGTGGCCTATTGACTGATGGTTTCAAAATATTCAGCACCATTCACAACTGCACCAATACTGAAGCAGGCTATTCAGCCCATCAAGAGTTTTAAACAGGAACAGAATGAGGCCATTCAGCCATTGGAGGCTGTTACTCAGCGATTGGAGCAGATCTTTTAATCTTTCATATCTGTTACACAGGAAATGGAAGGGAACATTCAGCATTTCAAAGCTGCTGCACAGGAATACGGGGCGTTGTGTAGACCACAGCAGCGCATTGATCTATCAACCCAGACTAGATATCTGTCCAGAGCGGAGAGCTGTGCAGACCACAGCAGTGCATTAATGTTTGAACATGAAAGAAATATCCATCCAGTATGTGGAGCTGCACGAACTAGACCATTGCATTATCTATGAACCTCAACCAGTCAGTCTGCCAGTGAATTAATCTGTAAACCAGGACCAGTTACACCGCCCCCCCCAGCATGTAGGACTGTGTACCCCACCCCAGTACATTGATCTGTAACCCAGGAGCAGTTGCCCTCCCAGCATGTAGGACTGTATACCCCACCCCAGTGCATTGATCTGTAAACCAGGAGCAGTTACCCTCCCAGTATGTAGGACTGTGTACCCCACCCCAGTACATTGATCTGTAAACCAGGAGCAGTTACCCTCCCAGCATGTAGGACTGTGTACCCCACCCCAGTGCATTGATCTGTAAACCAGTAGCAGTTACCCTCCCAGTATGTAGGACTGTGTACCCCACCCAGTACATTAATCTGTAAACCAGGAGCAGTTACCCTCCCAGCATGTAGGACTGTGTACACCACCCCAGTACGTTGATCTGTAAACCAGGAGCAGTTACCCCCCCAGCATGTAGGACTGTGTACCCCACCCCAGTACATTGATCTGTAAACCAGGAGCAGTTACCCTCCCAGCATGTAGGACTGTGTACACCACCACAGTACGTTGATCTGTAAACCAGGAGCAGTTACCCTCCCAGTATGTAGGACTGTGTACCCCACCCCAGTGCATTCCTCAGCAACACTGTGTTAGATCCCTGCCCAGTGTGGGCAAACTTGCAGCCCGGGCTGGAAGTGACAGGACATGCAGCTCCCACCCATTTCCAGCTCCATATCTCCATTGTTGCCATGACAAGGGGGTGCTGTGGGTGTGAACATCACTGCCAGAGAGAGATGGTGGGGGAATCAGTTTAAATATCACCACATGGTCGGGGTTTGGGAAATAGACAGAGATGGGGAGACTGAGAGACAGTGTCTTGGAAGGATGTGTTCCCAGGTTGCAAAATGCTGAAATGTCGACTGTTTGATAACATGCTGTAACATGAGCCAATCTTCCCAGGAAAGATGGGAAAAAAGGGATATTGGTGTGAGGCCAATGAGCATTTGTTCTGCATCTTTGTTACTGGAATTGCTTTGAACAGCATCGATGAATCTTTGGGCAGATTCTAACAATATTTTATCTTTGTTTGATTTTCCTTGAGTGTGACAGAGAGATCGTCCACACGAGGCTGAGCTAGTTTCCTGGTGCTGTCGTATTGGACTCATCTCATTAACTACCCAGCCCACCCCATGGTGTTCCTCTCAAATAATGCCAGCCCAACTCTCCCACCCATCATGGCGGGTGGTACTCACCATCGCCCGGATGCCCCTGCATATTGAGTGATCCCTGGCACTGGTGCCATTTTTAAAAGGCCAAGGGTCTTTCTCAGTTCGGAGCTGCCCTGCAAAGTTTACCCCGAGCATGGCAGATCATGGGCAATTACCCCGCTGTTTGTCGACAGGGGCACGGAGGTGCTGGTGGATGAGCTAGTACAGAATGAGACCATTCTCTTTTCAGAGGAGGCCACACCACCAGACCCACCGAGCATGGTCTGAGCTCCCCACCCAGCTCAGTGCAGTATCGGTGGTCTGAAGAAATGTCCAGCAATACAGGACAAGCATCAATAACCTTCCCCACTCTGTCAGGATAAGGGTCACCGTATTCTCTCTGCTCCCTCACACTCACTTTACATTTGTTATAGCACCGACCCCGAACAAGACTCATGGTCCAACACTGTCATTGCTGCATGAAGCACCTTCCCTCTCTCTCTGTGTCTCTTTCTCTATCTCTCTGTCACTCTCTGTCTCTGTCTGTCTCTCTCTGTCACCCCGTCCACTTTACCCCCCACATCAATTACACTGCATGGATACAACACTGTGGACTGATTCCCTCCGGACACCTCGCCATGACCCCCTCCCCGCCTACACTAACACGAACAGTAGGACCACACCCACTCCCTCCCTCACTCCCTCCCTCTCTTCCTCCCATTCCAGGAGAAACAGCCTGGAATAGGACAGAAAGGGCCAAGCCGGGTGGTGGGGTGACCAATATCAGTTCCCTCACCCCCTCGCCTTGCCAAGTGGGGAGGACCCTGGTAGGAGCCGGAGAGGACCAGGACACCTCGTGTGGAGATTGTGAAACATCCACGTCCCACAGACGGAGTAAGGAGCAATGCTCAGTGAAGGGCAATTCTCACTTTAAACCAGCTGACAGCTCTGTTTCCCCCCGGCACAACTTAGAAGCCGTGGCCCTGATGCCATCTCCCTTTTGTGTCGAGTTGGTACAAAAAGCAGGACGTCCAAGGTGGTTATCTCCAGTTTGCTTCCAGTTCCTCGGGCTAGTGTGGCCAGAAACCGGGAGATAATGGATTTGAACGTGTGGTTGGGGAACTGGTGCAGGAAGCAAGGTTTCAAGTTCTTGGATCACTGGGGTATATTTTATGGTAACCATAAATTCTACAAGAGAGACGGCTTGCACCTTAATAGATCAGGGATCAGCATTCTGGCAGGCAGGTTTACTGCTGCAACACCGCTACATTTAAACTAAGTAGCGGGGGGGAGGGGACAAGCTGGATGTTTAAAAAGGAAATTGAGGGGGTAGTTAGAACAAGAGAAGTCAAGAAAGACAACTGTATCAAAGAGGCAGAAAACTGGAAAAGGCATCATGCTGTAAAGTTGAGTGAAATAAGTGTTGAGGGGAAGGGTGAGAGCAGTAACAAATTAAAAATTCTATATATGAATGCACGAAGCATTAGACACAAGGTGGATGAGCTTGAGGCTCTTTTGGAAATTGGCAGATACGATATTGTGGGGATAACTGAGACGTGGCTTCATGGGGACAGGGCCTGGGAAATGAATATTCAAGGCTACACGTGCTATCGTAAGGACAGACTGACAGGCAGAGGGGGTGGGGTGGCCTTGTTGGTAAGGGAGGATATTCAGTCCCTTGCGCGGGGGGACCTAGAGTCAGGGGATGTAGAGTCAGTGTGGATAGAGCTTCGAAACACTAAAGGTAAAAAGACCCTCATGGGAGTCATCTACAGGCCCCCAAACAGTAGTCTGGATGTCGGATGTAAGTTGAATCAGGAGCTGAAATTGGCTTGTCGCAATGATGTTACTACAGTTGTTATGGGGGATTTTAACATGCAGGTAGACTGGGAGAATCAGGATGGTATCGGGCCTCAAGAAAGAGACTTTGTGGAGTGCCTCAGAGATGGATTTTTAGAGCAGCTGGTGCTGGAGCCGACCAGGGATAACGCGATTCTGGATCTGGTATTGTGTAACGAACCAGAATTGGTCAGTGACCTCGAAGTGAAGGAGCCATTGGGAAGTAGTGACCATAATACAATAAGCTTCAATCTGCAATTTGAGAGGGAGTGGGTACAATCGGAAGTGACAATATTTCAGTTGAATAAAGGGAAATATGGAGCTATGAGGGAGCAACTGGCCAAAGTTCAATGGTGCAATCCCTTAACAGGGAAGTCCGTGGAGGAACAAAGGCGGATATTTCTGTGTATAATGCAGAAGTTGCAGGATCAGTTCATTCCTAAAAGGAAGAAAGATCCCAGGAGGAGACATGGGCGGCCGTGGCTGACGAGGGAAGTAAAGAAACATATAAAGTTAAAAGAGAAAATGTATAACATAGCAAAGCTAAGTGGGAAAACTGAGGACTGGGAAGCTTTTAAAGAACAACAGAGGATTAGTAAGAAGGAAATACGCAGAGAAAAAATGAGGTACGAAGGTAAACTGGCCAAGAATATAAACGAGGATAGTAAAAGCTTTTTTAGGTATGTCCAAGGCAAAAAAATGGTTAGGACAAAAATTGGGCCCTTGAAGACAGAAACAGGGGAATACATTACTGGGAACAAAGAAATGGCAGAGGAATTAAATGGGTACTTCAGATCTGTGTTCACTGGGGAAGACACAAGCAATCTCCCTGAGGTAACAGTGGCTGAAGGACCTGACCTTAAGGGAATTTATATTTGCCAGGATTTGGTGTTGGAGAGACTGTTAGGTCTGAAGGTTGATAAGTCTCCGGGACCTGATGGCCTGCATCCCAGGGTACTGAAGGAGGTGGCTCGGGAAATCGTGGATGCGCTGGTGATTATTTTCCAGAGTTCGATAGAATCGGGGTCGGTTCCTGAGGATTGGAGGGCGGCTAATGTTGTGCCACTTTTTAAGAAGGGTGGGCGTGAGAAAGCAGGAAATTAATGACGAGTTAGTCTGACCTCAGTGGTGGGAAAGATGCTGGAGTCTATTATAAAGGATGAAATTACGGCACATCTGGATAATAGTAACAGGATAGGACAGAGTCAGCATGGATTTATGAAGGGGAAATCATGATTGACTAATCTTCTTCAATTTTTTGAGGATGCAACTCGGAAGATGGACGAGGGAGATCCAGTGGATGTAGTGCACCTGGACTTTCAGAAAGCTTTTGATAAAGTCCCACACAAGAGGTTAGTGAGTAAAATTAGGGCGCACGGTATTGGGGGCAAAGTACTAGATTGGATAGAGAATTGGTTGGCTAATAGGAAACAAAGGGTAGTGATTAACAGCTCCATTTTGGAATGGCAGGCAGTGACCAGTGGGGTACCGCAGGGATCCGTACTGGGACCGCAGCTTTTTACAATATATGTAAATGCTATAGAAGATGGTATCAGCAATAACATTAGCTAATTTGCTGATGATACAAAGCTGGGTGGTAGGGTGAAATGTGATGAGGTTGTTAGGAGATTACAGGGTGACCTGGACAAGTTAGGTGAGTGGGCAGATGCATGGCAGATGCAGTTTCATGTGGATATATGTCTGGTTATCTACTTTGGTGGCAAGAACAGGAAGGCAGATTACTGCCTCAATGGTATCAAATTAGGTAAAGGGGCTGTTCAGAGAGATCTGGGTGTTCTTGTCCACCAGTCAATGAAGGCAAGCATGCAGGTACAGCAGGTCGTGAAGAAGGCTAATAGCATGCTGGCCTTCATAACAAGAGGAATTGAGTATAGAAGCAAAGAGGTGCTTCTGCAGCTGTACAGGGCCCTGGTGAGACCACACCTGGAGTACTGTGTACTGTTCTGGTCTCCAAATTTGAGGAAAGACATTCTGGCTATTAAGGGAGTGCAGCGTAGGTTCACGAGGTCAATTTCTGGAATGGAAGGATTACCTTACACTGAAAGACTGAAGCGACTGGGCTTGTATACCCTTGAGTTTAGAAGACTGCGAGGGGACTGTGACAAAAGGTCCCAGTCGACCCAGCCTCTCTTATCGCTCAATCCCTCCTCTCCCAGAAACACTCAGGTTAATCTCTTCTGAATCCTCTCCAGCTTAATAATATCAATGTCAATAATATCAAAGTGAATAGTCAAGGTGTTTTCTAAGGGTGCGGAGGGGGGGTGGGGTGTCCAAAACTAGAGGACATAGGGTTAAGGTGAGAGGGGAAATATTAAAGTGACCCTGGGGCAGCATTTTCATCCAGAGGGTGATGTGCCTATGGAATGAGCGGGAAGAATGACCAGATTAGACACAGTACTCCAGAAGAGATCTCACCAATGTCCTGTACAACCTCAGCATGATGTCCCAATTCCAATACTCAAAGGTCTAACCAATGAAGACAAGTGTGCTAAACACCTTCTTTACCACACGATCTATATAAGATGCAAATTTTAAAGAATTATACCTGACGGCCTCGGTCTCTGTTCTACAACACTGCCAAAGGCCCTACTTTTAATTGTATAGGTCCTGCTCTTGTTTGATTGACCAAATCCAATACCCCGCATTAATCTAAACTAAACTCCATCTGCCACCTCTCAGCCCAGTGTGTGATATTACTGCCGTCTCACCCACCCCCTTCAATTTTAAAACGCCCATCCCTCTCCAGGAGGCCTGCACACTCCGGCCTTGATTTTCACAAAGACCCTGAGCTTGGTTTCCCTTGTATGGTTAGGGAGAGGAGGGACAGATTGCAGACACAGTCAGTGGGAAGGAGAGGCTGGACAGTAATCACCGGCCAGGAATAGGGGAGTCGCACGTTAGAGTTGGGTAAGAGTGATCGGTGTTTTGTGACCAGAAATTAAGCTCTTCTTTCATCTCTGCTGTTCAGTAATAAATATTCATTTGAGACTCTTCATTGGGCAGAGTGTGTCTTCAGGATTTCTTTCCCTAATATTGCAGACTACAGATAATAGCGATTAAAAATGTTTATAGTTAATTTCAGTGTCATAGCAAGTACACTCAACATCCTGCAGTTGAGACAAATATCTTGCATTTGTTTAACAATACAAAGTGTTTTGTGTAGCTCAGTAATGGGAACCTGATTATAATAAATCCACACCGAGCTGAAAGTGGTTCACTAAAATATGACCCAAAATCTGGGTATGGTCGTGTCGAATGTCCCTGCCTCTGAGCCAGAACTGTGGATTTGATTCCAATTTCTGAACTTGTGTGGCAGTGTTCCTAGCTCTGGTCTAGTAGGACTGGATCCAAGTCCTGCCTGTTGCAGAGGTATGTCACAGCATGTCATAACAGGCTGATGAACAAACACACAGGAGAATACTGTTACAGCTTTATGGGTATTGCTGAGTGATGCTAGTGTCCCTACCTCCGGGCATAAAGGTCTACGTGTAAAGCCCACAGAAGTGTCTCAGGATACATATGAGATTTAGAATTGTGACTTGATGGAGAAGGAAGAGGTGTCAGTGTTGCATTTCAGAATTTAGGCCCAGGATGACTGAAAGTACAGATATTCTTGTTGATTGAAGTCACATTTCGCAGCAGTAAAGGTTTATAAAAGCAGAACGGTCATGGAAAGGGTGAGTAGTCAGGCGTTTTTCCCAGTTTTGGGGCGTCCAAAACTAGAGGGCATTGTTTGAAAGTGAGAGAGGAAAAGTTTTGATGAGGCCTAAAGGGCAGCTTTTCACACAGAGTGTGTGTATGGAATGAGCTGCCAGAGGAAGTGATGGAGGCTGGTACAACTACAGCATGTAAAAGGCATCTGGGTACTGACAGACCTGCCGAGCTTTTCTAGCAATTTCTGTCTTTGTTAAAATATGCATGCATTTTAACACAGGTGTTCTGAATACATTAAATATTTTATTTTTTTTTAATGACGCAGGGCCATGTAAACATATTTCAAATCGGCCGAGACCATTTTCTGCTAAGGATATGGCTCTGTGTATGACAGCAGCAATGATGCACCTTCATGGAACAGAGAATGTGATGGAGACATAGTTTGGACAATGTACAAGAAGACCTCACATGGTCCGATATGGGAGAGGATGACATTACTGTGTGATTCAACTCAGAGAGGGAGAAAATGTAATCTTCCTGAGAAGGAATGGCCTATTGCACTCTCCGTCCTTCACTGTCCCTCATCACAGCAATGTGTGCAAGCTAAAACAAACTCAACAGTCATCATTACCGTTCTTATTTTTATACAATCCCTGCAGTGTTGAAACAGGCCCTTCGGCCCAACAAGTCCATACCAACCTTCTCAACCCATTTCCCTATATTTACCCCTGACCATTGCACTTAACCTAGAAATCCCTGAACACTACAGACAATTTAGCATGACCAATCCACCGAACCTACACAGTTTGTTGTAGGAAACTGGATCACCCCTTAGAAGCTCACACAGGAAAGTGGAGAATGTGCAAACTCCACACAGACAGTCACCCAAGTCTGGAATCGAACCCAAGTCCCTGGTGTTGTGAGGCAGCAGTGCTAACCACCGTACTACCCTTTGGGTGCTCCCTGACCAGAATTCATTGTAATCTACTCACTGCCTAAAGCAAAGGGAATTCAGCCAAATCCAATTCTCCCAGGATGGAATCCCATTGCTAGCAGCTGTGTGAGTACAATATCTTCAGAACAGAATAACGTTTTGGACAATCTCAATTTTTACTTTTGTCATGAGTTCCAATAATGTCTGGACAAAGTTCTTTCAAATTAAAATTGCAGTATTTTTGATAATCTGTGTGTGTGTTTGTTTGTGCGTTTGTGTGTGTGTGTGTGTGTATGTGTGTGTGTGTGTGTGTGTGTTTGTATGTGTGCGTTTGTTTGTGTGTGTATGTGTTTTGAACGCCCCAAAACTGGGGAAAAACCCTGACTACTCAACCTACCCATGACCATTCTGATTTTATAAACCTTTACTGCTGCGAAACGTGACTTCAATCAACACGAATAACTGTACTTTCATTCATCCTGGGCCTAAATTCTGAAATGCAATACTGACACCTCTTCCTTCTCCATCAAGTCCCAATTCTAAATCCATTCTAATAGTGTTTGTGTGTGTATGTGTTTGTGTGTGTGTACGTGTTTGTGTGTTTAGAAAGGGAAGTATTAGACCATAAGACCATAAGACATAGGAGTGGAAGTAAGGCCATTCGGCCCATCGAGTCCACTCTGCCATTTAATCATGGCTGTTGGGCATTTCAACTCCACTTACCCGCATTCTCCCTGTAGCCCTTAATTCCTTATGACATCAAGAATTTATCAATCTCTGCCTTGAAGACATTTAGCGTCCCGGCCTCCACTGCACTCCGTGGCAATGAATTCCACAGACCCACCACTCTCTGGCTGAAGAAATGTTTCCGCTTTTCTGTTTGGAATTGACCCCCTCTAATTCTAAGGCTGTGTCCACGAGTCCTAGTCTCCTCGCCTAACGGAAACAATTTCTTAGCGTAAACCCTTTCCAAGCTATTGATTATATATTTGCAATACCCAAAGAGTTTGCCATTCATCTTTCCACCATAGTTTGAGTAACATTGCTCTGGATCATAAACGTGTTGTTTTAGCAGATTAAAGAAACTAGCCTGACTTGTTGCTAAAACTGACCCTGAGACCGATATCATCGACCATATCATCGACCTGGTTACATTTAACATTTGTTATGAGCAGTGGAGGAGTGGGACTAGAAAAGGAACCAGTGACCCCAAAAAGTCGGGAATCTATAGACTGGAGAGCCTGATGTCCGTGGTGGGTAAGTTGTTGGAGGGGATTCTGAGGGAAAGCATTTACATACATTTGGGAAGGCAAGGGCTGATAGGGGTAGACAACGTGGCTTTCTGCATGGGAAGTCATCTCTCATTGATTCGGTTGAGTTTTTTGAAGAGGCGACAAAGAAGATTGATGAAGACAGTTTGGTAGACCTTGTCTATATGGACCTCAGCAAGGTGTTCATTTAAAGAACAAAGAGCAAAGAAAATTTACAGCCCAGGAACAGGCCCTTCACCCTCCAAGCCTGAGCCGATCCAAATGTACTGTCTAAACCTGTCGGTCAATTCCTAAGCATCTGTATCCCTCTGCTCCCCACCTACTCATGCATCTGTCCAGACGCATCTTAAATGAATCTACCGTGCCTGCCTCCACCACCTCTGCTGGAAACACGTTCCAAATGCCCAGCACCCTCTGTGTATCCCCCTTAAACATTCCACCTCTCATCTTGAAAGCACGACCTCTCGTTATTGAATCCTTCACCCTGGGAAAAAGCCCCTCTTTATCCACCCTGTCTATACCCATCATGATTTTTTCAACCTCAATCAAGTCCCCCCTCAATCTCCTTTTTTCCAGTGAAAATAAACCTAACCTACTCAGCCCCTCTTCATAGCAAGTATTTCATTCTGATTGGTAGACAAATGAGTAAGGTTCGGTCACATGGGACAGAGAGGAAGCTCGTCACAATTGGCTTGAAGGAGGAGGGATATTTTTCAGACTGGAGGCTTGTGAGCAGCAGTGTGCTGTAAGAATTAGTACTGAGTTCACTGCATTTCATCATTTATGTAATGATTTAGATGTGAATATTGGGGCCATAGTTAGTAAGTTTACAGATTACATCAGAAAGGTGGTGTAGTAGATTATCTCAGAGAACAACGAGACCACAATTAGATGGGACAAAAGGGCAAGGAGTGAGAGATGAAGTTTAATTTAGATAAGTACGAGGTTTTGCATTTTGTGAATGCAAACCAGGGCAGGAATTATACACTTGATGGTAAGGTCTTGGGGCGTGTTGTGAAACAAAGGGATAAGTCTGCAGGTACATTGTTCCTTGAAAGTGGAGTCGCAGGTAGACAGAATGGGACATAGCACATTTGGCACATTTCCCTTAATCAGTTCGAGCATTGAATATAAGAGTTGTGGTGGCATGTTGTATCTGTACAGGACGTTGATGAGGACACTTTAAGAATACTCTGTACAACTCGGTTTTCTGCTGAAATGATTTCGACACAGATGTCCCAGGACTGGAGGTTTGAGCTTTATGGAGAGGTTGATTAGGTTGATGTGTTTCTCCCTGGAGTGTCAGAGGTTGAGGGGTGACATTATAGAGGTTTATAAAATCATCAGAGGCATGGATATTCTGAACAGCCATGATCTACTCCCCAAGATAGGGGGTTCCAGAACAAGAGGGCAGAGGTTGGAGGGGAGAGGGCGAATAATTTAGAAGGGACCTGAAGGTAAATGTTTCACACAGAGCGTGGTGTGTGTACAGAAAGTACAGTCAGAGGAAGTGCTGATAGCGGTTACAATCGCATATTTAAAAAAGTGTCTGAAAGAGGAGCCATATTGGCCAAATGCTGACAAATGGGACTGGATCAGATTTGATATCTGATCGGAGTGAACAGATTGGACTAACGGGTCTGTTTCCGTTCTGCATGACTCTCTGATTCTATAAAAAGGATGATGAATAATTCTGAAAGGACCTTTCAAGTGGGAAATCTCTTCACTGGAAGTTTATCGTGCCCCCATGCTCACATTGATTGAAAGCTGCATTAGGTAAATATTTGACAGAGAAGTGAGTCATGCATAATGGGATATAGACAGGAAAGTGGGGCTGAGACCCCAACCTGATCAGCCATAATCTTTCTGCCTGCTGGAGAAGGTTCAAAGTGTCTAATCACCCACTCCTGCTCCTCAGTCCCATGTTCCTGTGTTCCATTCAGCCCCTCAAACCTGCTAGACAGTAGCAGTTGGAGGCTACTTACTCCTATAAACCGGTGCACAGAAACAGAGGAGACCATTCAGCCCTTCAAGACTGTCCCACACGCTTTGAGGTGATTTGGGAAATGTAATTGGAAAACCCAGGCACGGGTATGAAAGAGGCCCCTCATCTCTCTTTAAAGAGCTTCCCCTCTCTGCAACTTGTGCTTCATTTGTTGGTCATGTTGTAGATCCAGATTCACTATGAATACAGCCCCTATACCTCTCCCAGAGATGGCTCACAAAATCATCTTGTCTCCCTGACTGTAGTATGCAATAACAGACATCCATGAAAATAACACCCACTAACTCTCCAATAACAGAATGTGATAACATCAGAAACAGAGGCAGGTCGTTCACTCCCCAAGCCTGCCTTGTCCTTCACGAAGATTGTGGCTGATCTGCTCTCGGTCTGAAATCCTCTTTAATACCCAATTCCTCATAGCCCTCACCTCTCTGACAGATCAATATCCATCTACCTCCTCTTCAAATAATTTCATTCATCTCATTCCCCGAACACTCTTGAGAACAGAAATCCTGACATTCAATCCCACCTGTTTGAAGAAAACACTTGCTGCTCCTTTATCATGGTTTATCGATATGAACAAAAGAGGTTGAGACAAGGGTTCAGGTATAAATGACTGACCCTGATATCAAGGCAGTGGTTGCCTTCTGTTGACATCAAGGAGCTTAACAAAACTGGACTTAATGGGAATCAGAGTAACCTCTCCAGTGTTTGGGGTCAAACATGGCACAAAGGAAGATGTTCATCATCTCAGTCCTGGGTCACCTCTGTGTGAGATCCTCACGGTAGCTTCCTCTTCACAAACAGCTTCAGCTGCTTCATCAAATTCTCCCCGCTTCCACCCGCCCCACCATAAGATCAGAAGTGGGGATGCTCACTGAAGATTCCACAATGTTCAGAACATTTTGTCCCCCCTCAGATCCTGAACAGGTCTGTGTCCGTGTGCAGCAAGACCCAGACTCCATTGAGAGTTGTGCTGTTAACGTGTCAGTAACATTCATGTAACAGCACTGTCTGACACTGCACATTGCCACAGTAAAACAAGAGTTCATTCAGCACCTCACGCTGGTTTCACCGGAATATGAGGAAGTCATTCACCCCATTGACACTATAGGAGAAGAACAGGGGCAGCCCATTCAGTGTCTCCAGCCTATTACTCAGGAAGGGAAGGAGTCTAGTGTGATGGACCACACCAGAGTCCCTCGAAAATATTTGAATGCAGTAGCCTCGATTCTAATATTATCTTATTTTAAAGGGAATGTAAAGGGTCTGTTCCAGATGCAATGTGACAGCATCAAGAGAAAATTCAGTGAGAGTAGCAGTCAGGAGGCATTCACTGAAGCTTCAAACTCTGTGGAGACCACTAAAGATTTTGATGTTACTGAGAAACCAAAACCCAGTGATCCTAATCAGTGAGAGCTGGCCACACCCAT
This sequence comes from Chiloscyllium punctatum, assembly GCF_047496795.1. Lineage (NCBI taxonomy): Eukaryota > Metazoa > Chordata > Chondrichthyes > Orectolobiformes > Hemiscylliidae > Chiloscyllium > Chiloscyllium punctatum. Next base: position 233,037 of record NW_027310009.1, read on the forward strand.
TCAGGCTGCATTAAAATTAACCTAAGGCCTCCCGAGCTGTTTACTGAAATGGTCTTAACTAACCAGCTTGGTAATGATTGTTCAATCTCTCTCTTAAAAGAAACTAGGACGAAATAACCTCTTAAAGCTGCAGCATTGCCACACTTGTCAGCACATCGAGCTATCAAACAGGAACCCGGGGTAACCTGCGCCCTTGGCCCTGTCCAATCGGACGAGGAAGAAGTCAATTAGCCCCTTGAGTCACTTATACAGGAACAGTAGGAGACCATTCCCACCTCAATGCACTTACACAGGGGCAGAATGTGGTAATTGATGCTGATTCCTGATGAATGGCTTATTCCCGAAACGTCGATTCTCCTGCTTCTCGGATGCTGACTGACCTATTGTGCTTTTCCAGCAATCGACGCTCTATCCGATCCTGGATTAGTGGTGCTGGAAGACCACAGCAATTCAGGCAGCATCCGAGGAGCAGGAAAATCGACGATTCAGGGAAAAGCCCTTCGAGGAGGAAAACGTCTTCAAGGCAGGCATCCTTGCAAGAGGATTCACAGTAGGGTTAAAATCAACTCGGTAAAAACAATGACTGCAGATGCTGGAAACTCTGATCTCCAGCATCGGCAGTCTTACGTGTCTCCAGATTGATGCTCCAACATGATGATCAATTGGAGCAGAGGCTGCACAAACAGACTGCTCCACGTTGTTCCTCCTCGCTCCGTTGCTCATGATACACATGTGGGACTTTAACGTGGTTTTCTAGTGTTGAGAAGGGATGCCATATGTCTTGTGTGAAATCTCAAGAAGGCATCTTTCATCCCCAAGAAGACAGCCTTGTGTTCTCTATGCACGGTGGAAGCTGGTGGGAATGGCTACCTGTTTCAGATCGAAGGTATTGTGGCTGCTGTTGGGGATTGTGAGCAACCTGTCGTTCAGTACAGGGTTCACACGCCGACTGCAAAATAACATGGGGAGAGTTAGTAAAGGCCTATAAACTATTAGGAAAGTCACGTTAGTCTGATGAATGGACTCTCTAAGTTCAAATAATGCTGATCTTGTTCATGTTGATCTTGTCTAGTGCACCTCCTGTGCAGTGTAACCTGTATGCCTTACTCTGTCCAAGTCTATTTCCACCCTATGATCTGTCTGGCCCTGCTTACTATGATCTTCCTCCACCGCTCATAAACAAAGTGTTTCCCTGTACTGAGGTACACGTGGCAATAAATCACACCAATCAATCCTGGGTAAAGTATGGAATTTCTCTCCCTGTCAATGTCTGTTTTGGAATTAAGTGATCGCTGCCACTCCTTGGGATTCAGCGTCACCATTTCCTCGTCTCTCACAAGCTCCACAGATTAAACACTCAGCTTCATCACTCTATCCTCATGTTAACATCACCCATGTCTGTGGTAAGGAGATCATTCCTTACAAAGGAGATCAAATCTGTACAGGGTGCCCCTAATGCTCTCTCAGCAAGGCTTTACAACAGCAGGAAGATGGCTTTACTTATGTACTCGAATCATCTTACAATGAAGCACAGCATACCATTGACTGAACCCATTACTTACACAGGGTTTGATTCAGACCGGTCAGCATAGACTTGTGAGTGGGAGATCATGCTTCACAAATTTGTTAGAGTTCTTTGATGAAGTGACCAGAAAGGTTGACGAGGACATAGCGGTAGATGTAGTCTCGATGGATTTCAGTAAGGCCTTTGATAAGGTTCCATATGGTAGGGTGCTCTGGAAGGTTACGTGGCATGGAATGCTGGGGGAACTGGCCAATTGGATACACAGTTGGGTTGTTGGTAGGAAGCAGAGTGTTTAGTGGAAGGATACTTGTCAGACTGGAGGCTGGGTCCATAGCTGTTTGTTATCTATGATAATCTATGATTATCTGTGACTGCAGACACATAGATATGGGATAAAACTTTTCAATGATCTCTGAATCAGCCAAGCAAGACACCCTATTGTATCAAACTGCTCTGAGGTCTTAAAGGATAAACCTGGACCGAAAACCCGGCCCCAGCCTCAGTATCGGAAAAAGGGAACAGGAAACACAGTCCTGTTGACACTGCAGAGACTACCTTCCTAACATCTGAGAGCTTGTGACAACAATAGACAATAGACAATAGGTGCAGGAGTAGGCCATTCTGCCCTTCGAGCCTGCACCACCATTCAATATGATCATTGCTAATCATTCCTAATCATTATCCTCTTCCTGCCTTATCTCCATAACCCTTGTTTCCACTCACTTTGAGAGCTCTGTCCAACTCTTTCTGAAATGAATCCAGAGACTGGGCCCCCACTGCATTCCACACAGCCACCACTCTCTGGGTGAAGATGTTTCTCCTCATCTCTGTCCTAAATGGTCTACCCCGTATTTTTAAGCTGTGTCCTCTGATTCGGCACTCACCCATCAGCGGAAATACGTTTCCTGCTGCCAGAGTGTCCAATCCTTTCATAATATTATATGTCTCAACCATACCCCCTCTCAGTCTTCTAAACTCAAGGGTATGCAAGTCCAGTCGCTCCAGTCTTTCAGTGTAAGGTAATCCCACCATTCCAGGAATTGACCTCGTAAATCTACGCTGCATTCCCGCAATAGCCAGAATGTCTTTCCTCAAATTTGGAGACCAGAACTGCACACAGTACTCCAGGTGTGGTCTCACCAGGGCCCTGTACAGCTGCAGAAGCACCTCTTTGCTTCTATACTCAATTCTTCTTGTTATGAAGGCCAGCATGCTATTAGCCTTCTTCACGTCCTGCTGTACCTGCATGCTTATCTTCATTGACTGGTGTACAAGAACACCCAGATCTCTCTGTACTGCCCCTTTACCTAAATTGATTCCATTGAGGTAGTAATCTGCCTTCCTGTTCTTGCCACCAAAGTGGATAACCATACACTTATCCACATTAAACTGCATCTGCCATGCATCTGCCCACTCACCTAACTTGTCCAGGTCACCCTGTAATCTCATCATCCTCATCACATTTCACCCTGCCACCCAGCTTTGTATCAAAAGCAAATTTGCTAATATTATTACTGATACCATCTTCTATAGCATTAACATATATTGTAAAAAGCTGCAGTCCCAGCACGGATCCCTGCGGTACCCCACTGGTCACTGCCTGCCATTCTGAAATGGAGCCGTTTATCACTATCCTGTGTTTCCTATAAGCCAACCAAATTTCAGTCCAAGATAGTACTTTGCCCCCAATACCATGCGCCCTACTTTTGCTCACTAACCACCTGTGTGGGACTATATCAAAAGCTTTTGAAAGTCCAGGTACACTACATCTACTGGATCTCCCTCATCCAGCTTCAGAGTTACATCCTCAAAAAAGTCCAGTAGATTAGTCATGCATGATTTCCCCTTCATAAATCCATGCTGACTCTGACCTATCCTGTTACTACTATCCAGATGTGCCGTAACTTCATCCTTTAAAATAGACTCCAGCATCTTTCCCACCACTGAGGTCAGACTACTGGTCTATAATTTCCTGCTTTCTCTCTCCCACCTTTCTTTAAAAAGTCATATAACATTAGACACCCTCCAATGCGCAGGAACTGACCCCGAATCTATCGAACTCTGGAAAATAATCACCAACGCATCCGCGATTTCCCGAGCCACCTCCTTCAGTACCCTGGGATGTAGACCATTAGGTCCCGGAGACTTATCAACCTTCAGACCTAACAGTCTCTCCAACACCAAATCCTGGCAAATATAAATTCCTTTAAGTTCAGGTCCTTCAGCCACTGTTAAATCAGGGAGATTGCTTGTGTCTTCCCCAGTGAACACAGATCTGAAGTACCAATTTAATTCTTCTGCCATTACTTTGTTCCCCGTAATATATTCCCCTGTTTCTGTCTTCAAGGGCCCAATTTTACTCCTAACCGTTTTTTTTGCCTTGCAAATACCTAAAAAAGCTTTTACTATCCTCCTTTATATTATTGGCCAGTTGACCTTCGTACCTCATTTTTCCTCTGCGTATTTCCTTCTTAGTAATCCTCTGTTGTTCTTTAAAAGCTTCCCAGTCCTCAGTTTTCCCACTTAGCTTTGCTATGTTATACATTTTCTCTTTTAACTTTATATGTTTCTTAACATCCCTCGTCAGGCATGGCCACCCATGCCTCCTCCTGGGATCTTTCTTCCTTTTGGGAATGAACTGATCCTGCAACTTCTGCATTAAACGCAGAAATATCCGCCATTGTTCCTCCCCGGTCATCCCTGCTAAAGTATTGCACCATTGAACTTTGGCCAGCTCCTCCCTCATAGCTCCATAGTTCCCTTTATTCAACAGAAATACTGTCACTTTCGACTGTACCCTCTCCCTCTCAAGCATTTACAGAAATTTCCCACAGACTGCACAGAAACATCAGGAATGGAGTAGGCCATACATCACATTGAGCCTTCCTCATTGTTGTTCATGTTCAAACATCTCCTCAATGCACTTATCCCACACAATGAATATATCCGGTAATGTGATTGACCTTGGGAAGCTATAAAATAGGAAGTGCAGTCGTCCCTTTGGTCCATCGAGTTTGCTACACAATTCAATTGAATGATGGCTTGCCCTTTATTTCCCCACTGTACTCCTGCTCTCCCACCATTCCTTTACTGTCTCTAAATCCCTATTTATATTCAGTGGCTTGGCTTCCAGGTTCGAGTGCATTCCCCAGGTTCACCAGTCGCTGAGCGCAGACATTTATTGTCATCTCATTGCAGAATGGTCTGTCTGTACATAATACTGTGGACCCTTGTTTTAGACACCACAGCCAGGGGAATTATTATCCCTGCTTCTGTGCGAGATAAGTGGCTGTCCAGCCCCATCTACGGCACTTTTTATTTCCCTTCCCAGGAACAAAGACACGGAGGAGTCTGTCCAAAACTTTTTCATTCAACTTTGCAAAGTCGGGTGCTGTTCCCAAAGGTACACACACACAAGCATAGTAATCTCCACGCATTATATACATGTATATGTGGGCTGGGTCTACTACTGCTGCCTTGACCAACGAGTGCCAGGATTCCCCACTGTTTTCCTTATTTGGGTTCTGGTGCCTGCGATTATTTTGTTATTCACTTGGCCAATCAGTGTTTGAGCTTCCCGTTCTTCCCTTATATGGATGATGTTGTACAACTGTGGTTAAGGGCGGTCTCTCAACTATCGAGGAAAGCTGTGACAACTGTTTCATTCACATAAACGTGGGGGAGGTCCGGCAACAGTTTCGAGTGTCTGCTTGTGTTTACTATGAGGTAGAAAAGACTAAAAGGCAGCTAACCGTCTACCCCCTACATGCTTGTGTTTACTATGAAGTAGAAAAGACTAAAAGGCAGCTAACCGTCTAAAACTTACACTACCCCCTACAAATCCCCCGTGTCTTTTATTACGGCCTGTAATTTTTCAACCGTAAGTTTCTTCTCCAGGGCATTTAATAACTTCCGAGCTTGTTCATCAAACTGTCCTTCTCTAATACTACCCCCGCCCAAGAGGGATTCACGTTGTTCCATCTCGAGATTTATTCGTTCAACCTGCCCAGAGGGAACATCCTTCTTAGTAAGGGCGGTTTCGATCAGTCGTTTAGTTAAACCCCGGACACAGGGAATAACGCAGCACCCAAACGCAGTGAGTACTCCTGCCACCACTATACATGAGACAAGAAAGGGAACGACCACCCCCGTCCATTTACCGAACCAAGCTTCCACCCAGTCCGTGAGGCCAGAGTCGATGCCCGAGTTTTCGGCCAGTTCGTCCGCCAATGTGGTGAGTCCATCCAGGGCGCGGGTGATGGACCCATCAGGGGCTGTGTTGTTGGGGATGAAAGTGCAGCACTGAGTGCCTATCATGACACAAACACCCCCCTTCTCTGCCAACATCATGTCTAAGGCCAACCTATTTTCCCACGCCATCCTACTAGTGGCGTCCAGTTGTTCTGCTATTCCTTTCACTGCATCCCGGGTATAATTAATGAACCTCTGCTGATTGTAGTAAATATAATTAATCCAATCCACATTCTTATTGATGGTCACCCACCAGAACAGTGACGACTCAAAACGCGCCGCAATCTGGTCCCAAGCCTTGTATTCGTCAGGAACACCCCTGGGGACCCCTATGGCATCTAAATATATTTTATCATCGAAAGAGGTCTCCAAAGCTCTCTCGGTTCTTCCACTAGAACGGGGTTGCTCTTGTTTTTCGAATACTAGGGTGAATGGGATGGCCAATTGAACGATCGCACAAGTGCCCGTCCATTTTTGGGGCAGAGTCGGTTGCAGAACCCTCCCACCACAGTACCACCAGAGGTCTGCCCTAGGCACACGAATGTGGGAGTAATTCCCGCCCCCGGTAGTTTCATTGACCAGCCGAATTGATCCGCTGCACTTGTCAAATGTCCCCACATCGTCGTCCCACTGTAGTCCCGTCCGAGAGACGCAGGCCTGGTGCGTACCCGTTACCCCTGAGAATGATGGCGGGCGGGGCGCACCCTCAGACCTGACGCAGGGAAAATTCAAACTCAAGGGTCGACAAGTGGGGTCGTTCCAGGTCTCTCGGTCCTGGTACAGCCTTATCATGCAGTCCATGGCTCGTGGGTGTTTCTCCCATCCCAGCGGGAATGGGACCACCTGAGGGTTAGGGCGGGCACTCGTGCATGCGTAGCAATCACTCTTTTTCATGCTCCTCACAGTATATTTGACCCATTCCATCCAGGCATTCGCCTCCCCGTATCCTGTTTCTATTTCAAAGGCCTTTTCCAAATCCGTCGTCTCAATTATTCTAATCTTTTCCTGCTTATCAGTGGTGGATGAGCCCCCAGACTCAGCTTCAATGACCGTGATATACGTGCAGCACAGCTGCATCCCCCCCCATCCTGCCTGGCCCCCAACTCTAATACCCAGTATTGTTCTATTAAGGCTCGCCTCGTTCTTTTCCAAGTTCTTTATGGTCAGATAAAGCGGATTGCACTGACTCTGCCCACAATCTCGTCCAGGGGTGATGGGATCACGGACAACTGACACCATAGCCTGGACCCCGGGGGCTGGAGGCCTATTTAGGCCTTCCCTACCATGCAATTGTAATACTAACGTCTGACCCTGGAATCCCCTTTCTCTCTCTAGGTTCCGCTTAGTTTGATTCAGTTGACTATTAGTCCTACAGGGCACCAACTCACATAGGTCTAAGCTAAGTGTCTGTGTTGATTGGTTGGCAAGCACGGAGATGGTGAACCACTGACGGTCCTCTGCTTGTTTTTTCCAGAGGCCAAATTGGGTAACACGCACACTATGACCCAGCCCAAGGATAATGGCATAGCAAGTTAACAATACGATTGACCGCATTTTTTTTTTTCGCGACACCCGTAGCCCGAGGGCACAGTTCCTTTAGACTCGCCAAAGTCCGATTAGTTCGTTCTCAGGGTCTCTGTTCCTTAGATGTCTTTGTCAGAGAGGTTCGTTCGTCCTCTGTCGGTTGTTGCACTGGTCCCTTGACTCGAGTGTAATGTGTCCAGCCCTTTTCGGCCGTACGGACAGCCGTTTCGGTCGTCAAAAGTACCAGGAACGGAGCGTCCCAAGTTGGTTCGAGGGTACGTTGCTTCCAGCTTTTAATCAGGACCCACTGACCCGGCTTGACGGTGTGCACCGCAAACTCGAGGGGCGGCGTCTGTGCCAAAAGTCCCTGTTGGCGTAAACGAGATACAGCAGACCCCAGAGCCACCACATATTTTTGCACAAACATATCCCGAGACTCAAATACAGGAGGTTCCCCCTTCGGCCCATGGAACGGGAGGCCAAATAGCATTTCGAAAGGGTTGACGCCCAAATCCCGCCTTGGCTGGGTGCGAATTTGCAATAGGGCAAGGGGTAGGCATTTGGTCCAAGGCAGGCCGATTTCACTAGTGAGTTTGGTTAGCTGCTTTTTGATGGTCTGGTTCATTCTTTCGACCTTGCCCGAGGAGGAGGGATGCCAGGGTGTGTGCAAATCCCAGTCAATCCCCATTGCTTGCACTACATTCTGGAGGACGGTCGAGGTGAAGTGGCTCCCCTGGTCAGAGTCAATAGCGCGGGGTAGCCCAAATTGTGGGATGATTTGCTCGAGTAGAATCTTGCTAACCTGAGTTGCCGTTGCCGTGGTAGTGGGGAAAGCTTCCACCCATCCTGTCAGGTGATCTACCACTACTAATAGATACTTCAGGCGACCTATGGGGGAGTTCAGTGTAATCTACCTGGACATACTCAAACGGCCTATAGGCCGGACTCCTACCCCCTTGTCTTGCATGCTGACGCAGCCCCCTTTTGTTAATCTTTCGACATGTTATGCAATCTCCTGTGACCTGCTTGGCGACCGTGTACAGACCAGGGTGAGCATATCGGCGCAGGAAGGCATCACACAGTGCCTGGGCGCCCCAGTGACCCCCTTGGTGTAGACGGGCAATAATGTCCCGCGTCAACGGTCGATTTAGTAGCTGGCGGCCATCGGGTAAGGTCCACTTGCCTTCCCTATCCTTTGTACCCCCCAGAGACGCGAGAAGAGTTTCTTCTTTGTCAGTAAACGTGGGCACTTCGGTAATTTCGGATATCTGGGGAATCCTTACCAGGCAGTTTATTACTTCCGTCCCCATCCCAGCCAATTTTGCCTGTTCAACTGACAATTGATTCCCCAGGGTCTCTATTTTATCGTCTTTCTGGTGTCCTTTCACATGTACTACAGCAATCTCTTGTGGCAGCAACAAATCCTCCAAGATCATGGCTACTAGTTCCTCGTGGACCAACTCCTTCCCTCTACTATTTATCATTCCCCTTTCTTTCCAGATCTTCCCAAAGGTGTGTACTACCCCAAAGGCGTACTTAGAGTCAGTGTAGATTGTCCCGGCTATTCCCTTTAAATTCCTCAGAGCCCGGTGCAAGGCGTACAATTCGCACGTTTGTGCCGACCAGGCATTCGGTAGCCGTCCACTTTCCACTAATTCCCAACCAGTCTCACTAATGACTGCATAACCGTTGTGTCTCTTCCCATCTATCACTCGAGAGGACCCGTCAATGTACCACAGCCTTCCTGCATGTAAGAGGGTATCCCTCAGATCTTCCCTCACTTTACTCTGGTACTCTATTATGTCTGAACAGCAGTGTTCCAGTTCCTCCTCCCCTTCCCCTTTCCAAAGAAAGTCCGCCGGGTTCTGGCAGCCCCCGACTTCTATTCGGAGGTCTTCTCGGTCTAACAATATGGCTTCATATTTCCGAATAGAACATAGAACATAGAACATAGAACAATACAGCACAGAACAGGCCCTTCGGCCCACGATGTTGTGCCGAACATCTATCCTAGATTAAGCACCAATCCATGTACCTATCCAAATGCCGCTTAAAGGTCGCCAATGAATCTGACTCTACCACTCCCACGGGCAGCGCATTCCATGCCCCCACCACTCTCTGGGTAAAGAACCCACCCCTGACATCTCCCCTATACCTTCCACCCTTCACCTTAAATTTATGTCCCCTTGTAACACTCTGTTGTACCCGGGGAAAAAGTTTCTGACTGTCTACTCTATCTATTCCTCAGATCATCTTATAAACCTCTATCAAGTCACCCCTCATCCTTCGCCGTTCCAACGAGAAAAGGCCGAGAACTCTCAACCTATCCTCGTACGACCTACTCTCCATTCCAGGCAACATCCTGGTAAATCTTCTCTGCACCCTCTCCAAAGCTTCCACATCTTTCCTAAAGTGAGGCGACCAGAACTGCACACAGTACTCCAAATGTGGCCTAACCAAAGTCCTGTACATCTGCAACATCACCTCACGACCCTTGAATTCAATCCCTCTGCTAATGAACGATAATACTCCATAGGCCTTCTTACAAACTCTACCCACCTGAGTGGCAACCTTCAAAGATCTATGTACATAGACCCCAAGATCCCTCTGTTCCTCCACCTGACCAAGAACCCTACCATTAACCCTGTATTCCGCATTCTTATTTGTTCTTCCAAAATGGACAACTTCACACTTGGCAGGGTTGAACTCCATCTGCCACTCCTCAGCCCAGCTCTGCATCATATCTAAGTCCCTCTGCAGCCGACAACAGCCCTCCTCACTGTCCACAACTCCACCTATCTTTGTATCATCTGCAAATTTACTGACCCACCCTTCGACTCCCTCATCTAAGTCATTAATAAAAATTACAAACAGCAGAGGACCCAGAACTGATCCCTGCGGAACTCCACTTGTAACTGAATCCTCGAGTCAGTCAGCCCCCTCCCGGCCTTCTGATTCAGGATAGTTCTAACGTGGTGGGGAGTAGTGACTGTCAAGGGGGCCCCGAAAGTCAACTTCCTGCTCTCCTCTACCAGCTTTGCCGTGGCTGCCACCGCTTCGACACACTCCGGCCACCCTCGGGAGACTGGATCCAGAATTTTTGACAGGAAAGCCACGGGCTTCCTTTTTCCCCCCAATCCTGGGTCAATACTCCAAGAGCGGTTCCCTTTCTGGAGTTCACAAAGAGACGAAATGTCTTACTAAAATCCGGCAGGCTTAAAACAGGTGCGGCCATCAATTTTCCTTTAAGGATTCCAATTAACTTTTTCTCCTCCTCCTCCCATTTTATTCTGTTGGGTGCCTCCTCAATGAGTTTTAGGTACAAGTCTTTAGTAAGGGGGGCATAGTCGTCTATCCATAACCGACAATAGCCTAAGAGTCCCAAGAACTTCCGCAACTCCCTCTTGGTCGTTGGGAGGCCTAGTTCGATTATTGCCCGCACTCTTTCCGGACTTATTCGTTTCTGTCCCTGGCTTAATAAGTGTCCCAGGTACTTAACCTCTTTCTCGACATATTGGAGCTTCTTCTGGCTCACTCTTAACCCCTTCTCAGCTAGGTAATTTAACAGGGCATTGGTCCCAAGTAGGGCGTCCTCCTCCGCGGGTCCGGATAAAAGGAGATCGTCCACGTATTGTATAAGCCTAAGGGCCGGGGACAAGTTTAGTCCCTCCAATAATTGTTCCAGAATCTGCCCGAACAGAGTCGGGGACTCATTGAATCCTTGGGGGAGCACTGTCCACCTGTACTGCTGTTTTCTGCCAGTATCAGGATCCTCCCATTCAAAAGCAAAAAGATCCCTACTGTCCTTGTCCAGGGGACACGCCCAGAAGGCATCCTTTAAGTCTATAACACTAAACCCGCCGTGGTCCGGGGGGATTCGCCCCAGAATAGTGTATGGGTTCGGTACCACAGGGTGTCGTACTTGGACAATTTTATTTACTTCCCTTAGGTCTTGGACCATTCGGTAGCTCCCGTCCGACTTCCAGACCGGCAGGATGGGGGAATTGTATTGTGACATACAGGGCTCTACCAATCCATCTTTTATTAGGTCTTTCATAACTGTCTTCAGGCCCTGCCTCCCTTCCCAAGAGATGGGGTATTGGCGCACTCTGACGTCGGGGCTCTGGGGCTTTAATTTTACCTCCACAGGTCGAATTTCGAGTCCCCCCCGGTTCCCTTTGGCGACCCAAACCCTAGGGTCTATCTCTGTCAATCGGGACACACTAAGGTATGACATGGTAACGGCTAATTCTTCCTCTTCTCCCACTTCTATTCGTAATCCGAAACGGACTATCAAATCCCGTCCCAACAACCCATAGGGAAGATGGGGGAGGTGAAGGAGTTCCACCTGGAGCTCCTCCTCCTCCAGCCGCAAGGGTTGTGGTTCGAATATTTTCGCACTAAAAAACCCACCCTTAACTCCTGAAATGTTTAATGTTTTAGCTTGGAAGCCAACCCCCCTCGGATGGAGGGGAATTGAGGACCTGCCGGCGCCTGTGTCAACTAAGAATGTTACATCTTGTCTAAATGGACCCACCCGTAAATTTACCAGGGGTTCTTGGTAGGCCCGTGTTCCGATCCTCCCCTGACTTCCCTAATCCATTTGTTCACACTCCATTTCATACATCCCTTCTCTTTCCCTTTTAAACTCGGGACAATCCCTTTTGAAGTGTCCCAGTTTCCCACAATGGTAACATCCGGCCTTCTGAGGGCGCTCAATTCCATAAGATCCTCCTCTCTCACTTCTGCCCCATCTCGCTTCTCTCCCGCTCCAACTTTTCTTCAACGTTCCTCTTTCCACCCCATAATCTCCCTCCCCCATTCCGGTGGACTTACAAGCTTCCCGTACGGCTGCCACCATCATTTTTGTCTTATGTTTCTCCCTTATTACATCCCTCTGAACGTACACCTTCTGTGCTTCCGTAATAATTCTGCAACATCCTTTTCAGCCCAATCCTCCACTTTCTGTAATTTCTTCTGAATGTCAGGCCATGACTTAGTCACAAAGTGCACCTTAAGCATGCTCTTGCCTATTTCCCCATCGGGGTCTAAACCTGAATACTTTCGCATGGACTCCCACAAACGGTCTAAAAACTCACTCGGGGATTCATCCATTTTCTGTCCAACTTCGAATGTTTTCACTAAATTCCGCTGATTGGGCACACAGGTTTGGATCCCCCTGATTATAAGGCTTCTGTGGTCTGTCATATTGGCTCGTCCCCCCGCGTCGTTATGATCCCACCAGGGGTCCACTAAGAGGTACTTCTGCTCTCCCCGCTGAGGGCCGTCCTGATGCTCCCTATCCCAAATGGCCATTGCACTATTCCGGATCATAACAATTTCATCGTAATTAAATAGTATTCTCATCATGGCCTGCAGTTCAGCCCATGTGCATATACTGGGCCCCAGAAATTGGTCCAGTTGTATTCCCACACTGACGGGGTCATCCAGTAGACGGGGTAGTTCATTACGGAGTTGCCAGATATCCCCAGAATTTAAAGGTTGTACTACGAATCCGGTCCGTTCGTTACCAAACGACACCTTTCGTAAGGGGTTCAGCTGTTCAATATTGTCACTCCTCCCAGCTCTCAATCACTCTTCTCGACCTTTCCGCATCTCGAGTCGGACTGATTTCCTAGTGCCTGGGGTGAGTTCTGCGCCCCCTCCTGTACCCCGCCCCCCCAGCAGTCCCTTCCTCACTGGTCGTAGCCTGCTGGGACTCGGAATTATCCGTCGCAGGAGGGAGGTCCGCGCTGGACGCCTGGTCGTGCGCGGGTGGTATATCCGGGGGCGGGGCAGACGTTAGCAAACCGTCGGTGAGGATGTCCCTAGACTTCTGGGGCTTCCTCGGGTCTGTTTGGGGAATCAGAGGATAGAGACGCGTGGGATTCTCGCCGTCGCTCGCCAACCAGGCGGCGGCGTATTTGCTCTTCTCTGGGTCAAACGGTTGTTTTCTGTTAAAATATACATTTAGGAATTGACACACCCAGTCTTCATCAGACCCATACTCGGGCCAAACTACCGAGGGGGCGCGGATAGGTTCTTTGGTCCATATAAAACAACAATATTTTATCATGGTCTCTTTCTTTAAGTCCTTCGTTCTACTACTGTCCGTCCATAGACTTAACTTCCGACATAATGGACTATCGGGGGGTATTTCTTTCCCATTTGCAGTCTTCCCTGACTTTTCCTTAGTAAATCTAGAAGTCTGATTTCCCATGGTCTATCTTCGGTCCTGGTCTTAAACGCCCAAAGCGTTTTCACAGATGACCGTCAAAACCACGCGGCCAACAAGGAAGAACAAAATAATCTCTTACCTTGATCCGTGCACGGAGTTGTCTGGCCTTTTAAAATGTGTGTACCCCCGTGTATAGTCACTAACCGGTCGTCCCAGCACTCGTCCGTGTGTTCCTTTTCCAGGATTCAAAATTATTTTTAAATGAGCCGGGTCACATCCTCTCTTGGCCGACGGCCGACGGACCAAGCTGATCAGTGAGAAGTATAAATAAATACTAGACGCGTCTTTGTTGTAATCAGGCTTGATCCGTGAGCCGAAGAGACTGCCCCCCCGCCACCCGGCAATAATTATTTCATCCCGGACGAGCCCCCAATTGTGCGAGATAGGTGGCTGTCCGGCTCCATCTATGGCAATTTTTATTTCCCTTCCCAGGAACAAAGACACGGAGGAGTCTGTCCAAAACTTTTTCATTCAACTTTGCAAAGTCGGGTGTTGTTCCCAAAGGTACACACACACAAGCATAGTAATCTCCACGCATTATATACATGTATATGTGGGCTGGGTCTACTACTGCTGTCTTGACCAACGAGTGCTAGGATTCCCCACTGTTTTCCTTATTTGGGTTCTTGTGCCTGCGATTATTTTGTTATTCACTTGGCCAATCAGTGTTTGAGCTTCCCGTTCTTTCCTTATATGGATGATGTTGTACAACTGTGGTTAAGGGCGGTCTCTCAACTATCGAGGAAAGCTGTTACAACTGTTTCATTCATATAAACATGGGGGAGGTCCGGCAACAGTTTCGAGTGTCTGCTTGTGTTTACTATAAGGTAAAAAGACTAAAAGGCAGCTAACCGTTTAAAAATTACACTACCCCCTACACACTGTCCTCAGTTTAGGGCACTTACTATGTGCTGTCTGGTTAAATATATATTACCAGAAGATTTACACTGTCCTCAGTTTAGGGCACTAACTCTGCGCTGGCTGGTTAAATATATACACCCAGGAGATTTACACTCGATTGAGTTTAGGGCTCTGAGTCTGTGCTGGCTGGTTAAAGATATATTACCAGTTGTTTTACACCCTGTTCAGTTTCGAGCACTGACTCTGTGCTGACTGGTTAAATGTATATAAACAGGAGATTTACACTCTCCTCGGTTTCGGGAACTGAGACTGTGCTTGCTGGTTCAATATAAATAACCAGAAGATTTACACTGTCCTCAGCTTAGGGCACTAACTCAGTGCTGGCTGGTTAAATACATATAGCCAGGAGATTTACGCTCACCTCAGTTTAGGGCTCTGACTCTGTGCTGGCTGGTTAAATATATATAACCAGTAGTTTTACACTTCCCTCAGTTGAGGGCACTGACTCTGTGCTTGCTGGTTCAATATATATAACAAGGGGATTTACACTCTCCTCAGTTTAGGGCACTGACTCTGCACTGGCTGGTTCAACATATATACCCAGGAGATTTACGCTGTCCTCAATTTAGGGCACTGACTCTGTGCTAGCTGGTTCAACATATATACCCAGGAGATTTACGCTGTCCTCAATTTAGGGCACTGACTCTGTGCTAGCTGGTTAAATATATATAACCAGGGTTTTTACACTCTATTGAGTTTAGGGCACTGAGTCTGTGCTGGCTGGTTAAATATATATAACCAGTTGTTTTCCACTCTCCTCAGTTTCGGGCACTAACTCTGCACAGGCTGGTTAAATATATATAACCAGGAGATTTACGCTGTCCTCAGTTTAGGGCACTGACTATGTGCTAGGTGGTTAAATATATATAACCAGGATTTTTACACTCTGTTGAGTTTAGGGCTCTGAGTCTGTGCTGGCTGGTTAAATGTATATAACCAGTTGTTTTACACTCTCCTCAATTTAGGGCACTGACTCTGTTATGGCTGTTTTAATATATTTAACCAGGAGATTTAAACTGTATTCAGTTTAGGGCTCCGACTCTGTGCTGGCAGGTTAAATATATATAACTAGGAATTTTACAGTCTTCTCTGTTTAGGGCACTGACTTAGTGCTGCCTGGTTCAATATATATAACCAGGAGATTTACACTGTCCTCAGTTTAGGGCACTGACTCTTTGCTGGCTGGTTAAATGTGTATAACCAGGAAATTTACACTCTCCTCAGTTTAGGGCACTGACTCTGTGCTGGCTGGTTAAATATATATAACCGGGAGGTTTACACACTCCTCAGTTTAGGGCACTGACTCTGTCTGGCTGGTTCAATATATATGACCAGGAGATTTACACTCTCCTCAGGTTAGGGTACTGACTCTGTGCAGGCTGGTTAAATATATATAACCAGGAGATTTACACTGTCGTCAGTTTAGGGCACTGACTCTGTGCTGGCTGGTTCAATATATATAACAAGGGGATTTACACTCTCCTCAGTTTAGGGCACTGATTCTGTGCTGTCTGGTTAAATTATACATTACCAGAAGATTTACACTATCTTCAGTTTAGGGCACTGACTCTGTCTGGCTGGTTCAATATATATGACCAGGAGATTTACACTCTCTTCAGGTTAGGGCACATACTCTGTGCTGGCTCGTTCAATATATATACCCAAGAGTTTTACACTGTCCTCAGTTTAGGGGACTGACTCTGTGCTAGCTGGTTTAATATATATAACCAGTTGTTTTACACTCTCCTCAGTTTAGGGCACTGACTGTGCACTGGCTGGTTAAATATATATAACCAGGAGATTTACACTCTCCTCAGTTTAGGGCACTGAATCTGTGCCCGCTGGTTACATATATTTAACCAGGAGATTTATACTCTCCTCAGTTTAGGTCACTCATTCTGTGCAGGCCGGTTAATTATATATGACCTGATATTTTACACTCTCCTGAGTTTAGGGCACTGGCTCCATGCTGGCTGGTTAAATGTATACAACCAGGAGATTTACACTCTCTTCAGTTTAGGGCATTGACTATGTGCTGTCTTGTTAAATATATATTACCAGAAGATTTACTCTGTCCTCAGTTTAGGGCACTGACTCTGTGCTGGCTGGTTAAATATACATAAGCAGGAGATTTGTATGTCCTCAGTTTAGGGCACTGACTCTGTGCTGGCTGGTTAAATATAAACACCAAGGAGATTTACACTGTCCTCAGTTTCGGGCACTGACTCCGCACTGGCTGGTTAAATGTATATAACCAGGAGATTTACACTCTCCTCGGTTTAGGGCACTGAATCTGTGCTGGCTGGTTCAATATATATGTCCATGAGATTTACACTGTCTTCAGTTTCGGGCACTAACTCTGTGCTGGCTGGTTAAGTACATATGGCCAGGAGATTTACAGTCTCCTCAGTTTAGGGCACTGAATCTGTGCTGGCTGGTTAAATATATATAACCAGCAGATTTACACTCTGTTGAGTTTATGGCTCTGAGTCTGTGCTGGCTGGTTAAAGATATATAACCATTTGTTTTACACCCTCTTCAGTTTCGGGCACTGACTCTGCACTGGCTGATTAAAAATATATAACCAGAAGATTTACACTCTCCTGGGTTTCGGGCACTGAGACTGTGCTGGCTGGTTAAATACATATAACCAGGAGATTTACGCTCACCTCAGTTTAGGGATCTGACTCTGTGCTGGCTGGTTAAATATATATAACCAGTAGTTTTACACTGCCCTCTTTTGAGGGCACTGACTCTGTGCTGGCTGGTTAAATACATATAACAAGGGGATTTACACTCTCCTCAGTTTAGGGCACTGAGACTGTGCTGTCTGGTTAAATATATATTACCAGAAGCTTTTCTCAGTCCTCAGATAAGGGCACTGACTCTGTGCTGGCTGGTCCAACATATATACCCAGGAGATTTACGCTGTCCTCGGTTTAGGGCACGGACTCTGTGCTAGCTGGTTAAATATATATAACCAGGGTTTTTACACTCCATTGAGTTTAGGGCACTGAGTCTGTGCTGGCTGGTTAAATATATATAACCAGTTGTTTTACACTCTCCTCAGTTTCGGGCACTGACTCTGCACTGGCTGGTTAAATGTATATAACCAGGAGATTTACATAGTCTTCAGTTTAGGGCACTGACTCTGTGCTGGCTGATTAAATATATGTAACCAGGAGTTTTACACTCTCTTCAGTTTTGGGCACTGAGTCAGTTCTGGCTGGTTAAATATATATATCCATTTGTTTTACACTGTCCCCATTTGAGGGCTCTGGCTCTATGCTGGCTGGTTCAATATATACAACAAGGCGATTTACACTCTCCTCAGTTTAGGGCATTGACTATATGCTGTCTGGTTAAATATATAGAATCAGGAGATTTATACTATCCTCAGTTTAGGGCACTGACTATGTGCTGGCTGGTTAAATATATATACCCAGGAGATTTACACTGTCTTCATTTTAGGACACTGACTATGTGCTGGCTGGGTAAATATATATAACCAGTTGTTTTACACTGTCCTCAGTTGAGGGCACTGACTCGGTGCTGGCTTGTTCAATATATATAACCAGGAGATTTACACTCTCCACAGTTTAGGGCACTGAGTCTGTGCTGGCTGTATAAATATACATAACCAGTTGTCTAACTTTCTCATCAGTTTAGGGCACGGACTTTGTGCTGGCTGGTTAAATATATATAACCGCGAGATTTACACTGTCCTCAATTTAGAGCACTGACTCTTTGCTGGCTGGTTAAGTATATATCACCATGAGATTTACACTCTCTTCAGTTTAGGGAACTGACTCTGCGCTGCCTTGTTAAATATATATATAAAACCAGGATATTTACACTGTCCTCAGTTTAGGGCACTGACTCTGCACTGGCTGGTTAAATGTATATAACCAGGAGATTTACATAGTCTTCAGTTTAGGGCACTGACTCTGTGCTGGCTGATTAAATATATGTAACCAGGAGTTTTACACTCTCCTCAGTTTAGGGCACTGAGTCTGTGCTGGCTGGTTAAATTATACATTTACCAGAAGATTTACACTATCCTCAGTTTAGGGCACTGACTCTGTCTGGCTGGTTCAATATATATGACCAGGAGATTTAAACTCTCCTCAGGTTAGGGCACATACTCTGTGCTGGCTCGTTCAATATATATACCCAAGAGTTTTACACTGTCCTCAGTTTAGGGAACTGAGTCTGTGCTGGCTGGTTTAATATATATAACCAGTTGTTTTAAACTCTCCTCAGTTTAGGGCACTGACTGTGCACTGGCTGGTTAAATATATATAACCAGGAGATTTACACTCTCCTCAGTTTAGGGTACTGAATCTGTGCCCGCTGGTTACATATATTTAACCAGGAGATTTATACTCTCCTCAGTTTAGGTCACTCACTCTGTGCAGGCCGGTTAATTATATATGACCTGATATTTTACACTCTCCTGAGTTTAGGGCACTGGCTCCATGCTGGCTGGTTAAATATATACAACCAGGAGATTTACACTCTCCTCAGTTTAGGGCACTGAGTCTGCGCTGGCTGGTAAAATATATATAACCAGTTGTTTTACACTCTCCTCAATTTAGGGCACTGACTCTGTGATGGCTGTTTGAATATATTTAACCAGGAGATTAAAACATGTATACAGTTTAGGGCTCCGACTCTGTGCTGGCAGGTTTAATATATATAACCAGGAGTGTTACAGTCTTCTCAGATTAGGGCACTGACTCAGTGCTGCCTGGTTCAATATATATAACCAGGAGATTTACACTGTCCTCAGTTTAGGGCACTGACTCTGTGCTGGCTGGTTAAATATATATAACCAGGAGGTTTACACACTCCTCAGTTTAGGGCACTGACTCTCTGCTGGCTGTTTCAATATATATGACCAGGAGATTTACACTCTCCTCAATTTATGGCACTGACTCTGTGCTGTCTCTTTAAATAGATATATCCAGGAGATTTACACTCTCCTCACCTAAGTGCACTGACGCGTTGCTGGCTGGTTAAATATATGTAACCAGGAGATTTACACTCTCTTCAGTTGCGGGCACTGAGTCTGTGCTGGCTGGTTAAATATATATAACGAGGAGATTTACACTGTCCTCAGTTTAGGACACTGACTCTCTGCTGGCTGGTTAAATATATATAACGAGGAGTTTTCCACTCTATTGAGTTTAGGGCACTGAATCTGTGCTGGCTGGTTAAATATATATTACCAGGAAATTTACACTCCTCGGATTCGGGCACTGAGACTGTGCTGGCTGGTTCAATATATATAACCAGAAGATTTACGCTGTCCTCAGTTTAGTGCACTGACTCTCTGCTGGCTGGTTCAATATATATAACCAGAAGATTTACGCTGTCCTCAGTTTAGGGCACTGACTCTGTGCTGGCTGGCACTGAGTCTGTGCTGGTTGGTTAAATATATATAACCAATTGTTTTACACTCTCCTCAGTTTCGGCCACTGACTCTGCACTGGCTGGTTAAATATATATAATCAGGAGATTTCGTCTCTCCCGGTTTAGGGCACTGAGACTGTGCTGACTGGTTCAATATATATAACAAGGGGATTTACACTCTCCTCAGTTTCGGGCACTGAGACTGTGCTGGCTGGTTAAATATATTTTACCAGACGATTTACACTATCCTCAGTTTAGGACACTTACTCTATCCTGGCTGATGAAGTATATATAACCTGGAGATTTATTCTGTCCTCAGTTTAGGGCACTGAGTCTGTGCTGGCTGGTTAAATATATATAATCAGGAGATTTCGTCTCTCCCGGTTTAGGGCACTGAGACTGTGCTGACTGGTTCAATATATATAACAAGGGGATTTACACTCTCCTCAGTTTCGGGCACTGAGACTGTGCTGGCTGGTTAAATATATTTTACCAGACGATTTACACTATCCTCAGTTTAGGACACTTACTCTATCCTGGCTGATGAAGTATATATAACCTGGAGATTTATTCTGTCCTCAGTTTAGGGCACTGAGTCTGTGCTGGCTGGTTAAATATATATAACCAGGAGTTTTACACTCTGTTGAGTTTAGGGCTCTGAGTCTGTGCTGGCTGGTTAAATATATATAACCAGTTGTTTTACACTCTCCTCAGTTTCGGGCACTGACTCTGCACTGGCTGGTTAAATATATATAACCAGGAGATTTACGCTGTCCTCAGTTTAGGGCACTGACTCTGTGCTAGCTGGTTAAATATATATAACCAGGGTTTTTACACTCTATTGAGTTTAGGGCACTGAGTCTGTGCTGGCTGCTTAAATATATATAACCAGTTGTTTTACACTCTCCTCAATTTAGGGCACTGACTCTGTGATGGCTGTTTCAATATATTTAACCAGAAGATTAAAACATGTATACAGTTTAGGGCTCCGACTCTGTGCTGGCAGGTTAAATATATATAACCAGGAGTGTTACAGTCTTCTCAGTTTAGGGCACTGACTCAGTGCTGGCTGGTTCAATATATATAACCAGGAGATTTACACTCTATTGAGTTTATGGCTCTGAGTCTGTGCTGGCTGGTTAAAGATATATTACCATTTGTTTTACACCCTCTTCAGTTTCGGGCACTGACTCTGCACTGGCTGGTTAAAAATATATAACCAGAAGATTTACACTCTCCTGGGTTTCGGGCACTGAGACTGTGCTGGCTGGTTAAATACATATAACCAGGAGATTTACGCTCACCTCAGTTTAGGGCTCTGACTCTGTGCTGGCTGGTTAAATATATATAACCAGTAGTTTTACACTGCCCTCTTTTGAGGGCACTGACTCTGTGCTGGCTGGTTCAATACATATAACAAGGGGATTTACACTGTCCTCAGTTTAGGGCACTGAGACTGTGCTGTCTGGCTAAATATATATTACCAGAAGCTTTTCTCAGTCCTCAGTTTAGGGCACTGACTCTGTGCTGGCTGGTCCAACATATATACCCAGGAGATTTACGCTGTCCTCAGTTTAGGGCACTGACTCTGTGCTAGCTGGTTAAATATATATAACCAGGGTTTTTACACTCCATTGAGTTTAGGGCACTGAGTCTGTGCTGGCTGGTTAAATATATATAACCAGTTGTTTTACACTCTCCTCAGTTTTGGGCACTGAGTCAGTTCTGGCTGGTTAAATATATATATCCATTTGTTTTACACTGTCCCCATTTGAGGGCTCTGGCTCTATGCTGGCTGGTTCAATATATACAACAAGGCGATTTACACTCTCCTCAGTTTAGGGCATTGACTATATGCTGTCTGGTTAAATATATAGAATCAGGAGATTTATACTATCCTCAGTTTAGGGCACTGACTATGTGCTGGCTGGTTAAATATATATACCCAGGAGATTTACACTGACTTCATTTTAGGACATTGACTATGTGCTGGCTGGGTAAATATATATAACCAGTTGTTTTACACTGTCCTCTGTTGAGGGCACTGACTCGGTGCTGGCTTGTTCAATATATATAACCAGGAGATTTACACTCTCCACAGTTTAGGGCACTGAGTCTGTGCTGGCTGTATAAATATACATAACCAGTTGTCTAACATTCTCATCAGTTTAGGGCACGGACTTTGTGCTGGCTGGTTAAATATATATAACCGCGAGATTTACACTGTCCTCAATTTAGAGCACTGACTCTTTGCTGGCTGGTTAAGTATATATCACCATGAGATTTACACTCTCTTCAGTTTAGGGCACTGACTCTGCGCTGCCTTGTTAAATATATATATAAAACCAGGATATTTACACTGTCCTCAGTTTAGGGCACTGACTCTCTGCTGGCTGGTTAAATATATATAACCAGGAGGTTTACACACTCCTCAGTTTAGGGCACTGACTCTGTCTGGCTGGTTCAATATATATGACCAGGAGATTTACACTCTCCTCAGGTTAGGGTACTGACTCTGTGCAGGCTGGTTAAATATATATAACCAGAAGATTTACACTGTCGTCAGTTTAGGGCACTGACTCTGTGCTGGCTGGTTCAATATATATAACAAGGGGATTTACACTCTCCTCATTTTTGGGCACTGAGTCTGTGCCCGCTGGTTACATATATTTAACCAGGAGATTTATACCCTCCTCAGTTTAGGTCACTCACTCTGTGCAGACCGGTTAATTATATATGACCTGATATTTTACACTCTCCTGAGTTTAGGGCACTGGCTCCATGCTGGCTGGATAAATATATACAACCAGGAGATTTACACTCTCTTCAGTTTAGGGCATTGACTATGTTCTGTCTGGTTAAATATATATTACCAGAAGATTTACTCTGTCCTCAGTTTAGGGCACTGACTCTGTGCTGGCTGGTTAAATATACATAAGCAGGAGATTTATATGTCCTCAGTTTAGGGCACTGACTCTGTGCTGGCTGGTTTAATAAAAACACCAAGGAGATTTACACTGTCCTCATTTTCGGGCACTGACTCCGCACTGGCTGGTTAAATGTATATAACCAGGAGATTTACACTCTCCTCGGTTTAGGGCACTGAATCTGTGCTGGCTGGTTCAATATATATGTCCATGAGATTTACACTGTCTTCAGTTTCGGGCACTAACTCTGTGCTGGCTGGTTAAGTACATATAGCCAGGAGATTTACAGTCTCCTCAGTTTAGGGCACTGAATCTGTGCTGGCTGGTTAAATATATATAACCAGGAAATTTACACTGTCCTCAGTTTAGGGCACTGACTCTGTGCTGGCTGGTTCAATATATTTAACAAGGGGATTTACACTCTCCTCAGTTTAGGGCACTGAGTCTGTGCTGGCTGGTTAAATTATACATTACCAGAAGATTTACACTATCCTCAGTTTAGGGCACTGACTCTGTCTGGCTGGTTCAATATATATGACCAGGAGATTTAAACTCTCCTCAGGTTAGGGCACATACTCTGTGCTGGCTCGTTCAATCTATATACCCAAGAGTTTTACACTGTCCTCAGTTTAGGGAACTGAGTCTGTGCTGGCTGGTTTAATATATATAACCAGTTGTTTTACACTCTCCTCAGTTTAGGGCACTGACTGTGCACTGGCTGGTTAAATATATATAACCAGGAGATTTATACCCTCCTCAGTTTAGGTCACTCACTCTGTGCAGGCCGGTTAATTATATATGACCTGATATTTTACACTCTCCTGAGTTTAGGGCACTGGCTCCATGCTGGCTGGTTAAATATATACAACCAGGAGATTTACACTCTCCTCAGTTTAGGGCACTGAGTCTGCGCTGGCTAGTAAAATATATATAACCAGTTGTTTTACACTCTCCTCAATTTAGGGCACTGACTCTGTGATGGCTGTTTGAATATATTTAACCAGGAGATTAAAACATGTATACAGTTTAGGGCTCCGACTCTGTGCTGGCATGTTTAATATATATAACCAGGAGTGTTACTGTCTTCTCAGATTAGGGCACTGACTCAGTGCTGCCTGGTTCAATATATATAACCAGGAGATTTACACTGTCCTCACTTTAGGGCACTGACTCTGTGCTGGCTGGTTCAATATATATAACCAGAAGATTTACGCTGTCCTCAGTTTAGTGCACTGACTCTCTGCTGGCTGGTTCAATATATATAACCAGAAGATTTACGCTGTCCTCAGTTTAGGGCACTGACTCTGTGCTGGCTGGCACTGAGTCTGTGCTGGTTGGTTAAATATATATAACCAATTGTTTTACACTCTCCTCAGTTTCGGCCACTGACTCTGCACTGGCTGGTTAAATATATATAATCAGGAGATTTCGTCTCTCCCGGTTTAGGGCACTGAGACTGTGCTGACTGGTTCAATATATATAACAAGGGGATTTACACTCTCCTCAGTTTCGGGCACTGAGACTGTGCTGGCTGGTTAAATATATTTTACCAGACGATTTACACTATCCTCAGTTTAGGACACTTACTCTATCCTGGCTGATGAAGTATATATAACCTGGAGATTTATTCTGTCCTCAGTTTAGGGCACTGAGTCTGTGCTGGCTGGTTAAATATATATAACCAGGAGTTTTACACTCTGTTGAGTTTAGGGCTCTGAGTCTGTGCTGGCTGGTTAAAGATATATAACCAGTTGTTTTACACTCTCCTCAGTTTCGGGCACTGACTCTGTGCAAGCTGGTTAAATATATATAACCAGGGGTTTTACACTCTGTTGAGTTTAGGGCTCTGAGTCTGTGCTGGCTGCTTAAATATATATAACCAGTTGTTTTACACTCTCCTCAATTTAGGGCACTGACTCTGTGATGGCTGTTTCAATATATTTAACCAGGAGTTTTACACTCGATTCAGTTTAGGGCACTGACTCTGTGCTGTCTGGTTAAATATAAACAGCAACGAGATTTACACTGTCCTCAGTTTCGGGCACTGACTCTGCACTGGCTGGTTAAATGTATATAACCAGGAGATTTTCTCTCTGCTCAGTTCAGGGCGCTGACTCTGTGCTGGCGGTTTAAATATATATAACCAGTAGATTGACAGCCTCCTCAGTTTAAGAAAATACTTTGTGCTGGCGGGTTAAACATATATACCCAGGGGATTTACTCTGTCCTCAGTTTAGGGCAGTGACTCTGTGCTGGCTCGTTAAATATATATACTCCGGAGATTTACGCTGTCCTCAGTTTAGGGCACTGTCTCTGTGCTAGCTGGTTAAATATATATAACCAGAAGATTTACTCTGTCCTCAGTTTAGGGCACTGACTCTGCACTGGCTGGTTAAATGTATATAACCAGGAGATTTATACTCTCCTCGGTTTAGAGCACTGAATCTGTGCTGGCTGGTTAAATATATATAACCATGAGATTTACACTGTCCTCAGTTTCGGGCACTGACTCTGTGCTGGCTGGTTAAATACATATAGCCAGGAGATTTAAACTCTCCTCAGTTTAGTGCACTGAGACTGTGCTGACTGGTTCAATATATATAACCAGAAGATTTACACTGTCCTCAGTTTAGGGCATTGACTCTGTGCTGGCTGGTTAAATATATATTACCAGAAGATTTACACTATCCTCAGTTTTGGGCACTGACTCTGTGCTGGCTGTTTAAATATATATAACCAGGGGTTTTACACTCTATTGAGTATAGGGCACTGAGTCTTTGCTGGCTGGTTAAATATATATAACCAGTTGTTTTACACTTTCCTCGGTGTCAGGCGCTGACTCTGCATTGGCTGGTTCAATGCATATAACCAGGGGATTTACACTGTCCTCAGTTTCTGGCACTGACTCTGTGCTGGCTGATTAAATATATGTAACCAGGAGTTTTACACTCTCCTCAGTTCAGGGTCTTGACTATGTTCTGTCTGGTTAAATATATATTACCAGAAGATTTACTCTGACCTCAGTTTAATGCACTGACTCTCTGCTGGCTGGTTCAATATATATAACCAGAAGATTTACACTGTCCTCAGTTTAGGGCATTGACTCTGTGCTGGCTGGTTAAATATATATTACCAGAAGATTTACACTATCCTCAGTTTTGGGCACTGACTCTGTGCTGGCTGTTTAAATATATATAACCAGGGGTTTTACACTCTATTGAGTATTGGGCACTGAGTCTTTGCTGGCTGGTTAAATATATATAACCAGTTGTTTTACACTTTCCTTAGTTTCAGGCGCTGACTCTGCATTGGCTGGTTCAATGCATATAACCAGGGGATTTACACTGTCCTCAGTTTCTGGCACTGACTCTGTGCTGGCTGATTAAATATATGTAACCAGGAGTTTTACACTCTCCTCAGTTCAGGGTCTTGACTATGTTCTGTCTGGTTAAATATATATTACCAGAAGATTTACTCTGACCTCAGTTTAATGCACTGACTCTCTGCTGGCTGGTTCAATATATATAACCAGAAGATTTACACTGTCCTCAGTTTAGGGCATTGACTCTGTGCTGGCTGGTTAAATATATATTACCAGAAGATTTACACTATCCTCAGTTTTGGGCACTGACTCTGTGCTGGGTGTTTAAATATATATAACCAGGGGTTTTACACTCTATTGAGTATAGGGCACTGAGTCTTTGCTGGCTGGTTAAATATATATAACCAGTTGTTTTATACTTTCCTTAGTTTCAGGCGCTGACTCTGCATTGGCTGGTTCAATGCATATAACCAGGGGATTTACACTGTCCTCAGTTTCTGGCACTGACTCTGTGCTGGCTGATTAAATATATGTAACCAGGAGTTTTACACTCTCCTCAGTTCAGGGTCTTGACTATGTTCTGTCTGGTTAAATATATATTACCAGAAGATTTACTCTGACCTCAGTTTAATGCACTGACTCTCTGCTGGCTGGTTAAATATATATTACCAGAAGATTTACTCTGTCCTCATTTTAGGGCACTGACTCTGTGCTGGCTGGTTAAATATATATAACCAGGAGTTTTACACTCTGTTGAGTTTCAGGCACTGGGTCTGTGCTGGCTGGTTAAATATATATAACCAGGGGTTTTACAGTCTCCTCAGTTTAGGGCACTGACTCTGTGCTGCTAGGTTAAATATACATAAGCAGGATATTTATACTGTACTCAGTTTAGGGCACTGACAATGTGCTGTCCGGTTAAATATATATTCCAAGAAGATTTCTTCTGTCCTCAGTTTAGGTCACTGACTCTGTGCTGGCTGGTTAAATATATATCGCCAGTTGTTTTGCAGTCTCCTCGGTTTCGGGCACTGACTCTGCACTGGCTGGTTCAATATATATAACCAGGAGATTTACACTCTCCTCGGTTTAGTGCACTGAGACTGTGCTGGCTGGTTCAATATATATAACCAGAAGATTTACACTGTCCTCAGTTTAGGGCATTGACTCTGTGCTGGCTGGTTAAATATATATTACCAGAAGATTTACACTATCCAAAGTTTAGGGCACTGACTCTGTGCTGGCTGGTCCAACATATACACCCAGGAGATTTACGCTGTCCTCAGTTTAGGGCACTGAGTCTGTGCTGGCTGGTTAAATATATATAACCAGTTGTTTTACACTCTCCTCAGTTTCGGGCACTGACTCTGCACTGGCTGGTTAAATGTATATAACCAGGAGATCTACACAGTCTTCAGTTTAGGGAACTGACTCTGTGCTGGCTGATTAAATATATGTAACCAGGAGTTTTACACTCTCTTCAGTTTTGGGCACTGAGTCAGTGCTGGCTGGTTAAATATATATATCCATTTGTTTTAAACTGTCCTCATTTGAGGGCTCTGACTCTGTGCTGGCTGGTTCAATATATATAACAAGGCGATTTACACTCTCCTCACTATAGGGCATTGACTATGTGCTGTCTGGTTAACTATATATGACCAGAAGATTTACTCTGTCCTCAGTTGAGGGCACTGACTCTGTGCTGGCTGGTTAAATATATATACCCACTAGATTTACACTGTCTTCATTTTAGGACACTGACTGTGTGCTGGCTGGTTAAATATATATAACCAGTTGTTTTACACTGTCCTCAGTTGAGGGCACTGACTCTGTGCTGGCTGGTACAATATATATAACCAGGAGATTTACACTCTCCTCAGTTTAGGGCACTGAGTCTGTGCTGGTTGGTTAAATATATATGACCAGGAGATTTACGCTGTCCTCAGTTTAGGGCACTGACTCTGTGCTGGCTAGCACTGAGTCTGTGCTGGCTGGTTAAATAAATATCACCGGTTGTTTTACACTCTCCTTAGTTTCGGGCACTGACTCTGCACTGGTTGGTTCAATATATATAACCAGGAGATTTGCACTGTCCTCGGTGTAGGGCAGTGAGACTGTGCTGGCTGGTTAAATATATATAACCAGGAGATTTACACTCTCCTCAATTTAGAGCACTGTCTCTGTGCTGTCTGGTTAAATAGATCTTTCCAGGAGATTTACACTCTCCTCACCTAAGTGCACTGACTCGTTGCTGGCTGGTTAAATATATGTTACCAGGAGATTTATACTCTCATCAATTGAGGGCACTGAGTCTGTGCTGGTTGGTTAAATATATATGACCAGAAGATTTACACTGTTCTCAGTATAGGGTACTGACCCTTTGCTGGCTGTTTAAATATATATAACCAGGAGATTTACCATCTACGCAGTTTAGGGCGCATAATCTGTGCTGGCTGTTTAAATTTATATAACCAGGATATTAACACTGTCCTCAGTTTAGTGCAATGCCACTGTGCTGGCTGGTTAAATATATTTTTAACCAGGAGATTTACCCGCTCCTCAATTTAGGGCACTGAATCTGTACTGGCATGTTAAATATCTATAACCAGGAGATTTAAACTCTCCTCAGTTTCGGACACTGATTCTGCTGGCTGGTTGTATATAAATAACCAGGAGATTTACCCTCTTCTCAGTTTAGGGCTCTGAGTCTGTGCTGGCTGTTTAAATATATATATATAAAACCAGGAGATTTACCCTCTCCTCAGTTTAGGGCACTGAGTCCGTGCTGGGTGGCTAAATATCTACAACCAGGAGATTTACACTCTCCTCAGTTTAGGACACTGACTCTGCTGGCTGGTTGTATATATATAGCCAGGAGATTTACACTCTCCTCAGTTTTGGGCAATGACTCTGTGCTGGCTGGGTAAATATATATGACCAGGGGATTTACCATCTCCTCAGTTTCCGGCACTGAATCTGTGCTGGCTGGTTAAATATGGTTAACCAGGAGATTTACACTCTCCTCAGTTTATGGCACTGAGCCTGTGCTGGCTGGTTGAATACATCTAGCCAGGAGACTTACACTCTCCTCAGTTTAGTGCACTGACTCTGCACTAGCTGGCGAAATATATATAACCAGGAGATTTACACTCTCCTCAGTTTAGGGCAATGACACTGTGCTGGCTGGTTAAATATATATAACCAGGAGATTTGCACTCTCCTCACTTCAGGGCACTGAGTCTGTGCTGGCTTGTTAAATATATATATATATTAGATTTACCCTCTCCTCAGTTTAGGTCAATGACTCTGTGCTGGCAGTTTAAATATGGATATAACCAGGAGATTTACGCTCTCCTCAGTTTAGTGCAATGACTCTGTGCTGGCTGATTAAATATATATAACCAGGAGATTTAAACTCTCCTCAGTTTAGGGCAATGACTCTGCGCTGGCTGGTTAAATATATATAACCAGGGGATTTACACGCTACTGAGTTTAGTGCAATGACTCTGTGCTGGCTAGTTCAACATACATAACCAGGAGATTTAAACTCTCCTCAGTTTAGGGCATGAATCTGTGCTAGCCGGTTAAATATATATAACCAGGAGACTTTCCCTCTCCTCAGTTGAGGGCACTGAGTCTGTGCCGGCTTGTTTAGTATACATAACCAGAAGATTTACACTCTCCTCAGTTTAGGTCACTGAATCTGTGCTGGCTGGTTAAATATATATAACCAGGAGATGTACATTCTCATCAGTTTAGGGCACTGACTCTGTCCTGGCTGGTTGAATATATCTAGCCGGGGGACTTCCACTATCCTCATTTTAGGGCACTGACTCCAAGCTGGCTGTTTAAATGTATTTAACCTGGAGGTTTGCACTCTCCTAAGTTTAGGGCACTGATTCTGTGCTGGCTATTAAAATATATATAACCAGGAGATTTACACTCTCCTCAGTTTAGGGCACTGACACTGTGCTGGCTTTTTAAAAATATATAACCAGCAGATTTACACTCTCCTCAGTTTAGAGCAATGACTCTGTGCTGGCTGGTTAAATGAATACAGAGCCAGGAGATTTACACTCTGTTCGGGTTAGGACACTAAGTCTGTGCTGGCTGGATATATGGATATAACCAGGAGATTTACACTCTACTAAGTTTCGGGCACTGACTCTGCACTGGCTGTTTAAATATATATAACCAGGAGATTTACACTCTCCTCAGTTTAGGGCACTGACTCTGCACTGGCTGGTTAAATATATATAACCAGGAGATTTACACTCTCCTCAGTTTAGTTCAATGACTTTGTGCTGTCTGGGTAAATATATATAACCAGGAGATTTAAACTCGACTAAGTTTAGGGCATTGAATCTATAATGGCCGGTTAAATATATATAACCAGGAGACTTACCCTCTCCCCAGTTAAGGGCAGTGAATCTGTGCTGGCTAGTTGAATATACGTAACCAGGAGATATTCACTCTCCACACTTTAGGGCACTGAATCTGTACTGGCTGGTTAAATATATATAACCAGCAGATTTACACTCTCCTCAGTATACGGCACTGACTCTGCTGGCTGGTTGAATATATATAGCCAGGAAATGTACATTCTCCTCAGTTTCGGGCACTGACTCTGTGCTGGCTGGTTAGTTACATATAATCAGGAGATTTACACTCTCCTCAGTTTAGGGCACTGACTCTGTGCTGGCTGGTTAAATACATATATAACCAGGAGATTTAAACTCTCCTCAGTTTAGGGCATGAATCTGTGCTGTCCGGTTAAATATATATAACCAGGAGACTTTCCCTCTCCTCAGTTGAGGGCACTGAGTCTGTGCTGGCTGGTTGAATATACATAACCAGAAGATTTACACTCTCCTCAGTTTAGGTCACTGAATCTGTGCTGGCTGGTTAAATATACATAACCAGGAGATGTACATTCTAATCAGTTTAGGGCACGGACTCTGTCCTGGCTGGTTGAATATATCGAGCCGGGGGACTTCCACTATCCTCATTTTAGGGCACTGACTCTTAGCTGGCTGTTTAAATGTATTTAACCTGGAGGTTTGCACTCTCCTAAGTTTAGGGCACTGATTCTGTGCTGGCTGTTAAAATATATATAAGCAGGAGATTTACATTCTCCTCAGTTTAGGGCACTGACACTGTGCTGGCAGTTTAAATATAGATATAACCAGGAGATTTCCCCTCTCCACATTTTAGGGCAGTGACTCTGCACTGGCTGGTTAAATATATATAACCAGGAGATTTACACTCTCCTCCGTTTAGTGCAATGACTTTGTGCTGTCTTTTTAAATATATATAACCAGGAGATTTAAACTCTACTAAGTTTAGGGCACTGAATCTGTACTGGCCGTTAAAATATATATAATCAGGAGACTTACCCTCTCCCCAGTTGAGGGCAGTGAATCTGTGCTGGCTGGTTGAATA
The DNA here is from genome assembly GCF_047496795.1 of Chiloscyllium punctatum. Taxonomy (NCBI): domain Eukaryota; kingdom Metazoa; phylum Chordata; class Chondrichthyes; order Orectolobiformes; family Hemiscylliidae; genus Chiloscyllium; species Chiloscyllium punctatum. The sequence goes on from NW_027310009.1 coordinate 264,602, forward strand.
TATCTAGCCAGGGGACTTACACTATCCTCATTTTAGGGCACTGACTCTAAGCTGGCTGTTTAAATGCATTTAACCTGGAGGTTTGCACTCTCCTAAGTTTAGGGCACTGATTCTGTGCTGGCTGTTAAAATATATATAACCAGGAGATTTACATTCTCCTCAGTTTATGGCACTGACCCTGTGCTGGCTTTTTAAAAATATATAACCAGCAGATTTACACTCTCCTCAGTTTAGAGCAATGACTCTGTGCTGGCTGGTTAAATAAATACAGAACCAGGAGATTTACACTCTCTTCAGGTGAGGGCACTGAGTCTGTGCTGGCTGGTTATATATATATAACCAGGAGATTGACACTCTCCTCAGTTTAGGACACTGACTCTGCACTGGCTGTTTAAATATATATAACCAGGAGATTGACACTCTCCTCAGTTTAGGGCACTGAATCGGTGCTGGCTTTTTGAATACATATAACCAGGAGATTTGTACTCTCCACAGTTCAGGGCACTGACTCTGTGCTGGCTGCTTAAATATATATAACCAGGAGATTTACACTGTCCTCCGTTAAGGGCACTGACTCTCTGCTGGCTGGTTAAATATATATAACCAGGATATTTACACGATCCTCAGTTTAGGGCACTGACTCTGCGCTGGCTGGTTCAATATATATAACCAGGAGATTTACGCTGTCCTCAGATAAGGGCACTGACTATGTGATGGCTGGTTAAATATATATAACCAGAAGATTTACACTCTATTCAGTTTAGGTGTCTGACTCTGTGGTGGCTGATTAAATATATATAACCAGTTGTTTTACACTCTCCTCAGTTTAGGGCACTGACTCTGTGCTGGCTGGTTAAATACATATAACCAGTAAATTTACACGCTTCTCAGTTTAGGGCACTGAGTCTGTGCTAGCTGGTCAAATATATATAACCAGAATATTTACACTCTCCTCAGGTTAGGGCACTGAGTCTGTGCTGTCTGGTTCAATATATATTATCAGAAGATTTCCACTGTCCTCAGTTTAGGGCACTGCCTCTCTGCTGTCTGGTTAAATATTTCTAACCAGGAGTTTTACACTCTATTCAGTTTAGGTCACTGAGTCTGTGCTGGCTGGTTAAATATATATAACCAGTTGTTTTACACTCTCCTCAGTTTAGGGCACTGACTCTGTGCTAGCTGGTTAAATACATATAACCAGTAGATTTAGACTCATCTCAGTTTAGGGCACTGAGTCTGTGCTGGCTGGTCAAATATATATAACCGGAAGATTTACACTGTCCTCAATTTAGGGCAGTGAGTCTGTGCTGTCTGGTTAAATATATATTATAAGAAGATTTCCACTGTCCTCAGTTTAGGGCACTGCCTCTCTGCTGTCTGGTTATATATATTTAACCAGTAGTTTTACACTCTGTTCAGTTTAGGTCACTGACTCTGTGCTGGCTGGTTAAATATATATAAAACCAGACGTTTTACACTGTCCTCAGTTTAGGGCACTGACTCTGTGCCGACTGGTTCAATATATATAACCAGGAGATTTACACTCTATTCAGTCTAGAGATCTGACTCTTTGCTGGCTCGTTAAATATATATAACCAGGAGATTTACACTCTCCTCAGTTTAGGGCAAAAAGTCTGTGCTGGCTGGTTAAATGTATATAATCAGGAGTTTTGCACTATTCAGTTTAGGGCTCTGACTCTGTGCTGGCTGGTTCAATAAATATAATCCGGAGATTTACACTCTCCGCAGTTTAGTGCTCTGAGTCTGTGCTGTCTGGTTAAATATATATTACCAGAAGATTTACACTGTCCTCAGTTTAGGGCACTGACTCTGTGCTGTCTGGGTCAATGTATATAAATGGGAGATTTCCACTCTCCTCAGTTTCGGGCCCTGACTCCGTGCTGGCTGGTTAAATATATATAACCAGGATATTACCCTCTCCTCATTTTAGGGCACTGACTCTGTGCTGACTGGTTAAATATATATAAGCAGGAGTTTTGCACTATATTCAGTTTAGGGCTCTAATTCTGTGCTGGTTGGTTCAATATATATAACCAGGAGATTTACATTCTCCTCAGTTTAGGGCAGTGACTATGTGCTGGCTAGTTAAATATATATAGCCAGAAGATTTACGCTGTCCTCAGGTTAGGGCACTGACTATGTTCTTGCTGGTTAAATATATATAACCAGGAGATTTACACTTTCCGCAGCTTCGGGCACTGACTCTGTGCTGGCTGGTTCAATATATATAACCAGTTGTTTTCCACTCGATTCAGTTTAGGGCACTGACTCTGTGCTGACACGGTAAATATACAGAACCTGGAGTTTTACACTCGATAAAGTTTAGGGCACTGACACTGTGTTGGCTGGTTCAATATATATAACCAGGAGTTTACTCTCTCCTCAGTTTAGGGCACTGCCTCTCTGCTGGCTGGTCAAATATTTATAACCAGGAGTTTTGCACTCACTTCAATTTTAGGCACTGAGTCTGTGCTGGCGGTTACATGTATTTAAACAGGAAATTTACGTTCTCCTCAGTTTAGGGCACTGAGTCTGTGCTGTCGACTTCAATATACATTATCAGAAGATTGACACTGTCCTCAGTATAGGGCACTAACTCTCTTCTGTCTAGTTAAATATATATAGCCAGGAGATTTACATTCTATTCAGTTTACGGCACTGAGTCTGTGCTGGCTGGTTCAATATATATAACCAGGAGATTTACACTGTCCTCAGATGAGGACACTGACTCTGTGCTAGCTGGTAAAATACATATTACCAGGAAATTGACACTTTCCGCAGTTTAGGGCACTGAATGTTTGCTGGCTGGTTAAATAACAAGGCGATTTACACTTTCTGAGTTCAGCGCCCTGACTCTGTGCTGGCTGATTAAATATATATAAAGAGTCGTTTTTCACCCTCCACGGTTTAGGGAACTGACTCTGTGTTGGCTGGTTCAATATACATAACAAGGAGATTTCCACTCTCCTCAGTTTCGGGCCCGGACTCCGTTCTGGCTGGTTAAATATATATAACCAGGATACTACCCTCTCATCATTTTAGGGCACTAACTCTGTGCTGACTGCTTAAATAGTGAACCAGCAGATTTACACTGTCCTCACTTTAGGGCTCTGACTCTGTGCTGGCTGGTTAAATATATATAAAACCAGAAGTTTTACACTGTCCCCAGTTTAGGGCACTGACTCTGTGCCGACTGGTTAAATATATATAAGCAGGGGTTTTGCACTATATTCAGTTTTGGGCACTGTCTCTGTGCCGGCTGGATCAATCTATATAACCAGGAGATTTACACTCTCCTCAGTTTCTGTCACTGAGTCTTTGCTGGCTGATTAAATATCTATAACCAGGCTTTTAAACTCTATTCAGTTTAGGTCTCTGACTCTGTGCTGGCTGGTTAAATATATATAACCAGGAGTTTTGTACTCTATTCAGATTAGGGCACTGCGTCCGTGCTGGCTGGTTAAATATATATAACCAGTTGTTTTACACTGTCCTCACTTTAGGGCACTAACTCTGTGCTGGCTGGATCAATATACATAACCAGGAGTTTTACACTCGATTCAGTTTAGGGCACTGAGTCTATGTTGGCTGGTTAAATATATATAACCAGGAGATTAACAGTCTCCTCAGTTTAGGGCACTGACTCTGTGCTGGCTGGTTCAATCTATATAAACAGGAGATTTACAATGTCCACAGCTTAGGGCACTGGCTCTGTGCTGGCTGGTTAAATATATATAACCAGGAGTTTTACAGGCTATTCAAATTAGGACTCTGACTCTGTGCTGGCTCGTTAAATACATATAATCAGTTGTTTTACACTCTCCTCAGTTTAGGGCACTGACACAGCGCTGGCTGGTTCAATATATGTAACCAGGAGTTTTACACTCGATTCAGTTTAGGGCACTGACTCTGTGCTGGCTGGTTAAATATATATAACAAGGAGATTTACACTCTCCTCAGTTTCGGGGACTGAGTCTGTGCTGGCTTTTTAAATATATATAACCAGGCTGTTACACTCTATTCAGTTTAGGTCTCGGTCTCTGTGCTGGCTGGTTAAATATATACAACCAGTTGTTTTGCACTCTCCCCAGTTTAGGGCACTGACTGTGTGCTGGCTGGTTAAATATATATAACCAGGAGTTTTATACTATTCAGTTTAGGGCACTGACTCTGTGCTGGCTGGTTAAATATATATAACCAGATGTTTTACACTGGCCTCAGTTTAGGGCACTCACTCTGTGCTGGATGGTTAAATATATATAACCAGGAGAATTACACTCTCCTCCGTTCAGGGAACTGACTCTGTTCTGTCTGGTATAAAAAATATAACCAGGAGATTTACACTGTCCTCAATTTAGGGCACTGACTCTGTGCTGGCTGGTTAAATATAGAAAAACCAGGAGTTTTACACTGTCCTCAGTTTAGGCCACTCACTCTGTGCTGGCTGGTTAAATATATATAACCAGGAGTTTTACACTATTCAGTTTAGGGCACTGACTCTGTGCACTCTGGTTATATATATATATAACCAATTGTTTTTCACTCTCCTCAGTTTAGGGTGCTGACTGTGTGCTGGCTGGTTAAATATATATAACCAGGAGTTTTACACTATTCAGTTTAGGGCACTCACTCTGTGCTGTGTGGTTAAATATTTATAAACAGTTGTTTTACGCTCTCCTCAGTTTAGACCACTGACACTGTGCTGGCTGTTCAATATATATATAACCGGGAGATTTATACTCTCCTCAGTTTAGGGCACTGACTCTGTGCTGGCTGGTTCAATATATATAACCAGGGGTTTTGCACTTGATTCAGTTTAGGGCACTGACTCTGTGCTGGCTGGTTAAATACATATAACCAGGAGAATTACACTCTCCTCCGTTTAGGGACCTGACTCTGTTCTGGCTGGTATAAAAAATATAACCAGGAGATTTACACTGTCCTCAGTTTAGGGCACTGACTCTGTGCTGGCTGGTTAAATATATATAACCAGGAGTTTTACACTCGATTCAGTTTAGGGCGCTGAGACTCTGCTGGCTGGTGAAATTTATATAACCAAATGTTTTACACTCTCCTCAGTTTAGGGCACTGAGTCGGTGCTGGCTGTTTAAATATATATAACTAGGAGATTCACACTCTCGTCAGTTTTGGGCACTTAGTCTGTGCTGGCTGGTTAAATATATATCACCAGAAGATTTACACTGTCCTCAGTTTAGGGCACTGAGTCTGTGCTGGCTGGTTTAAAAAATATAACCAGGAGATTTACACTGTCCTCAGTTTAGGGCACTGCCTCTCTGCAGTCTGGTTAAATATATATAACCAGGAGTTTTACACTCTATTCAGTTTAGGGCACTGACTCTGTGCTGGCTGGTTAAATATATATAACCAGGAGATTTACACTCACATCAGTTTAGGGCACTGACTCTGTTCTGGCTGCTTATGCATATATTACCAGAAGAGTTATTCTGTCCTCTGTTTGGGGCAAAAACTCTGTGCTGGCTCGTTAAAAATATATAACCAGGAGATTTACACACTATTCAGTTTCAGACTCTGACTCTGTGTTGGCTGGTTAAATATATATAACCAGTTGTTTTACACTGTCCTCAGTTTAGGGCACTGACTCTGTGCTGGCTGGTTGAATGTGTAAAACCAGGAGATTTACACTCTCCTCAGTTTAGGGCACTGAGTCTGTGCTGGCTAGTTAAATATGTATTACCAGAAGATTTACACTGTCCTCACATTAGTGCACTGACTCTGTGCTGGCTAGTTAAATGTATATAACCAGTTGTTTTACACTCTGTTCACTTTAGGGCACTGACTCTGTGCTGGCTGGTTAAATATATATAACCAGGAGTTTAGACTATTCAGTTTAGCGCACTGAGTCTGTTCTCTCTGATTAAATATACATAACCAGTTGTTTTACACTCTCCTCAGTTTAGGGTGCTGACTGTGTGCTGGCTGATTAAATATATATAACCAGGAGTTTTAACCTCTCCTCAGAGTAGGGTACTGACTCTGTCCTGGCTGGTTAAATATATATAACCAGGAGTTTTACAGTATTAAGTTTAGGACTCTGACTCTGTGCTGGCTGGTTAACTATCTGAAACCAGGAGTTTTACACTTTTCAGTTTAGGGCACTCACTCTGTGCTGTGTGGTTAAATATTTATAAACAGTTGTTTTACGCTCTCCTCAGTTTAGACCACTGACTCTGTGCTGGCTGGTTCAATATATATAACCGGGAGATTTATACTCTCCTCAGTTTAGGGCACTGAATCTGTGCTGGCTGGTTCAATATATATAACCAGGGGTTTTACACTTGATTCAGTTTAGGGCACTGACTCTGTGCTGGCTGGTTAACTATATGTAACCAGGAGTTTTACACTGTCCTCAGTTTAAGGCACTCACTCTGTGCTGGCTGGTTAAATATATATAACCAGGAGAATTACACTCTCCTCCGTTTAGGGAACTGACTCTGTTCTGGCTGGTATAAAAAATATAACCAGGAGATTTACACTGTCCTCAGTTTAGGGCACTGACTCTGTGCTGGCTGGTTAAATATATATACTCAGGAGTTTTACACTGTCGTCAGATTAGGCCACTCACTCTGTACAGGCTGGTTAAATATATATAACCAGGAGTTTTACACTCGATTCAGTTTAGGGCGCTGAGACTCTGCTGGCTGGTTAAATATATATCGCCAGAAGATTTACGCTATCCTCAATTTAGGGCACTGACTCTGTGCTGGCTGATTTAAAAAATATAACCAGGAGATTTTCACTGTCCTCAGTTTAGCGCACTGACTCTCTGCTGGTTGGTAAAATATATATAACCAGGAGTTTTACACTGTCGTCAGATTAGGCCACTCACTCTGTGCAGGCTGGTTAAATCTATATAACCAGGAGTTTTACACTCGATTCAGTTTAGGGCGCTGAGACTCTGCTGGCTGGTTAAATATATATCGCCAGAAGATTTACACTATCCTCAATTTAGGGCACTGACTCTGTGCTGGCTGATTTAAAAAATATAACCAGGAGATTTACACACTAATCAGTTCAGTGCACTGACTCTGTGTAGGCTGGTTATATATATATAACCAGGAGATTAACGGTCTCCTCAGTTTAGGGCACTGACTCTGTGCTGGCTGGTTCAATCTATATAAACAGGAGATTTACACTGTCTACAGCTTAGGGCACTGGCTCTGTGCTGGCTGGTTAAATATATATAACCAGGAGTTTTACACTCGATTCAGTCTAGTGTTGTGACTCTGTGCTGCTTCGTTATATATACATAACCAGGGGTTTTACACACTGTTCAGTTCAGGGCTCTGACTCTGTGCTGGCTGGTTAAATATATATTACCTGGCGATTTACACTCTCCACAGTTTAGGGCACTGACTCTGTGCTGTCTGGTAAATATAAATAACCAGGAGATTCACACTCTCCTCAGTTTAGTGCGCTGACTCTGTGCTGGCTGGTTCAATATATTTAACTGGGGGTTTTTCACTTGATTCCGTTCAGGGCACTGCCTCTGTGTTGGCTTCTGAAATATATATAACCAGGAGTTTTACACTCGATTCAGTTTAGGGCACTGACTCTGTGCTGGCTGGTTAAATATATATAACCAGGAGATTTACACTCACATCAGTTTAGGGCACTGACTCTGTTCTGGCTACTTATGCATATATTACCAGAAGAGTTATTCTGTCCTCTGTTTGGGGCACAAACTCTGTGCTGGCTCGTTAAAAATATATAACCAGGAGATTTACACACTATTCAGTTTCAGACTCTGACTCTGTGTTGGCTGGTTAAATATATATAACCAGTTGTTTTACACTGTCCTCAGTTTAGGGCACTGACTCTGTGCTGTCTGGTTGAATGTGTAAAACCAGGAGATTTACACTCTCCTCAGTTTAGGGCACTGAGTCTGTGCTGGCTAGTTAAATATGTATTACCAGAAGATTTACACTGTCCTCACATTAGTGCACTGACTCTGTGCTGGCTAGTTAAATGTATATAACCAGTTGTTTTACACTCTGTTCAGTTTAGGGCACTGACTCTGTGCTGGCTGGTTCAATAAATAAAACCAGGAGATTTTCACTCTCCTCAGTTTAGGGCACTGACTGTGTGCTGGCTGGTTAAATTTATATAACCAGGATGTTTAATCTCTACTCAGAGGAGGGCACTGACTCTGTGCTGGCTGGTTAAATATATATTACCAATTGTTTTACACTCTACTTCATTTAGGGCACTGACTCTGTGCTGGCTGGTTCAATATATATAACCAGGAGATTTACACTGTCAACAGTTGAGGGCACTGAGTCTGTTCTGGCTGGTGAAATATATATTACCAGATGATTTATTCTGTCCTCTGTTTAGGGCACTGACTCTGTGCTGGCTGTTTAAATAAATATAACCAGTTGTTTTACACTGTCCTCAGTTGAGGGCACTGACTCTGTGCCGGCTGGTTCAATACATTAACCTGGCGTTTTGCACTTAATTCAGTTTAGGGCACTGACTCTGTGCTGGCTGGTTAATTATATATAACCAGGGGTTTTACACTCGATTCAGGTTCGGGCACTGACTCTGTGTTGGCTGGTTCAATATATATAACCAGGAGATTACTCTCTTCTCAGTTTAGGGATCTGAGTCTGGGCTGGCCGGTTAAATATTTATTACCAGATGATTTACACTCTCCTCAGTTTAGTGCACTGAGTCTGTGATGGCTGGTTTAATATATATAACTAGTTGTTTTACATTGTCCGAAGTTGGGGGCACTGACTCTGTGCAGGCTGGTTCAATAGATATAACCAGGAGATTTACACTGTCCTGAGATTAGGGCACTGACTCTGTGCTGGCTGGTTTAATATACGTAACCAGGAGTTTTACACTCTATTCAGTTTTGGGCACTGAGCATGTGCTGGCTGGTTAAATAAATATAAGCAGGAGATTTACACTGTCCTCTGCTTAGGGCACTGACTCTATGCTGGCTGGTTCAATATATATAACCAGGAGTTTTACACTCTATTCAGTTTAGGGCTCTGACTCTATACTGGCTGTTTAAATATATATAACCAGCTGTTTTACACTCTCCTCAGTTTATGGAACTGACTCTGTACTGGCTGGTTCAAAATATATAACCAGGAAATTTACACGCTCCTCAGTGTCGGACAATGACTCTGTTCTAGCTGGTTAAATACATATAACAAGGAGATTGACAATTTCCGCAATTTAGGGCACTGACTGTGTGCTGGCTAGTTAAATATATATAACCAGCAGATTTCCACTCTCCTCAGCTTAGGGCACCGACTCTGTGCTGGCTGGTTCAATATATATAACCAGGAGATTAAGACTGTCCTCAGTTTAGAGCACTGACTCTGTGCAGACTGGTTAAATATATATAACCAGGAGATTTACACTCTCCTCAGTTTAGGGCACTGACTCTGTGCTGGCTGGTTTCAAAAATATAACCAGGAGATTGACATTTCCACAGTTTAGGGCACTGACACTGTGCTGGCTGGTTAAATATATATAACCAGGAGATTTACACTCTTCTCAATTTAGGGCAATGACTCTGTGCTGGCTGGTTAAATATATATAACCAGGAGATTTACACTCTTCTCAATTTAGGGCACTGACACTGTGCTGGCTGGTTAAATATATATAACCAGGCGTTTTACACTATCCACAGTTTCGGGCAGTGACTCTGCGCTGTCTGGTTCAATATATATAACCAGTTGTTTTACACTCTCCTCTGTTTAGTGCACTGACTCTGGGCTGGCTGGTTAAATATATATAACCAGGAGTTTTACACTGTCCTCACTTTTGGGCACCAACTCTGTGCTGGCTGGATCAATATTTATAACCAGGAGTTTTACACTCTCCTCAGTTCAAGGCACTGACTCTGTGCTGGCTGGTTAAATATATGTAACCAGGAGTTTTACACTCGATTCAGTTTAGGAAACTGACTTTGTGCTGGCTGGTTCAATATATTTACCCCGTGGAATTAAACTGTCCTCAGTTTAGGGCACGGACTCTGTGCTGGATGGTTTAATACATATAACCAGGAGATTTACACTCTCCACAGCTTAGGGCTCTGACTCTGTGCTGGATCGTTAAATATATATAAAATCAGTTGTTTTACACTCTCCTCAGTTTAGGGCACTGACACAGTGCTGGCTGGTTAAATATATGTAACCAGGAGTTTTACACACTCCTCAGTTTAGGGCACTGAGACTGTGCTGGCTGTTTAAATATATATAACCAGTTGTTTTACACTCTCCTCAGTTTAGGGAACTGAGTCTGTGCTGGCTGGTTAAATATATATTACCAGGAGATTTACACTGTCCTCAGTTTAGGGCACTAACTCTGTGCTGGCTGGTTAAATGTATATTACCAGAAGATGTACACTCAACTCAGTTTAGGGCACTGAGTCTGTGCTGGCTGGTTAAATATATATTACCAGACGTTTTACTCTCTCCTCAGTTCCGGGCACTGAGTCTGCGTTGGCTGGTTAAATATATATAAAGTGCAGTTTTACACTCTCCTCAGTTTAGGGCTCTTACTGTGTGCTGGATGATTCAATATTTATAACCAGGAGTATTACACTATTCAGTTTAGGGCACTGAGTCTGTGCTGGCTGATTAAATATATATAACCAGTTGTTTAACACTCTGTTCAGTTTAGGGCGCTGACTCTGTGCTGGCTGGTTCAATATATAAAACCAGGAGATTTTCACTGTCCTCAGTTTAGGGCACTGACTGTGTGCTGGCTGGTTAAATATATATAACCAATTGTTTTACACTCTACTTCATATAGGGCACTGACTCTGTGCTGTCTGGTTCAATATATATAACCAGGAGAATTACACTGTCAACAGTTTAGGGCACTGAGTCTGTTCTGGCTGGTGAAATATATATTACCAGATGATTTATTCTGTCCTCTGTTTAGGGCACTGACTCTGTGCTGGCTGTTTAAATAATTATAACCAGTTGTTTTACACTGTCCTCAATTGAGGGCACTGACTCTGTGCCGGCTGGTTCAATACATTAACCTGGCGTTTTGCACTTAATTCAGTTTAGGGCACTGACTCTGTGCTGGCTGGTTCAATATATATAACCAAGAGATTACTCTCTTCTCAGTTCAGGGATCTGAGTCTGGGATGGCCGGTTAAATATTTATTACCAGATGATTTACACTCTCCTCAGTTTAGGGCACTGAGTCTGTGCTGGCTGGTTTAATATATATAACTAGTTGTTTTACATTGTCCGCAGTTGGGGGCACTGACTCTGTGCTGGCTGGTTTAATATATATAAGTAGTTGTTTTACATTGTCCGCAGTTGGGGGCACTGACTCTGTGCAGGCTGGTTCAATATATATAACCAGGAGATTTACACTGTCCTCAGTTTAGGGCACTGACTCTCTGCTGGCTGGTTCAATATATATAACCAGGAGTTTTACACTCTATTCAGTTTAGGGCTCTGAGTCTATACTGGCTGGTTAAATATATGTAACCAGCTGTTTTACACTCTCCTCAGTTTAGGGAACTGACTCTGTACTGGCTGGTTCAATATATATAATCAGGAGATTTTCACTCTCCTCAGTGTCGGACAATGACTCTGTTCTAGCTGCTTAAATACATATAACAAGGAGATTGACAATTTCCGCAATTTAGGGCACTGACTGGGTGCTGACTAGTTAAATATATATAACCAAAAGATTTACACTGTCCTCAGTTTAGGGCACTGACTCTCTGCTGGCTGGTTCAATATATATAACCAGGAGTTTTACACTCTATTCAGTTTAGGGCTCTGAGTCTATACTGGCTGGTTAAATATATGTAACCAGCTGTTTTACACTCTCCTCAGTTTAGGGAACTGACTCTGTACTGGCTGGTTCAATATATATAATCAGGAGATTTTCACTCTCCTCAGTGTCGGACAATGACTCTGTTCTAGCTGCTTAAATACATATAACAAGGAGATTGACAATTTCCGCAATTTAGGGCACTGACTGGGTGCTGACTAGTTAAATATATATAACCAAAAGATTTCCACTCTCCTCAGCTTAGGGCACCGACTCTGTGCTGGCTGGTTCAATATATATAACCAGGAGATTTAGACTGTCCTCGGTTTAGAGCACTGACTCTGTGCTAGCTGGTTAAATATATCTAACCAGGAGATTTACACTTGATTCAGTTTAGGGCACTGACTCTGTGTTGGCTGGTTCAATATATATAACCAGGAGTTTAATCTCTCCTCAGTTCAGGGATCTGAATCTGGTCTGTCTGGTTAAATATATGTAACCAGATTATTAACACTGTCCCCAGTTTATGGCACTGATTCTGTGCTGGCTGGTTAATTACATATCCAGGAGATTTACACTCTCCTCATTGTCGGGCATTGACTCTGTTCTAGCTGGTTAAATACATATAACAAGGAGATTGACAATTTCCGCAATTTAGGGCACTGACTGTGTGCTGGCTAGTTAAATATAATTAACCAGCAGATTTCCACTCTCCTCAGCTTAGGGCATCTACTCCGTGTTGGCTGGTTCAATATATATATAACCAAGAGATTTAGACTGTCCTCAGTTTAGAGCACTGACTCTGTGCTGGCTGGTTAAATATATCTAACCAGGAGATTTACACTTGATTCAGTTTAGGGCTCTGACAGTGTGCTGGATGATTCAATATTTATAACCAGGAGTATTACACTATTCAGTTTAGGGCACTGAGTCTGTGCTGGCTGATTAAATATATATAACCAGTTGTTTTACACTCTGTTCAGTTTAGGGCGCTGACTCTGTGCTGGCTGGTTCAATATATAAAACCAGGAGATTTTCACTGTCCTCAGTTTAGGGCACTGACTGTGTGCTGGTTGGTTAAATTTATATAACCAGGATGTTTAACCTCTACTCAGAGGAGTGCACAGACTCTGTGCTGGCTGGTTAAATATATATAACCAATTGTTTTACACTCTACTTCATATAGGGCACTGACTCTGTGCTGGCTGGTACAATATATATAACCAGGAGATTTACACTGTCAACAGTTTAGGGCACTGAGTCTGTTCTGGCTGGTGAAATATATATTACCAGATGATTTATTCTGTCCTCTGTTTAGGGCACTGACTCTGTGCTGGCTGTTTAAATAAATAAAACCAGTTGTTTTACACTGTCCTCAGTTGAGGGCACTGACTCTGTGCCGGCTGGTTCAATACATTAACCTGGCGTTTTGTACTTAATTCAGTTTAGGGCACTGACTCTGTGCTGGCTGGTTAATTATATATAACCATGGGTTTTACACTCGATTCAGGTTCGGGCACTGACTCTGTGCTGGCTGGTTCAATATATAAAACCAGGAGATTTTCACTGTCCTCAGTTTAGGGCACTGACTCTGTGCTGGCTGGTTAAATATATATAACCAATTGTTTTACACTCTACTTCATATAGGGCACTGACTCTGTGCTGGCTGTTTAAATAAATATAACCAGTTGTTTTACAGTGTCCTCAGTTGAGGGCTCTGACTCTCTGCTGGCTGGTTCAATATATATAACCAGGAGTTTTACACTCTATTCAGTTTAGGGCTCTGAGTCTATACTGGCTGGTTAAATATATGTAACCAGCTGTTTTACACTCTCCTCAGTTTAGGGAACTGACTCTGTACTGGCTGGTTCAATATATATAACCAGGCGTTTTACACTCTCCACAGTTTCGGGCAGTGACTCTGCGCTGTCTGGTTCAATATATATAACCAGTTCTTTTACAGTCTCCTCAGTTTAGTGCACTGACGCTGTGCTGGCTGGTTAAATATATATAACCTGGAGTTTTAAACACTATTTAGTTGAGGGCTCTGACTCTGTGCTGGCTGGTTACATATATATAACCAGTTGTTTTGCACTCTCCCCAGTTTTGGGCCCTGACTCTGTGCTGGCTGGTTCAATATATATAATTAGGGGTTTTTCACTTGATTCAGTTTAGGGCACTGACTCTGTGCTGGCTTGTGAAATATATATAACAAGGAGTTTTAGAGTCGATTCAGTTTTGGGCACTGACTCTGTGTTGGCTGGTTCAATATATATAACCAGGCGTTTAATCTCTCCTCAGTTTAGGGATCTGAGTCTGGGCTGGCTGGTTAAATAGATGTAACCAGATTATTAACACTGTCCCCAGTTTATGGCACTGATCCTGTGCTGGCTGGTTAATTATATATAACCAGGTGATTTACACTCTCCTCATTGTCGGACAATGACTCTGTTCGAGCTGGTTAAATACATATAACAAGGAGATTGACAATTTCCGCAATTTAGGGCACTGACTGTGTGCTGGCTAGTTAAATATATATAACCAGCAGATTTCCACTCTCCTTAGCTTAGGGCACCGACTCTGTGCTGGCTGGTTCAATATATATAACCAAGAGATTTAGACTGTCCTCAGTTTAGAGCACTGACTCTGTGCTGGCTGGTTAAATATATCTAACTAGGAGATTTACACTTGATTCAGTTTAGGGCACTGACTCTGCCCTGGCTGGTCAAATATAGATCACCAGGAGATTTACACTCTCTTCAGTTTAGGGCACTGACTCGTTGCTGATTGTTTAAATACATATCACCAGGAGATTTACACACTCCTCATTTTAGGTCACTGTCTCTGTGCTGTCTGATTAAGTATATATAACCAAGAGATTTACACTCTCCTCACCTAAGGGCACTGACACTGTGCTGGTTGGCTAAATATATGTAACCAGGAGATTGAAATTTTCCTCAGTTGAGGGTACTGCCGCTGTGCTGGCTAGTGAAAAAAATATAACCAGGAGATTTACGCTCTCCTCAGTTTAGGGCACTGACTCTGTGCTGGCTGGTTAAATATATCGAACCAGGAGATTTACACTGTCCTCAGTTTAGGGCACAGACTCTTTGCTGACTGGTTAAATATACATAAACTGGAGATTTATACTCTCCTCAGTTTAGGGAACTGACTCTGTACTGGCTGGTTCAATATATATAACCAGGAGATTTACACTCTCCTCAGTGTCGGACAATGACTCTGTTCTAGCTGGTTAAATACATATAACAAGGAGATTGGCACTTTCCACAATTTAGGGCACTGACTGTGTGCTGTCTAGTTAAATATACATAACCAGCAGATTTCCACTCTCCTCAGCTTAGGGCACTGACTGTGTGCTGGCTAGTTCAATGTATATAACCAGTAGATTTAAACTGTCTTCAGTTTAGGGCACTGACTCTGTGCTGGCTGGGTAAATATAGATAACCAGGAGTTTTACACTCTATTCAGTTTAGGGCACTGACTCTGTGCTGGCTGATTTTATATATATATATAAAGTAGTTTTACACTCTCCTCCGTTTAGGGAACTGGCTCTGTGCTGTCTGAAATCAATATATATAACAATGAGATTTCCACTCTCCTCAGTTTCGGGCACTGACTCCGTGCTGGCTGGTTAAATATATATAACCAGGATTTTTACACTCTCCTCATTTTAGGGCACTACCTCTGTGCTGACTGGTGAAATAGAGAACCAGGAGATTTACACTGTCCTCAGTTTAGGGCATTGACTATTTTCTGGCTCGTTAAATATATACAACTAGGAGATTTACACTCTCCACAGTTTTGGGCACTGACTCGGTGCTGACTGGTTAAATATACATTCCAGGAGATTTACACTCTCCTCAGTTTAGGGCACTGACTCTGCGCTGACTGGTTAAATATATAAAACCAGGTGTTTTACTCTCTCCTCAGTTCAGGCCACTGCCTCTGTGCTGTCTGGTTAAATATCTATCACCAGGAGATTTACACTCTCCTCAACTCAGGGCACTGACTCCGTGCTGGTTGTTTAAATATATAGAACCAGGAGGTTTACACTCTCCTCAGTTTAGGGGACTGACTATGTGCTGGCTGTTTAAATATATATAACCAGGAGATTTACACTCTCCTCAACTAAGGTCACTGACTCCGCGTTGGCTGGTTCAATATTTATAACCAGTTGTTTTACGCTCTCCTCAGATTAGAGCACTGACTCTGCTGGTTGGTTAAATATATATAACCACGAGTTTTACAATCGATTCAGGTTCGGGCACTGTCTCTGTGTTGGCTGGTTCAATATATATAACCAGGAGATTACTCTCTTCTCAGTTTAGGGATCTGAGTCTGGGCTGGCCGGTTAATTATTTATTACCAGATGATTTACACTGTCCTCAGGTAAGGGCACTGATTCTGTCCTGGCAGGTTAAATATATATATCCAGGAGTTTTACACTCTCCTCAGTTTAGGGGACTCAGTCTGTGCTGGCTCGTTAAATATACATAACCAGTTGTTTTACACTCTGCTCAGTTTAGGGCACCGACTCTGTGCTGTCTGGAGAAATATACATAATCAGGTGATTTACACTGTCCTCAGTTTAGGGCACTGAGTCTGTGCTGGCTGGTTAAATATATATAACCAGGCGTTTTACGCACTATTCAGTTTAGGGCACAGATCATGTGCTGACTGGTTAAATATATATAACCTGGAGATTTACACTGTCCATGTTTAGGGCAATGAGTCTCTGCTGGCTGGTTAACCGTTTCCTCCGGTATTATAGAAAATAAAGCAGCTGGAGCAGCGTCTCTGCTTCCTCCTGTATTATAGATAATAAAGGAGCTGGAGCAGCGTCACTGCTTCCTCCCGTATTGTAGAAAATAAACGAGCTGCAGCAGCGTCGCTGCTTCCTCCTGTATTATAGAAAATAAAGGAGCTGGAGCAGCGTCTCTGCTTCCTCCTGTATTATAGAAAATAAAGGAGCTGGAGCAGCGTCACAGCTTCCTTCTGTATTATAGAAAATAAAGGAGCTGGAGCAGCGTCTCTGCTTCCTCCGGTATTATAGAAAATAAAGGAGCTGGAGCAGCGTCTCTACTTCCTCCTGCATTATCGAAAAAAAGGAGCTGGCGCAGCGTCTCTACTTCCTCCTGTAGTATAGAAAATAAAGGAGCCGGAGCAGCGACACTGCTTCCTCCTGTATTATAGAAAATAAAGGAGACGGAGCAGCGGCACCGCTTCCTCCTGTATTATAGAAAATAACGCAGCTGGCGCAGCGTCTCTACTTCCTCCTGTAGTATAGAAAATAAAGCAGCCGGAGCAGCGTCACTGCTTCCTCCAGTAGTAAAGAAAATTAAGGAGCTGGAGCAGCGTCACCGCTTCCTCCTGTAGTATAGAAAATTAAGGAGCTGGAGCAGCGTCACCGCTTCCTCCTGTATTATAGAAAATAACGGAGCTGGCGCAGCGTCTCTACTTCCACATGTATTATAGAAAATAAAGGAGCAGGAGCTGCATCACTGCTTCCTCCTATTTTATAGAAAATAAAGGAGCTGGAGCAGCGTCACTGCTTCCTCCTGCATTATCGAAAAAAAAGGAGCTGGCGCAGCGTCTCTACTTCCTCCTGTAGTACAGAAAATAAAGGAGCCGGAGCAGCGACACTACTTCCTCCTGTATTATAGAAAATAAAGGAGCCGGAGCAGCGTCACCGCTTCCTCCTGTATTATAGAAAATAACGCAGCTGGCGCAGCGTCTCTACTTCCTCCTGTAGTATAGAAAATAAAGGAGCCGGAGCAGCGTCACTGCTTCCTCCAGTAGTAAAGAAAATTAAGGAGCTGGAGCAGCGTCACGGCTTCCTCCTGTAGTATAGAAAATAACGGAGCTGGCGCAGCGTCTCTACTTCCACCTGTATTATAGAAAATAAAGGAGCAGGAGCTGCATCACTGCTTCCTCCTATATTATAGAAAATAAAGGAGCTGGAGCAGCGTCACTGCTTCCTCATGTATTATAGAAAATAAAGGAGCTGGCGCAGCGTCTCTACTTCCAGCTGTATTATAGAAAATAAAGGAGCAGGAGCTGCATCACTGCTTCCGCCTATATTATAGAAAATAAAGGAGCTGGAGCAGCGTCACTGCTTCCTCATTTTTTCTTGAAAATAAAGGAGCTGGAGCAGCGTCACTGCTTCCTCCTGTATTATGGAAAATAACGGAGCTGGAGCAGCGTCTCTGCTAACTCCTGTATTATAGAAAATAAAGGAGCTGCAGCAGGGTCACTGCTTCCTCCTGTATTATAGAAAATAAAGGAGCTGGAGCAGCATCACCGCTTCCTCCTGTATTATCGAAAATAAAGGAGCTGGAGCAGCATCACCGCTTCCTCCTGTATTATAGAAAATAAAGGAGCTGGAGCAGCGTCACTGCTTCCTCCTGTATTATAGAAAATAAAGGAGCTGGAGCAGCGTCACTGCTTCCTCATGTATTATTGAAAATAACGGAGCCGTAGCAGCGTCACTCCTTTCTGCTGTCTTTGAGAAAATAAAGGAGCTGGAGCAGTGTCTATGCTTCATTATGTATTATAGAAAATAAAGGAGCTGGAGCAGACTTACTGCTTCCTCCTGTATTATAGAAAATAAAGGAGCTGGAGCATCGTCACTGCTACCTCCTGTATTATTGAAAATAAAGGAGCTGGAGCAGCGACTCTACTTACTCCTGTGTCATAGAAAATAAAGGAGCTGGAGCAGCGTCTCTACTTCCTCCTGTATTATCGAAAATAAAGGAGCTGGAGCAGCGTCTCTGCTTCCTCCTGTATTCTAGAAAATAAAGGAGCTGGAGCAGCGTCACCGCTTCCTACTGTATTATCGAAAAAAAAAGGAGCTACAGCAGCGTCTCTGCTTCCTCCTGTATTATAGAAAATAAAGGATCTGGAGCAGCGTCACTGCTTCCTCATGTATTATTGAAAATAACGGAGCCGTAGCAGCGTCACTCCTTTCTGCTGTATTTGAGAAAATAAAGGAAATGGAGCAGCGTCTCTGCTTCCTCCTGTATTATTGAAAATAAAGGAGCTGGAGCAGCGTCACCGCTTCCTACTGTATTATCGAAAAAAAAAGGAGCTACAGCAGCGTCACTGCTTCCTCCTTGTATTATAGAATATAAAGCAGCTGCAGCAGCGTCGGTGCTTCCTCCTGTATTATAAAAAATAAAGGAGCTGGAGCAGCGTCATTGCTTCCTCCTGTAGTATAGAAAATTAAGGAGCTGGAGCAGAGTCACCGCTTCCTCCTGTATTATAGAAAATAACGGAGCTGGCGCAGCGTCTCTACTTTCTCCTGTATTATAGAAAATAAAGGAGCAGGAGCTGCGTCACTGCTTCCTCCTCTATTATAGAAAATAAAGGAGCTGGAGCAGCGTCACTGCTTCCTAATGTATTATAGAAAATAAAGGAGCTGGAGCAGCATCACAGCTTCCTCCTGTATTATAGAAAATAAAGGAGCTGGAGCAGCATCACTGTTTCCTCCTGTATTATAGAAAATAAAGGAGCTGGAGCAGCGTCACTGCTTCCTCCTGTATTATAGAAAATAAAGGAGCTGGAGCAGCGTCACGGTTTCCTCCTGTATTCTAGAAACTAAAGGAGCAGGAGCAGCGTCTCCGCTTCCTCCTGTGTTATAGAAAATAAAGGATCTGGAACAGCATCACTGCTTCCTCATGTATTATAGAAAATTAAGGAGCTGGAGCAGCGTCACTGCTTCCTCCTGTATTATAGAAAATAAAGGAGCTGGAGCAGCGTCACTGCTTCCTCCAGCTCCTTTATTTTCTATAATACAGGAGGAAGCAGTGACGCTGCTCCAGCTCCTTTATCTTCTATAATACAGGAGGAAGCAGAGGCGCTGCTCCATCTCCTTTATTTTCTATAATACAGGAGGAAGCAGTGACGCTGCTCCATTTCCTTTATTTTCTATAATACAGGAGGAAGCAGTTACGCTGCTCCAGCTCCTTTATTTTCTATAATACAGGAGGAAGCAGTGACGCTGCTCCATCTCCTTTATTTTCTATAATACAGGAGGAAGCAGTGACGCTGCTCCATTTCCTTTATTTTCTATAATACAGGAGGAAGCAGTGACGCTGCTCCATTTCCTTTATTTTCTATAATACAGGAGGAAGCAGTTACGCTGCTCCAGCTCCTTTATTTTCTATAATACAGGAGGAAGCAGAGACGCTAGATTAATTTCAATTGTCTGGTCTGCAGGGACGCGCTGGAATAGAGGGTCTGTTTCAGTGCTCGGCACCTCCGAAATCCTGATGAAGACCTTTACCAGAAACGTCGATTTTCCTGCTCCTCGGATGCTGCCTGACCTGCTGTGCTTTTCCAGCACCACTCTGATCTAAGCTCTGAAATGCACTCTTTCAGAGTTCCATCAACCTCATCTCATGCACTTCTCAAGCAGGCGACTTCGACTGCCTTCCGAAGGTACACAAAGACAACACACCCGGATGTCCCTTCATATTAGGCAATGGGACCCGATGTGGGAACCTCACTGCCGATGTCAAATGCGTCTTGAAAGACATGAGGCAGGGTACCCCCAGCCTCTGCCACGACAGAGCATTGGGACACAGGCAGATTTCAACCTCACACCTTCAAGGCTGAATCTGAGCTGAGGTGGCACCTATTGTTAAAGATTTACCTGAGAATCTAGCTATTTTTACATATGGTTTACATATGAAAGAACAAAATCTAACATGGTATTTCCAAAAGTATACACACTGAAAAGACAATACACTTTTACTTTTAAATATTTCATTTCAGTGGCATCACCCTGTAATCCTTTACTATAAATTCTGTGTCGTATGATGTTATGCTCCATGAAGGAACAGCGCTACAAAAGCTAGTACTATGAAATAAACCTGTTGGACGATAACCTGATGTTGTGTGATTATTTAATTTTGTCCACCCCAGTCCAAAACCGGCACCTCCAAATCTTTACTACATATTGTTTACACTAACTCACACGCTGTTCAGGTCAGTTTAACTCAATGCCCCTGTTCCTCTTTTTGTGAGGTTGCCTGTGTATATTAACAGAGTTAATGGGCCCCGAGAGGATGAATACATTCTCTTTATCCTGTCAGTTTAAACAGTTGAACATATCAGTTTGAAGCCAATGGAAGAGGAGATTGTCTTTTATGTACAATTTCAGTGCAGAACGTTCAGCCATAAACGTTTTTTGCAAAAGTGGGGATTGAATGCAATTCTCACTGAGCAACATTAATACAGAAAACACAATTCCGAGTTCCTGTTATCAATTGGTGAAGGAACTGGGATGAGAAAACCACTTGTGGTGTGGTGCCGTGGCTCAGTTTGTGAACTTGCCGACATCATAAACAGCCCACCAAGATTTCACATCGTAGTGGTGCCTGTGCATTTTACCAAATGCATGGTTGTTTCCAAATCTCCCAAGTCAGTGTTGCTCATCAGTCAACCATGACTCCTGTTTGAGTGTCAGCCTGTTTTGGTGATCCTGATCTGCTCCCTGGTTTAGTTCCTCCAGGGATATTGTTTCTTCCGAACTATTAATTCAATCTGGAGTTTCCTTCCTGTGTTTGACAAGAACTTCTGCTTCTCCTCCTCCTTTATTACGCCCCGTTCATTTCCAGTTTGTTGGGAATAACGAGGTGAGCCAGGAGACATGACAGACTCGCCGGTGAATGTTGTAGTCATGGCGCAGACACCAAGAGCTGTTCACCCTAATTCTCTGCTGTCAACATTCATTCATTCCACACCAACAGGAAATACTTCATTACACTCCTATCGTTGTGGTTTGCACTGTGATTGCGGTTTCTTTTCTTGTGGATTATGAAGTCTATTTAGAACTGGAAAGGATCATAATATTTGGAGGAAGGAATGACTCCTCACCTCAGGCATAAGTGCCAGACACATTATTCGGAGAATATGAGCCAATCCCACACATGCTACCGAGGGGGCAGAAAGCCTGTTAGCTGGTCCACTCTCAATTTGTCTCCGAATGTCAGACTTTTCAAAGAGCAGAAATGGGAAATGAGGAATATGGCAGACCGAGAGTCCGAGAATGTGAAAGAGGGTCAGGTGCATTCACAGAGAAAGAAAGCAATATGGAGACGCATATTGAGGGAGATACTGAAAGGACCAATTCTCCAATCGACATGGCTGCTGACTGACAGAAACAAATAGGAATAAAAAGGTAACTATTAAGCACAGCCTTTCACCAGGGAGTCGATATGAAATGGAAACATGGACATCGGGGGAAACAGTATTCACAAGGTGAACAATCAGTAAAAATAATTATCATCACTGTTTCACATCGAATGTCCCACTTCGTGAAGCAATGTCTTTCAATGGCCCAGGAAACATATTTGCCCTCAGGTACCTGCTTTAGGGTCGCCTGCGCCTCTGCTGGAAGTTGCCAACATTTTATTTACAGTCACTCCGCGATTTTTTGATTCACTCCAGTGAAACATCTTTTCATACCTTGCGTCATGGCCTCTTCCAGTCAAGATCCTGAACCAATCCAGCGAGAAACCTCTGTTGGTTTGAATCCCGGGATGGAGAATCAGACGAGATGAACAGCGCCTTTTACTGGTGGGACCCCGTCACTGCAACCTCACGCCTCAAAACGAGTCTCTCCCAGCGCCAACCTGTTCTGTACATTCCTGCATTACACCTACTGACCAACATCAGATTACCACAGCCCACTTTCTTTACTTTGAAACCCAAGGCGATAATATGAAGCGTTTGCAAAATTGAAGAGAGAAACTTTGTTGCCGAAGGTGGTTATGAAGGGATGGACAGGCACAAGGGTGTGTACAATTCAGGTCGCTTTGGATACTGTCAGCATTACAGGGGGCCCGTGCTGAGGAGTCAAAGTTTGCATCGTCCAGACATGGATACAGTTCCCATTCACGGAATGAAGGTTTAATTCTCTTCATGTGAATTGTCTGAATGAAAACGCATTCCCCGTTCCACACAGAAGACATACCGGGATCCCTCCAGAATCAGTCCAGTGATTGCTTGAACCATGTAGAAGGACAATGACAGCGGACAGATACGATAGTGACCCCTTCAAATCTACCTCCAATCATCTCACCTTCGTGAGTTGGAAATATGTTGGTGTTCCTTCAGTGTCTCTGGGTGTAAATCCAGGAAATCCCGCGCTTGCAGCATAATGGCTGTACCTCAAGTGTGAAGGAGTTCAATGGTTCACAAAAGCAACGCATCTCCTCCATCTCTGGGATATTTAGGGATGGACAGCGAGTCCTATTCCATTGAGTGATATCTTTATCCCAGGAATGTGTTTCTAACAGTGGAAGGTTCCAATCGGACACCTGCAGGAGATCGGTAGGAAGTTGAGAAGTGGAGCAGGGAAGTGAAAGTGACGTGAATGACAATGATGACTGGGAGGCATGAGGCAGGAAGTGAGTCTGGATCTGGTGGTGCAAGGCTGTGTCGCTGCTAATGGGTCAGCCTTTACTGCAAACTGTTTACATTGGCTCACACACCATTCCTGGTCAATTCATGGCAATGACACTGTTCCTCTTCATGTGAGATTACCTCTGTGTATATTAAAGCCGTCAATAATCCCCAAGCGGATGAAAAATGTCCCCTTTGACCTGTCAATTTAAACAGATACAAATATCTTTTTGAAGCCAATGTAAGAGAAGATTTCCCTTTTATTTGGCTTTCCATTGAAGAATGTTCAGTCGTCTAATGTCTGGTTTTGAAAAAGCGGGGTTTGATTGTAAATCACACTGAGTAATATTGATACAGAAATGTATTTCCGATTTACTGTGGTCATGTGGTTAAGGAACTGCACATATGGACGTCGCTTAGTTATTTAAAACCCCTCCTTGGTAAGCAGCTGACCATAGGGTCCAATCACAGCTGCGCCCGCTTGTTGTATTGAGGGCCCAGAGGTTCACTTTTTATGAAGTGTCGTGTTACTGATGAAGGGACTCAGCATCCTGTTTGAGTTCGAACCTGTTATGGTTTAGCAAACCCACTCCTTCTTCCTGGGTTAGTTCCAGCAGTGCATGTTGTCCTTCCTAACCAATACACCAACCTGGAGTTTCTTGCCGCTGTTCCAAAAGCACTCCTTCTCTTCCACATTTATTCACCCACCTTCAACCAGCCAGCACGGAGTCAGTGCCCTAAATTGAGGAGAGTGTAAATCTCCTGGTTATATACATATTTAACCTGCCAGCACAGAGTCAGTGCCCGAAACTGAGGAGATTGAAAGTCTACTGGTTATATATATTTAACAGGCCAGCGCAGAGTCAGTGCCCTGATCTGAGGAGAGTGCAATCTCCTGGTTATACATATTTTACCAGGCAGCACAGAGTCGGTGCGCGATACCGAGGAGAGTGTAAATCTCCAGGTGATATCTATATTTAACCCGCCAGCACAGAGTCATTGCCCTAAAGTGAGGAGAGTGTAAATCTTCTGTTTATATGTATTTAACCAGCGAGCGCAGAGTCAGTGCCCTAATCTGAGGAGAGTGTAAATATCCTGGTTAAATATATTTTACAAGCCAGCACACAGTCAGGGCCCTATTCTGAGGAGAGGGTAAATCTCCTCGTTATATATATTTAGCCAGCCAGCACAGAGTCAGTGCCCTGAACCGAGGAGAGTGTAAATCTCCTGGTTATATATATTTAACAGCCAGCACAGATTCAGTGCCCTAAACTGATGAGAGTGTATATCTCCTGGTTATATATATTTAAACAGCCAGCGCCGAGTCAGTGTCCTAAACTTAGCAGAGTGTAAATCTCCTGGTTATACATATTCAACCAGCCAGCATGGAGTCAGTGCCCTAAACTGAGGAGAGTGTTAATCTCCTGGTTATATACATTAAACCAGTCAGCACAGATTCAGTGTCCTAAACTGAGGAGAGTGAAAATCTCCTGGTTATGTATATTCAACCACCCAGCACGGAGTCAGTGCCCTAAACTGAGGAGATTGTAAATCTCCTGTTAATATATATTTAACCAGACAGCACAGACTCAGTGCCTGAAACTGAGGAGAGTGTAAATCACCTGGTTAAATGTATTTAACCGGCCAGTGCACAGTCAGTGCCCTAAACTGAGGAGAGTGTAAATCTCCTGGTAATATATATTAAACCAGCCAGCGCAGAGTCAGTGCCCCGAACTGAGGAGATTGTAAGTTTCCTGGTTATATATATTTAACAGGCCAGCGCAGAGTCAGTGCCCTAAACAGAGGAGAGTGTAAATCTCCTGGTTATATATATTTAACCAGCCAGCACAGATTCATTGCCCTAAACTGAGGACAGTGTAAATCTACTGGTTATATATATTTAAACTGATAGCAGAGAGTAAGTGCCCTCATCAGATGAGAGGGGAAATCTCCTGGTTATATATATATTTCACCAGCCAGCACAGAGTCAGTGCCCCAAACTGAGGAGAGGATAAATCTCCTGATTATAAATATTTAACCAGCCAGCGCAGGTTCAATGCCCGAAACTGAGGAGAGAGTAAATCCCCTGGTTATATATATTTAACCAGCCAGCACAGAGTCAGTGCCCTAAACAGAGGAGATGGGAAATCTCCTGGTTATATATATTTCACCAGCCAGCACAGAGTCAGTGCCCTAAACTGAGGAGAGTGTAAATCTCCAGGTTATATATATATTTAACCCGCCAGCACAAAGTCATTGCCCAAAAGTGAGGAGAGTGTAAATCTCCTGTTAATATATATTTAACCAGACAGCACAGACTCAGTGCCCGAAACTGAGGAAAGTGTAAATCTCCTGGTTACATATATTTAACCAGTCAGCACAGAGTCAGTGCCCTGATCTTAGGAGAGGGTAAATCTGGTTATATATATTTAACCAGCCAGCACAGAGTCAGAGCCCGAAACTGAGGAGAGAGTAAATCCCATGGTTATTAATATTTAACCAGCCAGTTCAGAGTCAGTACCCTAAATTGAGGAGAGGGTAAATCTCCTGACGATATATCTTCAACCAGCCAGCAAAGAGTCCGTGCCCTAAACTTAGGAGAGGGTAAATCTCCTGGTTATATATATTTAACCAGCCAGCACAGAGTCATTGCCCTAAATTGAGGACAGTGTAAATCTCCTGATTTATATATATTTAAACTGCCAGCACAAAGTAAGTGCCCTCATCAGATGAGAGGGGAAATCTCCTGGTTTTATATATATATTTCACCAGCCAGCACATAGTCAGAGCCCTAAAATGACAAGAGAATTGTTTTCCTGGTTATATATATTTCACCAGCCAGCACAGAGTCAGTGCCCTAAACAGAGGAGAGGGGAAACCTCCTGGTTATATATAGTTCACCAGCCAGCACAGAGTCAGTGCCCTAAACTGAGGAGAGTGTAAATCTCCTGTTAATATATATTTAACCAGACAGCACAGACTCAGTGCCCGAAACTGAGGAAAGTGTAAATCCCCTGGTTACATATATTTAACCAGCCAGCACATAGTCAGTGCCCTGATCTGAGGAGAGGGTAAATCTGGTTATATATATTTAACCAGCCAGCACAGAGTCAGAGCCCGAAACTGAGGAGAGAGTAAATCCCATGGTTATTAATATTTAACCAGCCAGTTCAGAGTCAGTACCCTAAATTGAGGAGAGGGTAAATCTCCTGACGATATATCTTCAACCAGCCAGCACAGAGTCCGTGCCCTAAACTTAGGAGAGGGTAAATCTCCTGGTTATATATATTTAACCAGCCAGCACAGAGTCATTGCCCTAAACTGAGGACAGTGTAAATCTCCTGGTTTTATATATATTTAAACTGCCAGCACAAAGTAAGTGCCCTCATCAGATGAGAGGGGAAATCTCCTGGTTATATATATATTTCACCAGCCAGCACATAGTCAGAGCCCTAAAATGACAAGAGGATTGATTTCCTGGTTATATATATTTAACCAGCCAGCGCAGATTCAGTACCCTAAACTGAGGAGAGTGTAAATCTCCTGTTTATATATATTTAAACAGCCAGCACAGAGTCAGTGCCCCAAACTGAGGAGAGTGTAAATCTCCTGGTAATATATATTTAACCAGCCAGCATAGAGTGATTGCCTGAAACTGAGGAGAGTGTAAATCACCTGGTTAAATGTATTTAACCGGCCAGTGCACAGTCAGTGCCCTAAACTGAGGAGAGTGTAAATCTCCTGGTTATATATATTAAACCAGCCAGCACAGAGTCAGTGCCCTGAACTGAGGAGATTGTAAGTCTCCTGGTTCTATATATTTAACAGGCCAGCGCAGAGTCAGTGCCCTAAACAGAGGAGAGTGTAAATCTCCTGATTATATATATTTAACCAGCCAGCACAGATTCAGCGCTCGAAACTGAGTAGAGAGTAAATCCCCTGGTTATATATATTTAACCAGCCAGCATAGAGTCATTGCCCTAAACTGAGGACAGTGTAAATCTACTGGTTATATATATTTAAACTGATAGCAGAGAGTAAGTGCCCTCATCAGATGAGAGGGGAAATCGCCTGGTTATATATATATTTCACCAGCCAGCACAGAGTCAGTGCCCCAAACTGAGGAGAGGATAAATCTCCTGGTTATATATATTTAACCAGCCAGCGCAGAATCAGTGTCCGAAACTGAGGAGAAAGTAAATTCCCTGGTTATATATATTTAACCACCCAGCACAGAGTCATTGCCCTAAAGTGCGGAGAGTATAAATCTCCTGTGTATATATATTTAAACAGCCAGCACAGAGTCAGTGCCCTAAACTGAGGAGAGTGTAAATCTCCTGGTTACATATATTTAACGGGCCAGTGCACAGTCAGTGCCCTAAACTGAGGGGAGTGTAAATCGCCTGGTTATATGGATTCAACCATCCAGCACAGAGGCTTTGCCCGAAACTGAGGAGAGTGTAAATCTCCTGGTTATATATATTTAACCAGCCAGGAGAGAGTCAGTGCCCTAAGCAGAGGAGAGTGTAAATCTCCTGGTTATACATACTTAACCAGCCAACACAGAGTCATTACCCAAAACTGAGGAGAGTGGGAATCTCCTGGTTATATAAATTTAAACAGCCAGCACAGATCATGTGCCCTGAAGTGAGGAGAGGGTAAATCTCCTGGTTATATATATTCAACCAGCCAGCACAGAGTCAGTGCACTAAACTGAGGAGAGTGCAAATCTCCTGGTCATATATATTTAACCAGCCAGCGCAGAGTCATTGCACTAAACTGAGGAGAGGGTAAATCTCCTGGTTATATAAATTTAAATAGCCAGCTCAGATCATGTGCCCTAAACTGAGGAGAGGGCAAATCTTCTGGTTACATATATTTAACCAGCCAGCACGGAGTCAGTGCTCTATAGTGAGTAGAGTGTAAACCTCTTGGATATATATAGATATTTAACCAAAGCACAGATTCAGTGCCCGAAATTGAGGAGACTGTAAATCTACTGTTGATATATATATATATATTTAACAGGCCAGAACAGAGTCAGTACCCTAAACAGAGGAGAGTGTAAATCGCCGGTTGATATATATTTAAACAGCCAGCACAAATTCAGGGCTCGAAACTGAGGAGAGAGTAAATCCCCTGGTTATATATATTTGACCAGCCAGGACAGAGTCAGTGCCCTAAACTGAGGAGAGCGCAAATCTCCTGGTTATATATATTTAACCAGCCAGCACAGATTCAGTGCCCTAAACTGGGAAGAGTGTAAATCTCCTTTTTATATATATTTGAACAGCCAGCACAGAGTCAGTGCCTTAAACTGAGGAGAGGGTAAATCTCCGGGTTATATGGATTTAACCAGCCAGCAAGGAGTCAGTGCCCTAAACTAAGGAGAGTGTAAATCTCCTGGCTAGATAGATTCAACAAGCCAGCACAGACTCAGTGCCGTAAAATGAGAGAGTGTAAATCTCCTGGTTATATATATTCAATGAGCCAGCACAGACTCGCTGCCCTAAACTGAGCAGAGGGGAAATCTCCTGGTTATGCATATTCAACCAGCCAGCACGGAGTCAGTGCCCTAAACTGGGAAGAGTGTAAATCTCCTGGTTATATATATTTGAACAGCCAGCACAGAGTCAGTGCCTTAAACTGAGGAGAGTGTAAATCTCCTGGTTATATATATTTAACCAGCCAGCACACAGTCAGTGCCCTAAACTGAGGAGTGTCTATATCTCCTGGCTATATATATTCTACCAGACATCACACACTCAGTGCACTAAACTGAGGAGAGTGTAAATCTCCTGGTTATAAATATTTAACCAGCCAGCACAGAGTTAGTGCCCTACACTGAGGAGAGTGTAAATCTCCTGGTTATATATCTTATCCGGCCAGTACAGATTCAGTGTCCAAAGCTGAGGAGAGTGTAAATCACCTGGTTTTATATATATTTAACCAGCCAGCATAGACTCAGTGCCGTAAACTGAGGAGAGGGAAAATCTCCGGGCAATATATATTCAACCAGCCAGCACAGAGTCAGTGCCCTAAACTGAGGAGAGGTAAATCCCCTGGTTATATATATTTAACCAGCCAGAACAGAGTCAGTGCCATAAACTGAGGACAGGGTAAATCTCCAGGTTATATATGTTTAAACATCCAGCACAGAGTCATTGCCCTAAACTGAGGAGAGTGTAAATCTCCTGGTTATATATATTTAACCAGCCAGCAGAGACTCAGTGTCCTAAACTGAGGAGAGGGAAAATCTCCTGGCTATATATGTTCAACCAGTCAGCACAGACCCAGTGCCCTAAACTGAGGAGAGTGTAAATTTCCTGGTTATATATATTTAGCCAGCCAGCGCAGAGTCAGTGTCCAAAACTGAGGAGAGTGTAAATCTCCTGGCTCTATATATATTCAACCAGCCAGCACAGACTGAGTGCCCTAAACTGAGGAGAGTGTAAATCCCCTGGTTATATATATTTAACCAGCCAGCACACAGTCATTGCCGTAACCGAGGACAGTGTAAATCTCCTGGTTATATATATTTAAACAGCCAGCACAGAGTCAGTGTCCAAAACTGAGGAGAGGGTAAATCCCATGGTTATAAATTATTAAACAGCCAGCGCAGAGTCAGTCCCCTAAATTGAGGAGAGTGTAAATCTCCTGGTTATATATCCTATCCGGCTAGTCCAGATTCAGTGTCCAAAACTGAGGAGAGTGTAAATCACCTGGTTTTATATATATTTAACCAGCCAACACAGACTCAGTGCCCTAAACTGAGGAGAGGGAAAATCTACGCGCAATATATATTCAACCAGCCAGCACAGAGTCAGTTCCCTAAACTGAGGAGAGGTAAATCCCCTGGTTATATATATTTAACCAGCCAGCACAGAGACAGTGCCATGAACTGAGGACAGGTTAAATCTACTGGTAAAATATATTCAACCAGCCAGCACAGCGTCAGTGCCCTAAACTGAGGAGAGGTAAATCCCCTGGTTATATATATTTAACCAGCCAGCACAGCGTCAGTGACCTAAACTGAGGAGAGGTAAATCCCCTGGTGAAATATATTTAACCATCCAGCACAGAGTCAGTGTCATAAACTGAGGAGAGGTTAAATCACCTGGTTATATATATTTAACCAGCCAGCACAGAGTCATTGCACTAAACTGAGGAGAGTGTAAATCTCCTGGTTATATATATTGAACCAGCCAGCACAGAGTCAGTGTCCGAAACTGAGGAGAATGTAAATCTCCTGGTTATATATATTCAACCAGCCAGCACAGACTCAGTGTCCTAAAGTGCGGAGTGTGTAAATCTCCTGGTTATATATATTTAACCAGCCAGCATAGAATCAGTGCCCAAAACTGAGGAGAGGGTAAATCTCCGGGCAATATATATTCAACCAGCCAGCACAGAGTCAGTGCCCTCAACTGAGGAGAGTGTTAATCACCTGGTTATATATATTTAACCAGCCAACACAGAGTCATTGCCCTCAACTGAGCAGAGTGTAAATCTCCTGGCTATATATATATTCAACCAGCCAGCACAGCCTCAGTGCCCTAAACTGAGGAGAGGTAAATCTCCTGGATTTATATATTCAACCAGCCAACACAGACTCAGTGCACTAAACTGAGGATAGGGTAAATCTCCTGGTTATATATATTCAGGCAGAAAGCACAGAGTCAGTGACCTAAACTGAGGACAGTGCAAATCTCCTGGTTATATATATTTAACCGTTCAGCACGGAGTCAGTGCCCGAAACTGAGGAGCGGGTACATCTTCTGATTATATTTAATTAACCAGCTAGCGCAGACTCAGTGCCCAAAACTGAGAAGAGGCTAAATCTACTGGTAATATATATTTAAACAGCCAGCGCAGAGTCAGTGTCCAAAACTGAGGATAGTGGAAATCACCTGGTTACAAATATTTAACAAGCCAGTGCAGAGTCAGTGCCCTAAACTGTGGAGAGTGTAAATCTCCTGGTTATATATCTTTATCCGGACAGTACAGTTTCAGTGCCCGCAACTGAGGAGTGTGTAAATCTCCTGATTATATATATTTAACCAGCCAGCATAGACTCAGTGCACTAAACTGAGGAGAGTGTAAATCTCCTGGTTATATATATTTAACCAGCCAGCACAGACTCAGTGCCCGAAACTGAGGAGAGTGTAAATCACCTGGTTATATATATTTAACCAGCCAGCACAGAGTCATTACTCCAAAAAGAGGATAGGGAAAATCATCTGGTTATATATATTTAACTAGCCAGCACAGATTCAGTGCCCTAAACTGAGGAGAGCGTAAATCTCCTGGTAATATATATATCTAAACAGGCAGCACAGAGACTTTGCCCCAAACTGAGGAGAGTTTATATCTCCTGGTTAGAAATATATAACCAGCCAGCACAAACTCAGTAACCTAAACTGAGGAGAGTGTAAATCTCCTGGTTGTATATATTGAACCAGCCAGCACTGAGTCATTGCCCTAAACTGAGGAGAGTGTAAATCCCCTGGTTATATATATTTAACCAGCCAGCACAGACTCAGTGCCCAAAACTGAGGAGAGTGTAAATCACCTGGTTATATGTATTTAACCTGCCAACACAGTCTCTTTGCCTTAAACTGAGGAGAGTGTAAATCTGCTGCATATATACATTTACCCAGCCAACACAGAGTCAGTGCCCTAAACTGAGGAGAGTATAAATCTCCTAGTTATATATATTCAACCAGCCAGCACAGAGTCTATGCCCTCAACTGAGTAGAGGGGAAAACCCCTGGTGATCTATATTTAAATATCCAGCACAGAGTCAGTGCCCAAAACGGAGAAGAGTGTAAATCTCCTGGTTATATATATTGAACCAGCCAGCACAGATTCAGTGCCATAAACTGAGGAGAGTGTAAACCTACTGGTTATATATATTTCACCAGAAAATGCAGAGTCAGTGCCCTAAACTGAGGAGAGTGTAAACCTCCTGGTTCTCTATATTTAACCAGCCAGCACATAGTCAGTGCCCTAAACTGAGGAGAGGATAAATCTCCAGGTTATAGATTTTTAACCTGCCAGCACAGCGTCAGTGCCCTAAACTGAGGAGAGTGTAAACCTCCTGGTTCTCTATATTTAACCAGCCAGCACAGCGTCAGTGCCCTAAGCTGAGGAGAGCGTAAATCTCCTGGTTATATATATTAAAACAGTCAGCACAGAGGAAGTACCCTAAACTGAGGAGAGGGGAAATCTTCTTGTTACATATATATAACCAGCCAGCACAGCGCCAGTGACCAAAACTGAGGAGAGTGAAAATCTCCTGGTTATATATATTTAACCGGCCAGCACAGAGTCATTGCCCTGAACTGAGGAGAGGGGAGATCTCCTGGTTATAGATATTCAACCAGCCTGCACTGAGACCGTGCCCTAAACTGAGGAGAGTGTAAATCTCCTGGTTATATATTTTCAATCAACCAGCACGGAGTCACTTCCCCAAACTGAGAAGAGTGTAAATCACCGTCTTATATATATTTAAGCAGCAAGCACAAAGTCAATGGCCTAAACTGAGGAGAGTGCAAATCTCCTGGTTATATATATTTATGCAACCAGCAGAGTGTCATTGCTCTAAACTGAGGAGAGGGCAAATTTCCTGGTTATATATATTCATCCAGTCAGCCCCGGGTAAGTGCCCTAAACTGAGGAGAGCATAAATCTCCTGGTTATATACATTTACCAAGCCAGCACAGAGTCAGTGCCCCAAAACTGAGGAGAGGGAAAATCTGATGGTTATATATATATCTAGCCAACCAGCACGGAGTCAGTGCCCTAAACTGAGGAGAGTGTAAATCTCCTGGTTATATATATTTAACCAGCCAGCACAGAGTCAGTGCCCTAATCTGAGGAGAGTGTAAACCTCCTGGTTATATATATTTAACCAGCCAACACAGTCTCTTTGCCTTAAACTGAGGAGAGTGTAAATCTGCTGCATATATACATTTACCCAGCCAACACAGAGTCAGTGCCCTAAACTGAGGAGAGTATAAATCTCCTAGTTATATATATTCAACCAGCCAGCACAGAGTCTATGCCCTCAACTGAGTAGAGGGGAAAACCCCTGGTGATCTATATTTAAATATCCAGCACAGAGTCAGTGCCCAAAACGGAGAAGAGTGTAAATCTCCTGGTTATATATATTGAACCAGCCAGCACAGATTCAGTGCCATAAACTGAGGAGAGTGTAAACCTACTGGTTATATATATTTCACCAGAAAATGCAGAGTCAGTGCCCTAAACTGAGGAGAGTGTAAACCTCCTGGTTCTCTATATTTAACCAGCCAGCACAGAGTCAGTGCCCTAAACTGAGGAGAGGATAAATCTCCAGGTTATAGATTTTTAACCTGCCAGCACAGACTCAGTGCCCTAAACTGAGGAGAGTGTAAACCTCCTGGTTCTCTATATTTAACCAGCCAGCACAGCGTCAGTGCCCTAAGCCGAGGAGAGCGTAAATCTCCTGGTTATATATATTGAAACAGTCAGCACAGAGGAAGTACCCTAAACTGAGGAGAGGGGAAATCTTCTTGTTACATATATATAACCAGCCAGCACAGCGCCAGTGATCAAAACTGAGGAGAGTGAAAATCTCCTGGTTATATATATTTAACCGGCCAGCACAGAGTCATTGCCCTGAACTGAGGAGAGGGGAGATCTCCTGGTTATAGATATTCAACCAGCCTGCACTGAGACCGTGCCCTAAACTGAGGAGAGTGTAAATCTCCTGGTTAGATATTTTCAATCAACCAGCACGGAGTCACTTCCCCAAACAGAGGAGAGTGTAAATCACCGTCTTATATATATTTAAGCAGCCAGCACAAAGTCAATGGCCTAAACTGAGGAGAGTGTAAATCTCCTGGTTATATATATTTATGCAGCCAGCAGAGTGTCATTGCTCTAAACTGAGGAGAGGGCAAATTTCCTGGTTATATATATTTAACCAGCCAGCACGGAGTCAGTGCCCGAAACTGAGGAATGTGTAAATCTCCTGGGTATATATTTTTAGCCAGTCAGCACAGAGTAAGTGCCCTAAACTGAGGAGAGTGTAAATCTCCTGGTTAAATATATTTAACCAGCCAGCACAGAGTCAGTGCCCTTAACTGAGGAGAGGGTAAATCTCCTGGTTATGTACCTATTTAACCAGCCAGCACAGACTCAGTACCCTAAACTGACAAGAGGGTATATCTCCTGGTTTTATATATATATATATATATTTACCCAGCCAACACAGAGTCATTGCCAAAAACTGAGGAGAGTGTAAATCTCCTGGTTATATACATTTAAACAGCCAGCACAGAGTCAGTGCCCTCAACTGAGGAGAGGGTAAATCTCCTGGTTATATATATTAAACATCCAGCACAAAGTCAGTGCCCTAATCTGAGGAGAGGGTAAATCTCCTGGTTATACATATATTTAACCAGCCAGCACAGAGTCAGGACCCTAAACTGAGGACAGCGTAAATCTCCTGGTTATATATATTTAACCAGCCAGCACAGACTCAGTGCTCTAAACTGAGGAGAGTGTAAATCTCCTGGTTGTATATATTTAACCAGCCAGCACAGAGTAATTGCCCTACACTGTGGAGAGTGTAAATCTCCTGGTTATATATATATTTAAACTGCCAGCACAGAGTCATTTCCATAAACTGAGGAGAGTGTAAATCTCCCGGTTATCAATTTAGAACATAGAACATAGAACAATACAGCACAGAACAGGCCCTTCGGCCCACGATGTTGTGCCGAACTTCTATCCTAGATTAAGCACCCATCCATGTACCTATCCAAATGCCGCTTAAAGGTCGCCAATGAATCTGACTCTACCACTCCCACGGGCAGCGCATTCCATGCCCCCACCACTCTCTGGGTGAAGAACCCACCCCTGACATCTCCCCTATACCATCCACCCTTCACCTTAAATTTATGTCCCCTTGTAACACTCTGTTGTACCCGGGGAAAAAGTTTCTGACTGTCTACTCTATCTATTCCTCTGATCATCTTATAAACCTCTATCAAGTCACCCCTCATCCTTCGCCGTTCCAACGAGAAAAGGCCGAGAACTCTCAACCTATCCTCGTACGACCTACTCTCCATTCCAGGCAACATCCTGGTAAATCTTCTCTGCACCCTCTCCAAAGCTTCCACATCTTTCCTAAAGTGAGGCGACCAGAACTGCACACAGTACTCCAAATGTGGCCTAACCAAAGTCCTGTACAGCTGCAACATCACCTCACGACTCTTGAATTCAATCCCTCTGCTAATGAACGATAATACTCCATAGGCCTTCTTACAAACTCTATCCACCTGAGTGGCAACCTTCAAAGATCTATGTACATAGACCCCAAGATCCCTCTGTTCCTCCACCTGACCAAGAACCCTACCATTAACCCTGTATTCCGCATTCTTATTTGTTCTTCCAAAATGGACAACTTCACACTTGGCAGGGTTGAACTCCATCTGCCACTCCTCAGCCCAGCTCTGCATCTTATCTAAGTCCCTCTGCAGCCGACAACAGCCCTCCTCACTGTCCACAACTCCACCTATCTTTGTATCATCTGCAAATTTACTGACCCACCCTTCGACTCCCTCATCTAAGTCATTAATAAAAATTACAAACAGCAGAGGACCCAGAACTGATCCCTGCGGAACTCCACTTGTAACTGGACTCCATGCTGAAAATTTACCATCTACTACCACTCTCTGCCTTCGACCGGTTAGCCAGTTTTCTATCCAATTGGCCAAATTTCCCTCTATCCCATGCCTCCTGTCTTTCCGCATAAGCCTACCATGGGGAACCTTATCAAATGCCTTACTAAAATCCATGTACACTACATCCACTGCTCTACCCTCATCCACATGCTTGGTCACCTCCTCGAAGAATTCAATAAGACTTGTAAGGCAAGACCTACCCTTCACAAATCCGTGCTGGCTGTCCCTAATCAAGCAGTGCCGTTCCAGATACTCGTAAATCCTATCCCTCAGTACCCTTTCCATTACTTTGCCGAACACAGAAGTAAGACTAACTGGCCTGTAATTCCCGGGGTTATCCCTATTCCCTTTTTTGAACAGGGGCACAACATTTGCTACTCTCCAGTCCCCTGGTACCACCCCCGTTGCCAGTGAAGACGAGAAGATCATTGCCAACGGTACTGCAATTTCCTCTCTTGCTTCCCACATAATCCTAGGATATATCCCGTCAGGCCCGGGGGACTTGTCTATCCTCAAGTTGTTCAAAATGTCCAACACATCTTCCTTCCTAACAGATATCTCTTCTAGCTTATCAGTCCGTTTCACACTCTCCTCTTCAACAATACAGTCCCTCTCGTTCGTAAATACTGAAGAGAAGTACTTGTTCAAGACCTCTCCTATCTCTTCCGACTCAATACACAGTCTCCCACCACTGTCCTTGATCGGACCTACCCTCGTTCTCGTCATTCTCAGGTTTCTCACATACGCATAGAATGCCTTGGGGTTATCCTTGATCCTATCCGCCAGGGATTTTTCATGCCCTCTCTTAGCTCTCCTAATCCCTTTCTTCAGGTCCCTTCTGGCTATCCTGTATCCCTCCACTGCTCTGTCTGAACCTTGTTTCCTCAACCTTATGTAAGCCTCCTTCTTCCTCTTTACTAGACATTCAACCTCCCTCGTCAACCAAGGCTCCCTCACACGACCATTTCTTTCCTGCCTGATCGGTACATACATATCAAGGACACGTCGTATCTGCTCCTTGAAAAAGTCCCACATTTCCACCACATCCTTCCCTGACAGCCTATGCTCCCAACGTATGCTCCTCAAATCCTGTCTTACAGCATCGTAATTTCCCTTCCCCCAATTGTAGAAACTTCCTTGTTGTGCGCACCTATCTCTCTCCATAACCAAGGTGAAAGTCACAGAATTGTGGTCGCCATCACCAAAATGTTCACCCACTAACAAGCCCACCACTTGTCCCGGTTCGTTACCGAGTACCAAATCCAATATGGCCTCCCCTCTGGTTGGACAATCTACATACTGCGTTAGAAAAGCTTCCTGGACACACTGCACAAACACCGCCCCATCCAATCTACTTGATCTAAAGAGCTTCCAATCAATATTTGGGAAGTTGAAGTCGCCCATGACTACGACCCTGTGGCTTCTGCACCTTTCCAAAATCTGTTTCCCAATCTGTTTCTCCACATCTCTGCTGCTATTGGGGGGCCTATAATAAACACCCAACAAGGTGACTGCACCTTTCCTATTTCTGACTTCAGCCCATACTACCTCCAGAGGCAGATCCCCCTCAAACTTCCTTTCTGCAACCGTTATACCATTTCTAATTAGCAATGCCACCCCCCCTCCTTTTTTACCACCCTCCCTAATCTTACTGAAACATCTGTACCCAGGAACCTCCAACAGCCATTCCTGTCCCTCATCTATCCATGTTTCCGTGATGGCTACAACATCGTAGTCCCAGGTACCGATCCATGCCTTAAGTTCACCCACCTTATTTCTGATACTCCTTGCATTGAAGTATACGCACTTGAGCCCATCTCTGTGTCTGTAAGTAGTCCCTGTCAGTGCTACCTTCTCCACAGCCTCCCTACAGTCTTGGACATCCTGACACACAGCTAGCTTACTTGCTGGACTACAAGTCCGGATCCCATCCCCCTGCCAAATTAGTTTAAACCCCCCCGAAGAGTGCTAGCAAACCTACCCCCCAGGATATTGGTGCCCTTCTGGTTCAGGTGCAACCCGTCCTGTTTATACAGGTCCCACCTTCCCCAGAATGCAGTCCAATTGTCCAAATATCTGAAGCCCTCCCTCCTACACCATCCTTGCAGCCACGTGTTCAACTGCACTCTCTCCCTATTCTTTGCCTCTCTGTCACGTGGCACCGGCAACAACCCAGAGATGACGACTCTGTCTGTCCTAGCCTTTAGCTTCCAGCCTAACTCCTTGAGCTCTTGAATGACCTCCCCGCCCCTCTTCCTACCTATGTCGTTGGTGCCAATGTGTACCACGACTTCTGGCTGCACACCCTCCCCCTTAAGGATTCTGAAGACACGGTCCGAGACGTCTCGGACCCTAGCACCCGGGAGGCAACAAACCATCCGAGAGTCTCGCCCATGTCCACAGAACCGCCTGTCCGTCCCTCTAACTAGAGAGTCCCCTATAACTAGCGCTCTCTTCTTCTCCCCCTTTTCCTTCTGAATCTCAGAGCCACAGACCCCTTCACTGCAGCTTACACCTGCAAGGCTGTCCCCCCCAACAGTTTCCAAAGCTGCATACTTATTTTTTAGGGGAACGACTACAGGGGAACCCTGCACTGCCTGTTTCTTCCCCTTCCCACCTCTAACTGTTACCCAGCTACCTCTGTTCTCTGGCGTAACTATGTCCCTGTAGCTTCTATCGATCACCCTCTCAGCCTCTCGAATAATCCTCAGCTCATCCAGTTCCAGTTACAGCCAGAACACGGTCAGTGCCCTCAACTGAGGAGAGGGTAAATCTCCAGTTTATATATATATTTAACCAGCCAGCACAGAGACAATCCCCTCAACTGAGGAGAGTGTAAATCTCCTGGCTATATATATTCAACCAGCCAGCAGAGTCAGCGCACTATACTGAGGAGAGTGTAAATTTCCTGGCTATGTATATTCAATCAGCCAGCAGAGTCATTGCTCTCAACTGAGGAGACTGTAAATCTTCTGGTTACATATATTGAACCAGATAACACAGAGTCATTGCACTAAACTGAGGAGAGTGTAAATCACCTGGTTATATATATATTTAAACAGCCAGCACAGACTCAATGCCCTAAAGTGAGGAGAGGGGACATCTCCTGGTTATATATTTTCAACCAGCCAGCAAAGTCTGTGCCCGATACTGAGGAGAGTGTCAATCTCCTGGTTATATGTATTTAACCAGCCAGTACAGAATCAGTGATCTAAACTGAGGAGAGGATAAATCCCCTGCTTATATATATTGAACCAGCCAGCACAGAGTCATTGCCCTAAACTGTGGAGAGTGTTAATCTCCTGGTTATATGTATTTAAACAGCCAGCACAGAGTCAGTGCCCTAAACTGAGGAGACGAAAGATCTCCTGGTTATATATATTTAACCAGCCAGCACAGATCATGTGTACTAAACTGAGTAGAGGGTAAATCTCCTGGTTATATATATTTAACCAGCCATCACAGATTCAGTGCCATAAACTGAGGACGGGGTAAATCTCCTAGGATAGATATACTCAACGACCCAGCACAGAATCCGTGCCCGATACTGAGGTGAGAGTAAATCTCCTGGTTATATATATTTAACGAGGGAGCGCAGCGTCAGTGACCTAAACTGAGGATAGTATAAGTCTCCTGGCTAGATATGTTCAACCAGCCAGCACAGACTCAGTGCCCAAAACTGAGGAGAGGGTAAATCTCCTGGTTATATATATTTAATCAGCCAGCACAAATTCAGTGCCCGAAACGGAGGAGAGTGTAAACCTCCTGGCTGGATATATTCAACCAGCCAGCACACATTCAGTGCTCTAAACTGAGGAGAGGGTAAATCCCCTTGTTGTATATACTTAACTAGCCAGCACAGAGTCATTGCCCTAAACTGAGGAAAGCGTAAATGTTCTGGTTACATATTTTTAACCAGATAACACAGAGTCAGTGCCCTAAACGGAGGAGAGTGTAAATCTTCTGGTTACTTATATTTAAACAGCCAGCACAGAGTCATTGCCCTAAACTGAGGAGAGTGTAAATCTACTGGTTATATATATTTAACCAGCCAGCACAGATTCAGTGCCCGAAACTGAGGAGAGTGTAAATCTCCTGTTTATATATATTTAAACATCCAGCACAGACTCAGTGCCCTAAACAGAGGTGTGTGTAAATCTCCTGGTAACATATATTTAAACAGCCAGCACAGAGTCAGGGCCTTAACTGAGGACAGTGTAAATCTCCTGGTTATATATATTTAACAAGCCAGCACAGACTCAGTGTCCTATACTGAGGAGAGTGTAAATCTCCTGGTTATATATATTTAACCAGCCAGTACAGAATCAGTGATCAAAACTGAGGAGAGGGTAAATCCCCTGCTTATATATATTGAACCAGCCAGCACAGAGTCATTGCCCGAAACTGTGGAGAGTGTTATTCTCCTGGTTATATGTATTTTAACAGCCAGCACATAGGCAGTGTCCTAAACTGAGGAGAGTGTAAATCTCCTGGTTATATATAATTAACCAGCCAGCACAGAGTAAGTACCCTATACTGAGAACAGTGTAAATCTCCAGGTTATATATATTTAACCAATCAGCACGGAGTCAGTGCCCTAAACTGAGGAGAGTGTAAATCTCCTGGTTATATATATTTAACCAGCCAGCACAGATTCAGTGCCCAAAACTGAGGAGAGTGTAAATCTCCTATTTATATATATTTAAACATCCAGCACAGTGTCAGTGCCAAAACTGAGGAGTGGGTAAATCTACTGGTTATATATATTTAACCAGAGAACACAGATTCAGTGCCCTAAACTATGGAGAGTGTAAATCTCCTGGTTATATATATTTAAACAGCCGCACAGACTCAGTACCCTAAACAGAGGTGTGTGTAAATCTCCTGGTAACATATATTTAAACAGCCAGCACAGAGTCAGGGCCTTAACTGAGGACAGTGTAAATCTCCTGGTTATATATATTAAACATCCAGCACAAAGTCAGTGCCATAATCTGAGGAGAGGGTAAATCTCCTGGTTATACATATATTTAACCAGCCAGCACAGAGTCAGGGCCCTAACATGAGGACAGCGTAAATCTCCTGGTTATATATATTTAACCAGCCAGCACAGACTCAGTGCTCTAAACTGAGGAGAGTGTAAATCTCCTGGTTGTATATATTTAACCAGCCAGCACAGAGACAATCCCCTCAACTGAGGAGAGTGTAAATCTCCTGGCTATATATATTCAACCAGCCAGCAGAGTCAGCGCACTATACTGAGGAGAGTGTAAATTTCCTGGCTATATATATTCAATCAGCCAGCAGAGTCATTGCTCTCAACTGAGGAGACTGTAAATCTTCTGGTTACATATATTGAACCAGATAACACAGAGTCAGTGCCCTAAACTGAGGAGGGGATAAATTTCCTGGTTATATCTATTTAACCAGCCAGCAAAGAGTCATTGCACTAAACTGAGGAGAGTGTAAATCACCTGGTTATATATATATTTAAACAGCCAGCACAGACTCAATGCCCTAAAGTGAGGAGAGGGGACATCTCCTGGTTATATATTTTCAACCAGCCAGCAGAGTCTGTGCCCGATACTGAGGAGAGTGTCAATCTCCTGGTTATATGTATTTAACCAGCCAGTACAGAATCAGTGATCTAAACTGAGGAGAGGATAAATCCCCTGCTTAAATATATTGAACCAGCCAGCACAGAGTCATTGCCCTAAACTGTGGAGAGTGTTAATCTCCTGGTTTTATGTATTTAAACAGCCAGCACAGAGTCAGTGCCCTAAACTAAGGAGACGAAAGATCTCCTGGTTATATATATTTAACCAGCCAGCACAGATCATGTGTACTAAACTGAGTAGAGGGTAAATCTCCTGGTTATATATATTTAACCAGCCATCACAGATTCAGTGCCATAAACTGAGGACGGGGTAAATCACCTAGGATAGATATACTCAACGACTCAGCACAGAATCCGTGCCCGATACTGAGGTTAGCGTAAATCTCCTGGTTATATATATTTAACGAGGGAGCGCAGCGTCAGTGACCTAAACTGAGGATAGTATAAGTCTCCTGGCTAGATATGTTCAACCAGCCAGCACAGACTCAGTGCCCAAAACTGAGGAGAGGGTAAATCTCCTGGTTATATATATTTAATCAGCCAGCACAAATTCAGTGCCCGAAACGGAGGAGAGTGTAAACCTCCTGGCTGGATATATTCAAACTGCCAGCACACATTCAGTGCTCTAAACTGAGGAGAGGGTAAATCCCCTTGTTGTATACACTTAACTAGCCAGCACAGAGTCATTGCCCTAAACTGAGGAAAGCGTAAATGTTCTGGTTACATATTTTTAACCAGATAACACAGAGTCAGTGCCCTAAACTGAGGACAGTGTAAATCTACTGGTTATATATATTTAACCAGCCAGCACAGATTCAGTGCCCGAAACTGAGGAGAGTGTAAATCTCCTGTTTATATATATTTAAATATCCAGCACAGTGTCAGTGCCAAAACTGAGGAGAGGGTAAATCTACTGGTTATATATATTTAACCAGAGAACACAGATTCAGTGCCCTAAACTGTGGAGAGTGTAAATCTCCTGGTTATATATATTTAAACAGCCGCACAGACTCAGTGCCCTAAACAGAGGTGTGTGTAAATCTCCTGGTAACATATATTTAAACAGCCAGCACAGAGTCAGGGCCTTAACTGAGGACAGTGTAAATCTCCTGGTTATATATATTTAACAAGCCAGCACAGACTCAGTGTCCTATACTGAGGAGAGTGTAAATCTCCTGGTTATATATATTTAACCAGCCAGTACAGAATCAGTGATCAAAACTGAGGAGAGGGTAAATCCCCTGCTTATATATATTGAACCAGCCAGCACAGAGTCATTGCCCGAAACTGTGGAGAGTGTTATTCTCCTGGTTATATGTATTTTAACAGCCAGCACATAGGCAGTGTCCTAAACTGAGGAGAGTGTAAATCTCCTGGTTATATATAATTAACCAGCCAGCACAGAGTAAGTACCCTATACTGAGAACAGTGTAAATCTCCAGGTTATATATATTTAACCAATCAGCACGGAGTCAGTGCCCTAAACTGAGGAGAGTGTAAATCTCCTGGTTATATATATTTAACCAGCCAGCACAGATTCAGTGCCCGAAACTGAGGAGAGTGTAAATCTCCTGTTTATATATATTTAAACATCCAGCACAGTGTCAGTGCCAAAACTGAGGAGTGGGTAAATCTACTGGTTATATATATTTAACCAGAGAACACAGATTCAGTGCCCTAAACTATGGAGAGTGTAAATCTCCTGGTTATATATATTTAAACAGCCGCACAGACTCAGTGCCCTAAACAGAGGTGTGTGTAAATCTCCTGGTAACATATATTTAAACAGCCAGCACGGAGTCAGTGCCCGAAACTGAGGAGAGTGTAAATCTCCTGGCTATATGTCTTTCACCAGCCAGCTTAGAGTCAGTGCCCTAAACTGAGGAAAGTGTAAATCTCCTGGATACATGTATTCAAACAGCCAGCACGGAGTCAGTGCCCTAAACTGAGGAGAGAGTAAATCTCCTGCTTATATATATTTAAACAGCCAGCACAGAGTCAGTGCCCTAAGCTGAGGAGTGGGTAAATCTCCTGGTGATATATATTTATCCAGCCAGCACAAACTTAGTGCCCTAAACTGTGCAGACATTAAATCTCCTTGTTAAATATATATTTAACCAGCCAGCACAGAGTCATTGGACTAAACTGT
This sequence comes from Chiloscyllium punctatum, assembly GCF_047496795.1. NCBI lineage: Eukaryota > Metazoa > Chordata > Chondrichthyes > Orectolobiformes > Hemiscylliidae > Chiloscyllium > Chiloscyllium punctatum. Next base: position 308,355 of record NW_027310009.1, read on the forward strand.
GGAGAGTGTAAATCTCCGGGTTATATATATTCAACCAGCCAGCAGAGTCAGTGCCCTAAACTGAGGAGAGTGTAAATCTCCTGGCTATATATATATTCAACCAGCCAGCAGATTCAGTGCCCTATACTGTGGAGGGTGTAAATCTCCTGGTTATATCTGTTCAACCAGGCAGTAAAGAATCAGTGCCCGAAACTGAGGAGAGTGTAAATCCTCTTGTTATGTATATTTAACCAGCCAGCACAGTGTCATTGCCCTAAACGGAGGAGAGTGTAAATCTTCTGGTTACATATATTTAACCAGATAACACAGAGTCAGTGCCCTAAACTGAGGAGAGTGTAAATCGCCTGGTTATATATATTTAACCAACCAGCACCGAGTCATTGCCTTAAACTGAGGAGAGTGTGAAACACCTGGTTATATGTATTTAAACAGCCAGCACAGAGTCATTGCCCTAAACTGAGGACAAGGTAAATCTCCTCGGTTGTATATACTCAACGAGCCAGCACAAGAATCAGTGCCCGATACTGAGGTGAGAATAAATCTCCTGGTTATATATATTTAACCAGCCAGTAGAGATTCAGTGCCATAAACTGAGGACAAGTTCAATCTCCTAGGTTGTATATACTCAACGAGCCAGCACAGAATCAGTGCCCGATACTGAGGTGAGAATAAATCTCCTGGTTATATATATTTAACGAGCCAGCGCAGAGTCAGTGACCTAAACTGAGGATAGTATAAGTCTCCTGGCTAGATATATTCAACCAGCCAGTACAGACTCAATGCCCAAACCTGAGGAGAGGGTAAATCTCCTGGTTATATATATTTAACCAGCCAGCACAAATTCAGTGCCCGAAACTGAGGAGAGTGTAAATCTCCTGGCTGGATATATTCAACCAGCCAGCACGCATTCAGTGCCCTAAACTGAGGAGAGGGTAAATCCCCTTGTTGTATATACTTAACTCGCCAGCACAGAGTCATTGCCCTAAATTGAGGAGAGCGTAAATCTTCTGGTTACATATTTTTAACCAGATATCACAGAGTCAGTGCCCTAAACGGAGGTGAGTGTAAATCTTCTGGTTACATATATTTAAACAGCCAGCACAGAGTCATTGCCCTAAACTGAGGAGAGTGTAAATCTCCTGGTTACATATATTTAACCAGATAACACAGATTCAGTGCCCTAAACTGTGGAGAGTGTAAATCTCCTGCTTATATATATTTAAACAACCAGCACAGAGTCATTGCCCTAAACTGAGGAGTGTATAAATCTTCTGGTTATGTATATTTAACCAGCCAGCACAGAGTCATTGCCTTAAACTGAGGAGAGTGTAAATCTCCTGGTTATATATATTTAAACGGCCAGCCAAACTCAGTGCCCTGAACTGAGGAGAATGTAAATCTCTGGTTATATGTATTGAACCAGCCAGCACAGAGTCAGTGCCCTAAACTGAGAAGAGTGAAAATCTCCTGGTTATGTATATTTAACCAGCCAGCTTAGAGTTAGTGCCCTAAACTGATGTCAGCGTAAATCTCCTGGTTATATATATTTAAACAGCCAGCACAGCGTAAGTGCCTTAAACTGATGACAGCGTAAATCTCCTGGTTATATATATTTAACCAGCCAGCACAGAGTAATTGCCCAAAACTGAGGAGAGGGTAAATCTCCTGGTTATCAATATTTAACCAGCCAGTACAGAATCAGTGATCTAAACAGAGGAGAGGATAAATCCCCTGCTTATATATATTGAAGCAGCCAGCACAGTGTCATTGCCCTAAACTGTGGAGAGTGTTAATCTCCTGGTTATATGTATTTAAACAGCCAGCACAGAGTCAGTGCCCTAAACAGAGTAGAGTGTAAATCTCCTGGTTATATATATTTAGCCAGCCAGCACATAGTCATTGTCTTAAACTGAGGAGAGTTTAGAAGACTGAGAGGGGATCTGATTGAAACGTATAGGATGATGAAAGGATTGGACACTCTGGCAGGAGGAAACATATTTCCGCTGATTGGGGAGTGCCGAACCAGAGGACACAACTTAAAAATACGGGGTAGACCATTTAGGACAGAGATGAGGAGAAACTACTTCAATCAGAGAGTGGTGGCTGTGTGGAATGCTCTGCCCCAGAGGGAATTGGAGGCCCAGTCTCTGGATTCATTTAAGAAAGAATTGGATAGAGCTCTTAAAGATAGTGGAGTCAAGGGTTATGGAGATAAGGCTGGAACAGGATACTGATTGGGAATGATCAGCCATGTTCAGATTGAATGGCGGTGCAGGCTCGAAGGGCTGAATGGCCTACTCCTGCATCTATTGTCTATTGTCTCTTGTCTATTGTCCTGGTTATAGATATTTAAACAGCCAGCACAGACTCAGTGCCCTAAACTGAGGAGAGTGTCAATCTCCGGGTATATATATTTAACCAGCCAGCATAGAATCATTGCCTTGAACTGAGGAGAGTGTAAATCTCCTGATTATATATATTTAAACAGCTGCACAGACTCAGTGCCCTAAACTGAGGAGAGTGTAAATCTCCTGGCAACATATATTTAACCATCCAGCACAGAGTCAGGTCCCTAAAGTGAGGACAGCATAAATCTCCTGGTTATATACATTTAAACAGCCAGCACAGCGTAAGTGCCCTGAACTGAGGAGAGTGAAAATCACCCGGTTAACAATTTAACCAGCCAGCACAGAGTCAGTGCCCTAAACTGAGGAGAGGGAAAATCTCCTGGTTATATATATATTTAGCCAACCAGCACGGAGTCAGTGCCCTCAACTGAGGAGAGTGTAAATTTCCTGGTTATATATATTTAACCAGCCAGCACAGAGTTATTGCCCAAAACTGAGGAGAGTGTAAAACTCCCAGTTATATATATTTAACCAGCCAGCACAGAGTCAGTGCCCTGAACTGAGGAGAGGGTAAATCTTCTGGTTATATACATATAAACAGACAGCACAAAGTCAGTGCCCGAAACTGAGGAGAGTGTAAATCTCCTAGTTATACATATTCAACCAGCCAGCAGTGTCAGTGCCTTATACTGAGGAGAGTGTAAATCTTCTTGTTATATATATTCAACCAGCCAGCACTGAGTCAGTGCTCTAAACTGAGGAGAGTGTAAATTTTCTTGTTATGTATATTCAACCAGCCAGCACTGAGTCAGTGCCCTAAACTGAGGAGAGGGGAAATCTCCTGGTTGTATAAATTTCAATAGCCAGCACAGAGTCATTGCCCTAAACTGAGGAGAGTGTAAATCTCCTGGTTATATATATTTACACAATTAGCACAGTGTCATTGCCCTAAACTGAGGAGAGGGGAAATCTCCTGGTTATATATACTTAACCAGGCAGCACGTAGTCAGTGCCCAAAACTGAGGAATGAGTAAATCTCCTCGTTATATATATTCATCCAGTCAGCATAATTGCCCTAAACTGAGGAGAGCGGATATCTCCTGGTTTTATGCATATTTAAACAGCAAGAACAGAGTGAGTGCCCTGAACAGAGGAGAGGGGAGATCTCCTGGTTATATATATTTAACCAGCCAGCACAGACTCAGTTCCCTAAACTGACTAGAGTGTAAATCTCCTGGTTTTATATATATTTAACCAGCCAGCACAGAGTCAGTGCCCTAATCTGAGAAGAGTGCAAACCTCCTGGTTATATATCTTTAACCAGTCAACACAATGTCATTGCCCTAAACTGAGGAGAGTGTAAACCTCCTGGTTATATATATTTAACCAGCCAGCACATAGTCATTGCCCTAAACTGAGGAGAGGATCAATCTCCAGGTTATAGATATTTAAACAGCCAGCATAGAATCAGTGCCCTAAACTGAGGAGAGGGTAAATCTCCTGGTTAGATATGTTTCACCAGCCAGCACAGATTCAGTGACCGAAACTGAGGAGAGGGTAAATCTGGTTATATATATTTAACCAGCCAGCACAGCGTCTGTGCCCTAAACCGAGGAGAGATTAATTCTCCTGGAAATATATATTCAACCAGCCTGCACAGATTCAGTGCCCGAAACTGAGGAGAGGGTAAATCTCCAGGTTATATATATTTAACGAGCCAGCACATATTCAGTGCCCTAAACTGAGGAGTGGGGAAATCTCATGGTTATATATATTCATCCAGTCAGCCCAGAGTAAGTGCCCTAAACTGAGGAGAGGGGAAATCTCCTGGTTATATATATTTAAACAGCCAGAACAGAGTGAGTGCCCTGAACAGAGGAGAGGGGAAATCTCCTGTGTATATATATTTCACCAGCCAGCCCAGAGTAAGCGCCCTAAACTGAGGAGAGCATACATCTCCTGGTTATATATATTTAACAGGCCAGCACAGAGTCAGTGCCCAAAACTGAGGAGAGGGAAAATCTCCTGGTTATATATATATTTAACCAACCAGAACGGAGTCAGTGCCCTAAACGGAGGAGACTTTAAATCTCCTGGTTATATATATATTTAACCAGACAACACAGAGTCAGTGCCCTAATCTGCGGAGAGTGTAAATTTCCTGGTTATATATATTTAACCAGCCAACACAGTCTCTTTGCCTTAAACTGACGAGAGTGTAAACCTCCTGCATATTTACATTTACCCAGCCAACACAGAGTCAGTGCCCTAAACTGAGGAAAGTATAAATCTCCTAGTTATATATATTCAACCAGCCAGCACAGAGTCTATGCCCTACACTGAGGAGAGGGGAAACCCCTGCTGATATATATATAAATATCCAGCACAGAGTCAGTGCCCAAAACGAAGGGGAGTGTAAATATCCTGGTTATATATATTTAACCAGCCAGCACAGATTCAGTGCCCGAAACTGAGGAGAGTGTAAATCTCCTGGCTAGATATATTCAACCTGCCAGCACAGACTCAGTGCCCAAAACTGAGGAGAGTGTAAACCTCCTGGTTATATATATTTAACCAGCCAGCACATAGTCATTGCCCTAAAATGAGGAGAGGATCAATCTCCAGGTTATAGATATTTAAACAGCCAGAACAGAATCAGTGCCCTAAACTGAGGAGAGGGTAAATCTCCAGGTTATATATATTTAACGAGCCAGTACATATTCAGTGCACTAAACTGAGGAGTGGGGAAATCTCCTTGTTATATATATATATTTAACCAGCCTGCACGGAGACAGTGCCCTAAACTGAGGAGAGTGTAAATCTCCTGGTTATATATATATTTAACCAGCCAGCACAGTGTCATTGCCCTAAACTGAGGAGAGCGTAAATCTCCTGGTTATATATATTGAAACAGTCAGCACAGAGGAAGTACCCTAAACTGAGGAGAGGGGAAATCTTCTTCTTATATATATGTAACCAGCCAGCAGGTCGTCAGTGACCAAAACTGAGGAGAGTGAAAATCTCCTGGTTGTGTATATTTAACTGGCCAGCACGGAGTCATTGCCCTGAACTGAGTAGACTGTAAATCTCCTCGTTATATATATTTTCAAGCCAGCACAGACTCAGTGCCCTAAACTGAATAGAATGTAATTATCCTGGTTAGATATATTTAACAAGCCAGCACATATTCAGTGCCCTAAACTGAGGAGAGTGTAAATCTCCTGGTTATATATATTTAAACAGACAGCACAGACTCAGTGCCCGAAACTGAACACAATGTAATTCTCCTGGTTAGATATATTTAACAAGCCAGCACATATTCAGTGCCCGAAACTGAGGAGAGTGTAAATCTCCTGGTTATACATATTTAAACAGACAGCACATATTCAGTGCCCTAAACTGAAGAGAGAGGAAATCTCCTTTTTATATATATTTAACCAGCCAGCACAGACTCAGTGCCCTAAACTGAATACAATGTAATTCTCCTGGTTAGATATATTTAACCAGCCAGCACATAGCCAGTGCCCTAAACTGAGGAGAGGATAAATCTCCTGGTTATATATATTTAACCCACCATTACTGACTCAGTGCCCTAAACCGAGGAGTGGCTAAATCTCCTGGTTATATACATATTCAAACAGCCAGCACAGAGTCAGTGCCCTTAACTGAAGAGACTGTAAATCCCCTGGTTATATATATTTAACCAGCCAGCACAGACTCAGCGCCCGAAACTGAGGAGAGGGTAAATCTCCTGGTTATATATATTTAAAGAGCCAGCAAATAGTCATTGCCCTCAACTGAGGAGAGTGTAAATATATTGGTTTTATATATATATATATATATATATATATATCATCAGCCAGCGCAGAGTCAGTGCCCTAAACTGAGGAGAGTGTAAATCTCCTGGATATATATATTTAACCAGCCAGCACAGAGTCAGTGCCCTCAACTGAGGAGAGTGTAAATATCCTTGTTATATATATTTAAACAGCCAGCACAGAGTCAGTGCCCTACACTGATGAGAGGGTAAATCTCTTGGGTATATGTATTTAACAAGCCAGCACAAAGTCAGTGCCCTAATCTGAGGAGAGGGTAAATCACCTGGTTATATATATTTAAACAGTCAGCACAGACTGATTGCCTGAAACTGACGAGAGTGTAAATCGTCTGGTTATATAAATATTTAACCAGCCAGCACAGACTCAGTGCCCTAAATTGAGTACAGTTAAAATCTCCAGGTTATATATATTTAACCAGCCAGCACAGAGTCAGTGCCCTAAACTAAGGAGAGCGTAAATCTCCTGGTTATATATATTTAGCCAGCCAGCACAGACTCAGTGCCCTAAACTGAGGAGATTGTAAATCTCCTGGTTATATATATTTAAACAGCCAACACAGAGTCATTGCCCTTTACTGATGAGAGGTTAAATCTCCTGGTTTTATATATATATTTCACCAGCCAGCACGTAGTCATTGCTTTAAACTGCGGAAAGTGTAAATCTCCTGATTGTATGTATTAAAATAGCCAGCACAGATTCAGGGCCCAGAACTGAGGAGAGGGAAAATCTCCTGGTTATATTTTCTTAACCAGCCAGCACAGATTAATTGCTCTAAACTGAGGAGAGTGTAAATCTCCTGGTTTTTCATATGTTTAACCAGCCAACACAGAGTCAGTGCCCTAAACTGAGCAGAGTGTAAATCTCCTGATGATATAAATATTTAACCAGCCAGCACAGAGTCAGTGCCCTAAACTGAGGAGAGTGTAAATCTCATGGTTATATATATTTACCCAGCAGATGTAGAGTCAGTGCCCGAAACTGAGGAGAGTGTAAATATCCTGGTTATAAATATTTAACCAGACAACACAGAGTCAGTGCCCGAAACTGAGGAGAACGTAAATTTACTAGTTATATATATTTAACCAGCCAGCACGGAGTCAGTTCACGAAACTGAGGAGAGTGTAAATCGCCTGGATAGATATATCTAACCAGCCAGTGCAGAGTCAGTGCCTTTAGCTTAGGAGAGTGTAATTCTCCTGGTTATATATGTTTAACCGGACAGAAGAGATTCAGTGCCCGAAATTGAGGAGCAGATAAATCTCCTGGTTATATTTACTTAACAAGACACACAGAGTCAGCGCCCTGAACTGAGGAGAGGATAAATCTCTTGATAATATATATATTGAACCAAACAGCACAGAGTCATTGCCCTAAACTGAGGCGAGTGTAAATTTCCTAGTTATGTATATTTATCCATCCAGCACAGACTCAGGGCCCTAAACTGAGGAGAGTGTAAATTTTCTCTTTACATATATTTAACCAGCCTGCACAGAGTCAGTGCCCTAAACTGAGGAGAGAGTATATCTCCTGGTTATATATAGATATATTTATCCAGCCAGCACAGAGTTATTGCTCGAAACTGAGGAGAGTGTAAAACTCCTGGTTATATATATATGTATATCTATATATTTAACCTGCCATCGCAGATTCATTGCCCTAAACTGAGGAGAGTGTAAACCCCCGGTTATCAATTTAAACAGCCAGCACAGAGTCAGTGCCCGAAACTGAGTAGAGGGTAAATCTCCTGGTTATATATATTTAACCAGCCAGTACAGAGTCAGTGCTCTAAACTGTGGAGAGTGTAAATCTCCTGGTTATATATATTTAACCAGCCAGCACAGAGTCAGTTCCCTAAACTGAGGAGAGTGTAAATCTCCTGGTTATATATTTTCAACCAGCCAGCACGGAGTCAGTGCCTTAAACTGAGGAGAGGGTAAATCTCCTGGTTATATATATTTTACCAGTCAGCACAGACTCAGTGCCCGAAACGGAGTAGAGTGTAAATCTCCTAGTTTTATATATATTTCACAATCCAGCACAGAGTAATTGCCCTAAACTGAGGAGAGTATAAATCTCCTGGTTATATATATTTAACCAGCCAGCACAGAGTCAGCACCCTAAAGTGAGGAGAGTGTAAATCTCCTGGTTGTATATATTTAACCAACCAACACAGAGTCAGTACCCTAAACTGAGGAGAGCGTAAATCATCTAATTATATGCATTCAACCGGCCAGTACAGATTCAGTGCGCTAAACTGAGGAGCGGGTAAATGCCCTGGTTATATTTATTTAACCAGCCAGCACAGAGTCAGTGCCCTAAACTAAGGAGAGGGTAAATCTCCTGGTTATATCCATTCAACGAGCCAGCACTGAGTCAGTGCCCGAAAGTGAGGAGAGGGGAAATCTCCTGGTTATATATATTTCACCAGACAGCATGGAATCAGTGCCCTTAACTGAAGAGAGTATAAATCTCCAAGTTATACATATTCAACCAGCCAGCACAGATTCAGTGCCCTAAACTGAGGAATGTGTAAACCTCATGGTTATATATATTTAAACAGCCAACACAGAGTCAGTGCCATAAACTGAGGAGAGTGTAAATCTCCAGGTTATATATATTTAATCAAACAGCAGAGTCATTGCCCTAAACAGAGGAGAGTGTAAATCTCCTGGTTATATATATTTAACCAGCCAGCACATATTCAGTGCCCTCAACTGTGGAGAGGGAAAATCTCCTGGTTATATATATTTAATCAGCCAGCACAGAGTCAGTGCCCTAAACGGAAGAGAGTGTAAATCTCCTGTTTATGTATATACAACGAGCCAGCACAGACTCAGTGCCCTAAACTGAGGAGAGTGGAAATCTCCTGTTTATATATATTTAACCAGCCAACGCAGAGTCAGTGCCCTAAACTGAAGAGAGGGTAAATCTCCTGGTTATATATATATTTAATCAGCCAGCACAGAGTCATTGCCCTAGACTGAGGAGAGTGTAAATCTCATGGTTATATATATTTACCCAGCAGATGTAGAGTCAGTGCCCGAAACTGAGGAGAGTGTAAATATCCTGGTTATAAATATTTAACCAGACAACACAGAGTCAGTGCCCGAAACTGAGGAGAACGTAAATTTACTAGTTATATATATTTAACCAGCCAGCACGGAGTCAGTTCACGAAACTGAGGAGAGTGTAAATCGCCTGGATAGATATATCTAACCAGCCAGTGCAGAGTCAGTGCCTTTAGCTTAGGAGAGTGTAATTCTCCTGGTTATATATGTTTAACCGGACAGAAGAGATTCAGTGCCCGAAATTGAGGAGCAGATAAATCTCCTGGTTATATTTACTTAACAAGACACACAGAGTCAGCGCCCTGAACTGAGGAGAGGATAAATCTCTTGATAATATATATATTGAACCAAACAGCACAGAGTCATTGCCCTAAACTGAGGCGAGTGTAAATTTCCTAGTTATGTATATTTATCCATCCAGCACAGACTCAGGGCCCTAAACTGAGGAGAGTGTAAATTTTCTCTTTACATATATTTAACCAGCCTGCACAGAGTCAGTGCCCTAAACTGAGGAGAGAGTATATCTCCTGGTTATATATAGATATATTTATCCAGCCAGCACAGAGTTATTGCTCGAAACTGAGGAGAGTGTAAAACTCCTGGTTATATATATATGTATATCTATATATTTAACCTGCCATCGCAGATTCATTGCCCTAAACTGAGGAGAGTGTAAACCCCCGGTTATCAATTTAAACAGCCAGCACAGAGTCAGTGCCCGAAACTGAGTAGAGGGTAAATCTCCTGGTTATATATATTTAACCAGCCAGTACAGAGTCAGTGCTCTAAACTGTGGAGAGTGTAAATCTCCTGGTTATATATATTTAACCAGCCAGCACAGAGTCAGTTCCCTAAACTGAGGAGAGTGTAAATCTCCTGGTTATATATTTTCAACCAGCCAGCACGGAGTCAGTGCCTTAAACTGAGGAGAGGGTAAATCTCCTGGTTATATATATTTTACCAGTCAGCACAGACTCAGTGCCCGAAACGGAGTAGAGTGTAAATCTCCTAGTTTTATATATATTTCACAATCCAGCACAGAGTAATTGCCCTAAACTGAGGAGAGTATAAATCTCCTGGTTATATATATTTAACCAGCCAGCACAGAGTCAGCACCCTAAAGTGAGGAGAGTGTAAATCTCCTGGTTGTATATATTTAACCAACCAACACAGAGTCAGTACCCTAAACTGAGGAGAGCGTAAATCATCTAATTATATGCATTCAACCGGCCAGTACAGATTCAGTGCGCTAAACTGAGGAGCGGGTAAATGCCCTGGTTATATTTATTTAACCAGCCAGCACAGAGTCAGTGCCCTAAACTAAGGAGAGGGTAAATCTCCTGGTTATATCCATTCAACGAGCCAGCACTGAGTCAGTGCCCGAAAGTGAGGAGAGGGGAAATCTCCTGGTTATATATATTTCACCAGACAGCATGGAATCAGTGCCCTTAACTGAAGAGAGTATAAATCTCCAAGTTATACATATTCAACCAGCCAGCACAGATTCAGTGCCCTAAACTGAGGAATGTGTAAACCTCATGGTTATATATATTTAAACAGCCAACACAGAGTCAGTGCCATAAACTGAGGAGAGTGTAAATCTCCTGGTTATATATATTTAATCAAACAGCAGAGTCATTGCCCTAAACAGAGGAGAGTGTAAATCTCCTGGTTATATATATTTAACCAGCCAGCACATATTCAGTGCCCTCAACTGTGGAGAGGGAAAATCTCCTGATTATATATATTTAATCAGCCAGCACAGACTCAGTGCCCTAAACTGAGGAGAGTGGAAATCTCCTGTTTATATATATTTAACCAGCCAACGCAGAGTCAGTGCCCTAAACTGAAGAGAGGGTAAATCTCCTGGTTATATATATATTTAATCAGCCAGCACAGAGTCATTGCCCTAGACTGAGGAGAGTGTAAATCTCCTGGATATATCCATTTAACTAGCCAGCACGGAGTCAGTGCCCTAAACTGAGGAGAGTGTAAATCTCCTGGGTAGAAATATTCAACCAGCCAGCACATACTCTGTGCCATAAACTGAGGAGAGTGTAAATCTCCTGGTTATATATATATTTAACCAGCCAGCACAGAGTCAGTGCCCTAAACTGAGGATAGTGTAAATCTCCTGATTATATATATATTTAACCAGCCAGCACAGAGTCATTGCCCTAAACTGAGGAGACGGTAAATCTCCTAGTTATATATATTTAACCAGCCAATACAGAGTCAGTGCACTAAACTGAGGAGAGCTTAAATCTCCGAGTTATAAATATTCAACCAGCCAGTACAGAGTCTGTGCACTAATCTGAAGACCGTGTAAATCTCCTGTTTATATACATTTAACCGGCCAGTACAAATGCAGTGCGCTAAACTGAGGAGCGGGTAAATTTCCTGGTTATATTTATTTAACCAGCCAGCGCAGAGTCAAAGCCCTAAACTGAGGGGAGGGGAAATCTACTGATTTTTTATATATATATATATATTTAACCAGCCAGCACAGAGTCAGTGCCCTGAACATAGGAGAGTGTAAATCTCCTGGTTATATATGTTTAACCAGCCATCAAAGATTCAGTTCCCGAAACTGAAGAGAGGGTAAATCTCCTGGTTATATATATTTAACCAGCCAACACAGACTCAGTGCCCTAAACTGAGGAGAGTGTAAATCTCCCAGTTATATATATTTAACCAGCCAGCACTGAGTCATTGCCCTAAACTGAGGAGAGCATAAATCTCCTGGTTATATATATTTAAATAGCCAGCGCAGATTCAGTGCCCTAAAGAGAGGAGAGCGCAAATGTCCTGGTTATATATATTTAACCACCAGGCACAGAGTCATTGTCCTAAACTGAGGAGAGTGTGAATATCCTGTTTATATATATTTAAACAGCCAGCGCAAGGTCAGTGCCCGAAACTGAGGAGAGTGTAAATCTCCAAGTTATATATATTTAACCACCAGGCACAGAGTCATTGTCCTAAACTGAGGAGAGTGTAAATGTCCTGGTTATATACATTTAACCAGCCAGTGCAGACTCCGTGCCCTAAACTGAAGAGAATGTAAATATCCTGGTTATAAATTTATTCAACCAGCCAGCGCAGATTCATTGCTCTAAACTGAGGAGACTGTAAATCTCCTGGTTATATATATTTAAACAGCCAGCACAGAGTCAGTGCCCTAAACTGAGGAGAGTGTAAAAATCGTGGTTTTCTATATTTAACTAGCCAGCACAGAGTCAGTGCCCTAAACTGAGGAGAGTGTAAATCTCCTGGTTATATATATTTTAACAGCCAGCACAGAGTCAGTGCCCTAAACTGAGGAGATTGCAAATATCCTGGTTTTACATATATTTCAACAGCCAGCACAGCATAAGTGTCCAAAACTGAGGATAGAGTAAGTCTCCTGGCTAAATATATTCAACCAGCCAGAACAGAGTCAGTGCCCTAATCTGAGGAGAGTGTAAATCTCCTGGTTATATATATTTAACCAACCAGCACAGATTAAGTGACCTAAACTGAGGAGAGTGGAAATCTTCTGGTTATGTATGTTCAACAAGCCAGAACAGACTCTGTGCCCACAACTGAGGAGAGGGTAAGTCCCCTGGTTATATATATTTAACCAGCCAGCACAGAGTCAGTACCCTAAACTGAGGAGAGGGTAATTCTCCTGGTTACAGATATATATTTAACCAGCCAGCACAGAGTCTTTGCCCTAAACTGAGGAGAGCGTAATACTCCTGGTTATATATATTTAAATAGACAGCACAGTTTGAGTGCCCTAAACTGAGGAGAGTGTAAATCTCCTAGTTATATATATTTAACCAGCGAGAACAGAGTCATTGCCTGAAACTGAGGAGAGTGTAAATCTCCTGGTAATATATATTTTATCAGCCAGCACAGAGTCAGTGCCCTAAACATAGGAGAGTGTAAATCTCCTGGTTATATATGTTTAACCAGCCATCAAAGATTCAGTTCCCGAAACTGAAGAGAGGGTAATTCCCCTGGATACATATATTTAACCAGACAGCACAGAGTCCTTGCACTTACCTGAGCAGTGTGTAAATCTCCTGGTTATATATATTTAACCAGCCAGCACAGACTCCGTGCCCTAAACTGAGGAGAGGGTAAATCTCCTGGTTATACATTTTTAACCAGACAGCGCAAAGTCAGTGCCATCTCCTGAGGAGAGGGGAAGTCTCCTGGTTATATATATTTAACCAGCCAGCACAGACTCAGTGCCCTAAACTGAGGAGAGTGTAAATCTCCCAGTTATATATATTTAACCAGCCAGCACAGAGTCAGTGCCCTAAACTGAGGAGAGTGTAAATCTCCTGGTTATATATATTTAAACAGCCAGCGCAGATTCAGTGCCCTAAAGAGAGGAGAGTGTAAATCTCATGGTTATATATATTTAAACAGCCAGCGCAGAGTCACTGCCCTAAACTGAGGAGAGTGTAAATCTCCTGGTTATATATATTTAACCGGCCAGCACAGATTCAGTGCCCTCAACTGAGGAGAGTTTAAATCTCCTGGTTATATAAATTTAACCCGTCAGCACAGAGTCATTGCACTAAACTGAGGAGAATGTAAATCTCCAGGTTATATGTATTTAACCAGCCAGCACTGAGTCAGTGCCCTAAACTGAGGGGAGGGTAAATCTCCTGGTTCTTTATATTTAAACAGCCAGCACAGATTCAGTGCCCTAAATTGAGGAGAGGGTAAATATCCTGGTTATATATATTTAACCAGCCAGCACTGAGTCATTGCCTTAAACTGAGGAGAGTGTCTATCTCCTGGTTATATATATTTAAATAGCAAGCACAGAGTCATTGCTCGAAACTGAGGAGAATGTAAATCTCTTCGTTATATATATTTAAACAGCCGGCACAGATTCATTGCCCTAAACTGAAGAGAGTGTAAAAACGTGCTTATATATATTTAACGAGCCAGCACAGAGTCAGTGCCCTAAACTGAGGAGAGTGTAAATCTCTTGGTTATATATATTTTAACAGAGTCAGTGCCCTAAACTTAGGAGAGTGTAAATCTCCTGGTTATATGTATTTTACCAGCCAGCACAGATTCAGTGACCTAAACTTAGGAGAGTGTAAATCTCCTGGTTATATATATTTAACCAGCCATCACAGAGTCATTAACCTTAACTGAGGAAAGTGTAAATCTTCTGGTTAAATACATTTAACCAGCCAGCACAGAGTCAGTGACCTAAACTGAGGAGAGTGAAAATCTCCTGGTTCAATATATTATACATGTCCATAAGTGAACCAACCAATATTTCTGTAAATTCTTTATAGAAATCAGCTTTAAAAGCATCTGGGCCCGGTGCCTTACCACTCCGAAATTGCCTAATTGCATCAAGTATTTCTTGGACTGTTCGAGGAGCATTTCGGACCGATACCTGTTCCGGAGTTAGGCCCAAAAAGGTTAAATTTTTTAAAAATGACTGCTTCCTCCTAGTCCTATCTTCACAATCCTGCGATTTATATAACTCAGAATAAAATTCTCTAAAGATCGCATTAATCTTTTTATGATCATGAGTCAAAATACCTGTACTTTCCTTGATAGAAGTAAGAGTCTGAGGGGCCTTTTTTTGCTTTGTGAGAAATGCTAAGTATCTACCCGGTTTGTCGCCATATTCATATAACCTTTGTTTTGCAAATAATATTTCCCTCTTCGCCATTTGAGTTAGCATAGTGTTTAGAGCTGTCCTAAGAGCCGTAATCCTTTGCAATTTAGTAATAGAAAATCTATCAGTATTTGCTGTTTCAGCTGCTTTTAAGCGAGCTTCAAGCAGACGCTGTTGGTCTGCCTTCAATTTTTTCTGGGTCGCTGAGTAGGAGATGATCAAACCTCGCGTGTAAGCTTTAATGGTCTCCCACATCATTGATGGGTTGCTAGCCGTACCTGAATTAATTTCTTAAAAAGTTTTAAATTCTTGAGAGAAGTACTTTACAAATTTACTGTCTTTCATTAAGAAGGGGTCCATACGCCAATGCCGAGGGGATGTCCCATTGTTCCTCGCCTTAGTTTCCATATATACAGCAGCGTGGTCGGAAATTGCTATACTACCTATTTTACAGGATGATATGGAATTTAAAAAAATTGAGGGGGCAAAAAACGTATCAATTCTGGTATGACATTTATGTAGATTGGAGTAGAAAGAAAAATCTCTGCCCTGTGGATGAAAACATCTCCATACATCTACTAAGCCTAATTCTTTGTTCAGATCCATCAATTGTCTAGATCTGGGAGATACTCCTACAGTACTCTTGGGAGTCCTATCTATTTCCGGATCCATAATACAATTAAAGTCTCCCCCTATAATTGTATGACGGGCACCAAAAGCCATCAATTTTGAAAAGGCTTCGGTTATAAATTTAAAGGGGTGTGCTGGGGGTGGGGGGGCAGTACAAATTTTAAATCCCATATTCCTCTCCATTTATGAGGGCTTTAATCAAAATATATCGTCCAGATTTGTCTTTTATCTGATTTAGAATTTTGAAAGGGAAGTTCTTCCGAACAAGAATAACAACTTCCCTGCTTTTTGAGCTAAAAGAAATAAAAAAGGCCTGATCAAATCCACCCTGTCGTAATTTCAAGTGTTCTTTATCCGACAGGTGTGTCTCCTGTAGGAGAGCTATATAAACTCATTCTTTCTTAAGATTTGATAATATTTTCTTCCTTTTGGCTGGCGAATTACTCCCGTTGACATTCCAGGTGCACCACATAACCGACTGATCAACCATAATCATCCGGGTAAATCCGAGACCCCTCGGGAGGGGAAACCATATCCAGAACATCCCGAGCATAGAGTATATAAAATTTACAAAAATAAAGGCTCTCTAAATACACTCGCAACAGTATAATAAAAAAACTACTGCTAAATAAAAAAAATATGAAACGTATCTAAGTGGAGATTTTCCCCTTTGTTCCCAGGGGGTATCACTTCCTTCCACCCCATCTCGTACCCCCATCTCCTACCCACTAACTTCCCACCTATCTCCTTCCTCCCCTATCTCCTTCACCCCCTATCTCCTTCCCCCTTCCTTCCCCCATCTCCTTCCCCCATCTCCTTCCCCTTCCTTCCCCTTCCTTCCACCATCTCCTTCCCCCTTCCTGCCCCCCATATCTCCTTCCCATTCCTTCCCCCATCTCCTTCCCCTTTCCTTGCCCCCATCTCCTTCCCCCAACTCGTTTCCCCCTTCCTTCCCAATCTCCTTCCCCCTTTCTTCACCCCATTCTCCTTCCCCCATCTCCTTCCCCTTCCTTCCCCCCTATCTCCTTCCTCTATCTCCTTCCTCCTTCCTTCACTGCCTATCTCCTTTACCCCTTCCTTCCCCATCTCCTTCCCCCCATTTCCTTCCCGCTTCCTTCCCCCATCTCTTTCCCCCCTCCTTCCCCCCATCTCTTTCCCCATCTCCATTCACCTTCCTTCCCCCATCTCCTTCCCCCTATCTTCTTCCCCTTCCTTCCCCCACAAACTCCTTCCCCCTTCTTTCACCCCATCTCCTTCCCCCTTCCTTCCCCCCATCTTCTTCCCCTATTTCCTTCCCCCTTCCTACCCCCTACCTCCTTCCCCACTACCTCCTTTCCCCATCCTTCCCCCTATCTCCTTCCCCCATCTCCTTCCCCTCATCTCCTTCCCCCTTCCTTCCCCCGTATCTCCTTCTCACCTATCTCTTTCCCCCATTATCTCCTTGCCCCTTCCTTCCCCATCTCCTTCCTCCCATCTCCCTCCAGCCCATCTCCTTCCCCCTTCCTTCCCCCCATCTGCTTCCCCCATCTCCTTCCCCCTTCCTTCCCCTTCTCCTTCCACCCTGATTTCCTTCACCCCTATCTCCATCCTCTCTATCTCCTACCCCATCTGCTTCCCCTTTCCTTCCCCAATCTCCTTCCCCCATCACCTTCTCCCTTCCTTCCCCCCATCTCTTTCCCCTCTCTCCTTCCCCCTTGCTAACCCCCATCTCCTTCACCCCCATCTCCTTCCCCTTCCTACCGCCCCTATCTCCTTCCCCCATCTCCTTCCGCCCATCTCTTTCCCCCATCTCCTTCCCCCATCTCCTTCCCCTTTTCTTCCCCCCATCTCTTTCTCCCCATCTCCTTCCCCCTTCCTTCCCCCATCTACTTCCCCCCCATATCATTCCCCCTTCCTTCCCCCCATCTTCTTCCCCTATTTCCTTCCCCTTCCTACCCCCACCTCCTTCCCCACTACCTCCTTTCCCCATCGTTCACACATCTCCTTCCCCCTTCCTTCCCCCGTATCTCCTTCTCCCCTATCTCCTTGCCCCTATCTCCTTTCCCCATCTCCTTCCCCCTTCCGTCCCCCCGTCTCCTTCCCCCATCTCCTTCTCCCCTACATCCTTCCCCCTTCCTTCCCCCAGTATCTCCTTCCCACCTATCTCCTTCACACCTCTCTCCTTCCCCCTTCGTTTCCCCATCTCTTTCCCCCATTTCCCTCCACCCCATCTCCTTCCCCCTTCCTCCTCCCTATCTGCTTCCCCGCTATCTTCTTTCCCCATCTCCGTCCCCCTTCCTTCCCCCATCTCCTTCCCCTTCCTTCCTCCCATCTCCTTCCCCCATCTCTTTCCCCCTTCCTTCTGCCCCTATCTCCTTCCCCTATCTCCTTCCCCATCTCCTTCCCCCATCTCCTTCTCCCTTCCTTCCCCCATCTCCTTCCCCCACATCTCCTTCCCTCTTCCATCTTCCCGATCTCCTTCTTCACTATCTCCCCCCGTCTCCTTCCCATTTCCTTTCCCCCCTCCTTGCCCCCTATCTCCTTCCCTCTTCCTCCCCCTCTCCTTCCCCCATCTCATTACCCCCCACTTCTTCCTGCCTATCTCCTTCCCCCTTCGTTCTCCCATCTCCTTCCCCCATCTCCTTCACCCTTCCTTCCCCCCATCTCCTTTCCCCTATCTCCTTCCCCCTTCCTTCCCCCAACTCCTTCCCACCTTTCTCCTTCCCCCTTCCTTCCCCCATCTCCTACCCCCCCATCTCCTTCCCCCATCTCCTTCCCCCCATCTCCTTCCACCCATCTCCTTCCCCCCATCTCCTTCCCCCATCTCCTTCCTCCCCTCTCCTTCCCCCATCTCCTTCGCCCTCCTCCTTCCACCCTTACTTTCCCCACTCTCCTTCCCCCATCTCCGTCCTCATTCCTTCACCCCACTCTCTTTCCCCTGATGTCCTTGGCCCCTCTCCTTCCCCCTAACACCTCCCCCCAGTCTCCTGCCCCCTCATCTCCTTCCCCCTTTCTTCACCCCATCTCCTTCCCCCTATCTCCTTCCCCCTTCCTTCCCCCTTCCATCTATCTCGTACCCCCCCTCTACTTCCCCCCACTCTCCTTCCCCCATCTCCTCCCCCCCTCCTCCCCCCCGCTTCCCCCCTCGCCTTCCCCCATTTCCTTCCTCCCCTCTCTTTCCCCCTCCTTCACCCTCCTCCTTCCACCCTCTCCTTCCGCCCTTACTTCCCCACTCTCTTTCCCCATCTCCCTCCCCCTTCCTTCACCCCACTCTCTTTCCCCTGATCTCCTTGCCCCCCTCTCCTTCCCCTCATCACCTTCCCCCCAGTCTCCTGTCCCCCATCTCCTTCCCCCTTCCTTCACCCCCTCTCCTTCCCCCTATCTGCTTCACCCCTCTCTCCTCCCCCCTCCTTCCCCACTATCTCATTCCCCCCTCTACTTCCCGCTTCCTTTAACCAAGTCTCTTTCCCCCCATCTGCTTCTCCCCCTTTTTCTACCCCTATCTCCTTCCCCCCTCCTTCCCGCTTTCTACCCCCCTCCTTCCCCATCTCCTACCCCCATCTCCTTCCCCCATCTCCTCCCACCTATCTCCTTCCCCCTTCCTTCCCCCCTTTCCTTCCCCCTATCTCCTTCCCACCCTCTCCTTCCCCCTTCCTTCCCACCCTCTCCTTCCCCCTTTCCTTCCCCCATCTCCTTCCCCCTCTCCTTCCTCCCTATCTCCTCCCCCCTTCCCGCCTATCTCCTTCCCGCTTCCTTCC